>NW_019211459.1:12669657-13089405 GCF_002443255.2 Varroa destructor | reverse complement strand
ATATAGATAGATAATTTCATTACCTATAAATGTGCGGTAGTTTATATCTAAACTAACCTGATCCAACGTAATAGCAATTCTATCTTTTGTGGTACAAGAGCACTTTTTAACCACGCGTATATCCATCCTATGTATGAATTTAAAAGTAGCTTTGCCAGATTTACCACTTTCATCTTTTACCATTTGTAGACTATGAGGCAATACATTTAGAACGCTGGACTCATGAGATACTAGAGCCTTCGAGCGGCATGTGCACGAATTTAGACTGGGTGGTTCAGACAATTATACTTTTATTCGGAAGTTAACAAACTGGTCACGAGAGTGCATCATCTTCAATGACGAATGGTTAGCTTTGGAGTTTATTGTTGACCTTAACATGTACGCTCCACCGTTTAAGCGAGTGGAAACCTCAGAACTAATTTAAAGTGGATCATCCTGCAAAAAATCGGAACGTCAAATTCAGCGTTCGGTGCTTTGTTGGGCAGAGCCATAGAACAACCAACCTATCACACCGCACTCTAGCCACAACAGTCTGATCATAAGAAGACACTATCGAAACAATGTTTCAGCAAAAATCCACCTAGAAAATACTGCTCCGTATTCCTTCCGTAGCTATTCCTGTTTTCGGTTCGGACATTGACGAGGAAACACTGGCGAAATTGTATCGGAAACGATCTATAACAATGTGATGTCCTATAGACGGAAGATACTAAACATGTTTGCATTGTGAACAGCAAAAAAAAAATAAGGACAACGATCGAGTCGTTTCTAATGCATACTCTTCATCGAAAAAAACAGGCTGATTTTATCTATAGCACTGCCATTTGAGAGTGTTCCGTAAAAGAAATACTGGGTATCTCGTGTCGGACAAACTCCCCAAACTAATCAGTTGTGCATGGGCACTAACGTCACTATTTCGTAATTTGAATTCGTCTGTCCAATGTTGCTTTCTCAGATAGGATAAGACGGATGGCCGCAACGCACGATATTCTGCGGAATCTGAGGCAACAAGTAGAAACGACAATATTTATGTTACTTCAACACGTTTCGGTCTATCGAATAGGAGTGGTAAAAATTTTAAATTAATAATAGAAACATTTTCTTTCTATCGAAAATTTACCGAAGAAAATTAATGAGGGACTACGAAACGACAAGTAGTTTCAATAACTACTTGTCAACTACTAGTAGCAATAATGTAAAAGTAATTCATGACCATATTCGTAAAACGCAGGCGAAATTTGATGACCAAAACACATTAGCTCATAATAGTCCTAAGGGTGCCATATACATTTAACAACGAACGTGTTGGCCACCAAAAGGGTCTATGCGGTGCACTGTGCACGATGTAAACCCTCGAATACATCCCGGACGCCTCCGGGAACACCTTAAGAAAAGACAGGGAGATTTGACAGATTGCCATTGTATATGCTTAGCACGCTTAAGATTTCCATCTGTGTTCTTCTAATGTATGCCTTTACGCAATCTCCCGGTTGGTCTCAGGTGCATTTAGCGGGCGTCACGGAAAAGAGAAAATACACCAGTTTCCGCTATCAAATGGGCTTACTACATACAATTCATTTATCCATTAAAAAATAGAAACATACGTCGTTAGGTCAAGAGATAAAAACGCACAATAACAGCGTATTCACTGTTCTTCAAAACCAAGTTGAAGCCTGTATAACTATTGCGGTTAGATTCTAGTATAGATAATTAACCGTGGTCATTAATTATAGTCCCACGTAACTACCATGGTATATCTAGCTGGAGCTGCTCTATACTAGAGCCGCTATAGGATTAGGATTATTCGCTGATAGAGCAAGGTTTGAAGAGCGATAAACTGGTTGTCGAATGTAGGTGATATCCACTCGGATTAAGTTTAGTGACCAGGTATGTCACTGTATTAGAAACGAAATCGTATCTTCTTTGTATTTAAGTAAAATTCAAAGCTTTTGACAGGCGTACATTGGCATGCACCTAGGGTAGTCTACCTAGCTTAAAGATAGCGACATTTAATGTAACAGAAATACCTACTGGCAGTAACGTTCCGTTGAAATTTATAGCGAGACAATCGTGACCGTGGTCCTCTGAGTATCCACGTTCCTGTCGGATAGAATACATATAGCATGTGGCGTCAACA
This sequence comes from Varroa destructor, assembly GCF_002443255.2. NCBI lineage: Eukaryota > Metazoa > Arthropoda > Arachnida > Mesostigmata > Varroidae > Varroa > Varroa destructor. Next base: position 13,087,268 of record NW_019211459.1, on the reverse strand, counting down.
GCTAAAAAAGCCGCAGTCTGCAGCGCTAACTTTACATTAAACTCAAACGACGAAACAAAACGACGGGTTGACTACCTGGTACAATGGCGTATCGTTATTGGTGCAGGCAGCATGATTCGTGAAAAAATAGACCGATTCAATTGCTTGAAAAGATTAATTGAGCTTTGTGGTGGACTGAAATAGTGTCACTTGATGGTCTCGTCCAGCGTCTTTAAGAGTTGAAAAATTAGTTGAGCTCCGGATTTACGAATGATAGGCTTCTGTCACAGACTAATTCTAATGCGTAAGTTTACCCCAAACGCCGATATGCCATGAATTGTGGCCGAGGTTGGTGTGATTCGAGTGGAATCAGAAAAACCTATAAAAGTTAAACCTATCGGGCGGTACTCGTCAACCCTGAGGACCATTATTGTCAGTTCCATAGAGTTAGCTGTTACAGATGTATCTTGCTCACAATTCTCTACCGCCAGTCTCACTATTTGCTTTCGTTTGGGGGACTTTTGGCCGGCACAATGAGAATAATATCAAGCGCTATTAGTCGCTTTGTTTTTGAACTATCATCGCCAACATTGTGAGGAAGCGAGGACCGCATTTTCTGAACCCCTGTCGCATCAATCTCACTGAGTACCTCACACCGTGTCGTTCCCGCTCGCTGGGTTCCATGACATTGCTTCCTAAACCTTACGTCCAATTCTAAGTTCATAGTCGTCTCAAAACACCGCCCCATCATCCATCTTTTTAAATCATCCGCCAATCCGTCTCGATCGTTCAGTAAGCGCAAATCACCGTGTAGCCTCTTGCTCTAACAGCCTTTGAGGCGCGCCGAACCTTCTTTAGGACTACCATCATACAAGCCTGCTTCGCTTTCTAGATCAGCCGGCCTATGCCAGGGAAAGGGCAAAGGGCGGTAGGTAAGCGAGGACATTAGGAACGGCTAGTTTGACTTGGGTTATAGTAGTAATACGGTAGCTCTGCTATTTGCGCATGTGGCAGACGATGGAGCTGCAGTGTTTAACTGCACCGCAAGCAATGCATACATAAACGGTGATCGCTGGGAACTGGGAACCACTATACTTAGAACGGTGCTTTACATACGGATCGCGATGATGATCATGGACGGAGGGAAAAGATAGAAGATCGGGTACACGCCGCAGGCAGATCGTTCGTTCGGGACCGGTCCGACTTTCGGCCTACGGCTTGTGGCGACTTGGCGTTTAATGTCTGCAGCACCGCCCACATACATAGCCCTTTACGTAACCTACCGTGAAGGTTTCGCAAACGTCAGACCATATCTAGCAGAAAGCTCAGCATGGGCTTTGAAGAAAATGACTCAGCAGGAATGGTAACTACACTGGTCTGGACATCAGATTGGGTTTGGATCGAGTAGGATCGGTCAAGACGGTTCCGATTCGTTGGAACTACTTATGTTTACTGCATGAAATAACGTTACGATAAGGCAAAACCGAAGTCCTTCGGAAAATTTACGTAAGGTAGCTAGAAATGGCAAACAAAGGAAGGAACGAAAGATACAACCTAATCCGTAATACTGGCAACTATTATATGAAGATCCTCAATTAATATATATCCCTGTTCTATACGTGAATTTCGCGCAACTGTTAAAGTACAGGCGATAAGGACTTTCTTAGTAACAATTAAGTTGTTCATTTGTCACGCAATGAAGTACAACAGTAGATGGATAATTGGTTTATCCATTATGACTTTTGTAAAACAGATGGTTACACCCAGGTGGGCAATGTAAATCGAAGCGAAGTCACTAAAGCACAACCTCTGTAAGAACAAATTCAGAACGTGCTTTCTACAGCGTACACTTTAGCATGTACTGCAGATTCTCTCGTTATCTCGAATCTGCAGCCATATCCTGCTCGACGCACTTTTTTCATTTCCTATTTTCCACCCCATAGATTGATGCAGATACGTATGCAGGGAAGGTGATCGGAAATCTGCTGTTCTATTAAGACTATCGCCGCGTGAAAGTCTTGCAAGATCTGGAGCAAACGATAATAATGGCAAAAACATATATGGCACGAGATGATCGCAGCTGGCTGTTTGGTGTAATGGCAAAAAAGTGCAGACAGAACGCTTCGCTGCTGGTTTGTTTGGTCGTCAAAGCACCGCTGGTGATACAGTTACGGCTGCAGTTGCTTCGTGAAGCCTACTAGCAAACGCGTGCAATTGACCCACAGCTCCGAGTCCAGGATGAATCAAGCTTAATATAGTAGGCCGCAAACGACGATAACTCTCATTATCGCCACAAACAATTATTTGCTACGATGCAGGCAGAGTAATTTGACTTGCCATACTGTCAAGTGGCCAACAAATGCTTCGATGGATCGGAGATAAAGGTACGATCTGATGTTTACTCGACATTAGTACTCGCGCACATTTCTATATAAGTGCTACTTCTATTGCTGTACATCAAACCAGACAGGTATATATGACTGTATAGGTTCAGCTAGATCGAAGCATGATCGTGGTCAATGTGCGCTTTGTAAGATCATTGTTTATGAGATAGGACAAAGCTCAACGAAAAGACAAAAACGAACCCGCGATTTAACAAGGATAATGCTAGCCCCGTGCCTGCCTCTGTCTTCTAGAGGTTGTCGCACATGCCGATAATAGTGTAATAACAGATGCAAACGTAGTGGTAACCCAATTTGATATTAGAGCCTCACGTCTCTACATACCACACAATCGACGTTGTTTTTCTTTTTTTTTTTTTTTTTACTACAACCTTATATCGTATATGCTGCTTGCACGCGAGGTCTGTTGTTGGCCGTCCGGACAACCACCTGTCCTGTTAGCTCCCTTCGTCATTTCGCCGCAAGGAGAACTATTCATATACTCCGTCGGCCATCCGGCGTCCGCGTTACCTAGCACGTTTGATACTAGTACGAGCTTTAAGATTTTTCAAGTAGTCTCTTTTCTTACGCTCGAACGACGCTGGAATGCAAAGATGTTGAGAATCTCTTAATCAGGGAACCGCTTGCTAACTTCAGTTCCCCCGAATACTGTGTAACGTTGCTGGAGTCGGCTGAAATGACCTAAAAAATTTTGGTGGTGCGTTTTTTTTAAATCCGGAGAAGATTTTATTGATCTAGTTGATTGCTAATGATTTTTTCTTTATCACAGGGGCCATTTGTACAACACACAGATAAGTCCTTGTAAAGAATCCCAGTCTTCATGTCTAGACAGATCGAACTGTAGTTGGACTAGCAGTAGTTGGGTCTCTAGTGAAATGCCAGTACATGCAACGGCTAAATGTAAAATATGATCTTTTGTTTTATTATATAATTTCATTGTAAGATAGCTTACAGTTAGATATCGTATCGATAGGTATGAAAAAGAAAAAAACGTTTAAGGGCAACAAATTACTCGAACGTCTAGCGCGTAGGATTCTTATGGTTGACTGAGAGTGAAAAGTAACTTTGGAGTTACTACCGCGCGTGGCGTTTCTTTTTATTAATAATTCTTACTTTCTACTTTCGATATGATCGATTTTCAGCCGTGCATTACGGACTAGCTAGATGAAAACTTCTCTGCTTCGTCTAAGCGTCGCCCAGATACAGAGTTTGTATTGCATCGCAAAAGCTGTTGGCCGGTCAGCTGGTTGGACCAATCTAACGATGCTGCGCCAGACCACCATCGTTATCAGCGGTTACTATGAGCAGCTACCCCTGCTACTGCAGCTGCTTGTAGAAATTGTGAAGGGCAATGGCTATGGAGGCGATTTTCTTTAACCATTTCGTTCAGTTTAATACACCGTGCTAAATCAGTTACGTCCTCCCGTTTTGTAATTCTTTTGTACTTCGATACATTGCCCCCCTTTTCAAAATCCTAGCCGTGTAAGCAGGCAAACGCTAATTCTGTTTTTCTTTTCGGGCCTTAATGGCAGAACTAACAGTATATTGAAAAGTTCCCGACCTTTCCATAACCCTTTTTAAAGCCGTGTCTGCTGTTGGCCCCCTCTAGCTGCTCCCTTTGCTCAGATAAGAACGGCATTGGCGTTCGGTTTCACAGCCGTGCTTTGTTTGGTGGACAGTCATCGCCAAATAGGAACTATAGCAGCTATGAAGATTTTCGCGGTAATTTCGAATCTAACGAATGCTTTCTGAAATCCTTATATGAGGTGCCCGACTCAGTCTATTGTCGGCGTGAGTAAGAAGTATATAACGGCTTCTGTGGATCCCACCGTGTAAGGCAGAGCAAAGGACCCCAAACAGGTACACCTTGTAAGGTGTGTAGGTGTTAATGAGATAATCGGGGGCTTTGGAATAAGATACCGATACGCAACAAGCGCATAACGAACGCTGAGATACGTGTGAATAAGTGGGACTGGTTATCAGTGGTGTATTAATAACAAAAAATCATAGATCAAAGCGAACAATGAACCCTGAGACGCATTTTGTCTGATTCGTTTTTTTTTAATAACAAAATATTAGATAAACTTTCATCTGGCAGTGCGTAACCTATTTCCCTTAGCATTATCATTAGTTTGTATCTATTCGGCTATCCACGAAATTACGTTTATTAGCGCCAACGGTTACAAGTCGCAATTTAGATATAAGATAGTTACCTGATAAATATTTTTTGATCTACAGCATTTTCAGTAGAGGATAGCAAATAGGAAAAATCGGGATAACAACGTGAAGCGAGTTTTCTTCACAGAGAAATATATTCATAGCACAGGTGACAATTGGGAGCTGTGAAATTCGTATGCGTACGCCCCTAGAAAATAGCGATTTTAATTTAGTTGAACACAGTCAGCCCAAGTTTAGATACAGATTTTTTTTAACATAGGAAACTATTCGGGCTACCTAGAAGAAGTATAAATTAATAAGGTTGCCAAGCTCATTTTAAATCATTTGATTACACATATGGACTCTTTGGGCAATCCACGCAATCGAACCCGATTTATTTACCTAATAGGCGACAACCTTGCCTCTATATATAGATTTCGCCATTGTTTAGCGTTGCTTGAGGCTGGTGTATTAAACGTAATAGCATGGCAAGATCTGGTTCCTTTTCCAGCTAAGTTAATTAACTTAGCCGATGCTGGGCGTTGCTGTAAAAAGAGGTTTAGTAGAAGTTACGTCATCCTCGGCGGATACTTGATCTTCACGTTACTTCAACTTACTGCTGACTTTCTCATAGGATGTTAAACTTTATGCAAACCTTACGAGTATTAGATCATAAGCAGTCGATAGTGAGAAGTAATGAAATCTCTACCTTTCCCCATGTATAACTACCAACACCGGTTCGCCCCATGGCAACTAATTTTTCATGCTCTCATAGTTTAGATTGCTAAAAGCCTTTATTGTAACGTATGATATACAGCAAGTTCACGTGGGAGTCGCTATGCGGCCCTGCCGCTCCAAGTGAAAAATGCCAGCTTATTAACTGCCTTCTGACTGATTCCCCGGCTGAAAAACCGTACCGTCATTTTGTACAGTGAGACCTCCGCGCGCCATCATGGCCGTAAGTAATACAAAAGATGCACTTAACCCTTGTCAAGTGACCGACCTTTAAGCGACAGCAGTCTCCAAGACAAATTCAGCTGGGCAGACCACTTGCCGGCTCAGGCTTCCGTAAGCAGTCTCGAAGTTACCGAGAACTGTTCGACTTTTCCCCAGGGCTTTCTCGCTGTGCAATTAGAGCTAGTGAAGCTGGCGTCGCCTTTCTCTATTCTGTGTGGAACGAGCAATGGTAGTAGCAGCTGAAGTGAAGGAGATGCGCATTGCTGCCCCGGCCGTCATACGGGTGCCTAACCTTCGTGTGATTTGCTTCATTACGACGGTCCGTTTGCGCTCGGCAGTTTCATGTTGTCCCGACAGGACAGAGGAAGTCCAACTCTGCCATAAGGCTAATACCAGTAGCAGCCAGCCAACGCGTGTGCGTACGCCAGCCAGCAACCGCTGCCCGTTCATATGGGACGTAGACGACCTAAAAGAAAAAAGCAAGACCTGGCAACCCTGTCGATTTGCCTGTCTAACTGTCTGAACTACTCTTGAGGACTGCGGTGTTAGGTGCGGGGTTTTATGAAGGGATAGGGGTAAGATTATAATTCCTACGAAATTAACTACTTTTTTTTTTGTAAGTGGCACGAAACGAGCGATGGATTATAATCGGCGGAAAGAGTTTTAGCATTCCAAATAATACAAAGGTTGCGGCCCGTGAGTCGGAATATAAACAGATGATGAAAAGGCGGAAGATGGCCAAGAAGGAAAAGCTTGTTAGATCATAAGAAAAGCACTGTTTGGGACTAATTATTGCGGATGTATTAGAAAGATCACCAACGCAAACGAAATGGAGGAGAGAAAAGATTTTTGAACGTTACATAACGAAATGTTCCTTTCTGAGCAAACAATAATAAAGGTATGATCCTTTATTTCCTCGGTGAACAATAATTTACCTACATTTATTTCCTTCCTTCTGTGTAATAGTAGGCTATATCTTGTTGCCAATGGAAACGATAAATAAAATTTGGATAGTGCAGGAGTGTCAAATGATAATGCTTCAGGTCAATCTCAATTGATAGCGATAGGCGTCCAGCTTCCTGGCAAACAGGATCGTGCAGTAAAGTGGTGACCGGAATCCGCAGTCTCAGCCGAACATGGCCAGGGTAATAGGCGTTTTGAAAACAAAGGTACGTTACTACCGAAGAGGACTCTTACCATCGAGCGAACTGGCACGTTACAGTTTTGTGTGGACTATTCTGTCTGGCATAAGGATAGATAGCTGTTACACGTTCCTAGTTTTCTAAAGGCTCTTTAATGACCTAGGGAAAAGCCTGATGCGAACGCGACAAAACAATTGTTGTTAAAGTTTTCAATTCCGCTGCCTCGTATAGAAAAGTTCTGTCATGTTTAACTACAAGATGCCTCCAAACAGAAAATGACGAACATAGCTTCACCTGAAAGGAAGGAAATACAGGGTTTACTTAGGTTTGATGAAATGGTAAGACAAGCTGGGCCGTAGTTTATGAGGTTAAGGTGGAAGAAACCGGGAAGCTCGTACTGAGATAGGTCCTGACTTGAATCTTGGGGAATTGAAAAAGAAGTCAGGGGGAGCACGGTCAGCATAATCCCATAATAGTGCACGAAATGCTAAAATGTCACAGCTTTGATATTATTGTATATATACCGGTAATAAAGCAAGCATAGACAAGGACGATAGGTTTTGACCTTCAGTGCGACTCGACAAGATGCTAGTGAATATATAATTTTATTTTAGATCACTGATCTTAGTCAGTTTTATAAAATCAATCGAATTACCAAATCAATCGATTGCCCTCTTCTATTTCATTGGTCCTTGAACCCTTCTGCCCGTGTCTATGCGTGCACTCGTGCATTTTGATAATCGTTGAAAAACTGAGCGTGTGCACTGCGGATAGCGTCAAAAATAATTTCCCGCTGATTTCTCTTCCATTGAATATGTCGCATTCGTAGTTGCGGTAAAATGATGTGTGTTATTGCCGTTCCTTCTTAAATCATGTACTCTAAGCTGATATTACTGTGATATCCAAACGTCGTTGGTCGGAGAGCCAAAATATCGAGGTCGCCGCTCCCTGAACGTTATTAGCGGCGCCATCAAGTGAAAGAACGAATAGTATATGGGACAGTGTCTTTCCATAGCGTATCACGACCACAATTAGTATCAAAAGGACAGCGGTCAGGCAGACGGACAGATGGGCTGGCATTCGGCGATTCGCGCTTTTGGCCGGTCGGTCGAATGCAGCTAACTGAGAGACTTCCAGTATCAGCAAGTCAACGTTGAACTAATCGTGGTAGGCGCTTTGGGGCCAACGTTACCACCACTACGGCTAATGATAATGATGACAAAGGAAGCTACCCGCTCGGCTAATTTGTGGGCGCCAGTCTGCCGTCGCCCCTCGTCTCTCGCTGTTAGCAGGAAGCCAGTCGAATCTGAAAGATCGGATAGCTTCCTATGGTTCCATATTGTAAATTCTGGTTTGCCGCACATGTGCTCCAGTGTCATATTGGAAGAGAAAGAAAGATAACGGTGGTGCGAGAGTGTTATAGAAAGGCGGTACGGACTGCAATCTTATACATGCGCTTATGGGTACAAATTGCTGTATTGATGTCCAACATACATAAGTTTATACCTTCGTATAGCTCTGCACTATGCCCCTTCCGTTGCAGCCTGATTTGGCGCGAGTGATGCTGTCATCATATGCTTCGCGTGCCCTGGATATTATAGCTGGGTAGCCTCTTAGCGGTGTGGTGTTTTACACAGGACAGACTGCTTCATATAGACACAATGAGGTATACCTCTAAGCGAGCAGGGCTCTGAGGGCGGCTTCGATAGTAAAAGCTTGAGGGGTGCCAACCCAGCGATATCGTTCGCGAAATATCGCATGGCTAGCTGGCTGTCTGGTTTACTGCCTGACGATACAGCTCCCTGCTTGGTTATTTGTGGAATATATGTGGCCCGAATGTATATTAGCTAGACGCCCATTTATGGTAAAATACAATTGTGTGTGGCAAGTTCCCTGAATGGGGTATTGCAGCTCTCGTGGGCGTGTGGCTAAGCAAAGTTGGGAAATATTAGCCGAAACCTAATTCGCATTACAATATACTTATAACCTGGTCTTATTCGCTGACTAAATTGAAGAAAATGCATAAGAATGCTATCGAATTAACCAACGCTAATTTTACTCAAAAAGGGAAATGAAAAATGCAGGTTTACCGGTATGGATACTCAATCGAGTTTGTTTATTTCTGATTAGTTCTCTACCTACATTCTTTCGCTGTGGTAATTCGACGGCGTACTAGGGTACATCTTTCAAGCATCGTTGTTCATTTGTGTGACGTATTGCGTCGTATTTTGCATTATTCTTTGTAAGTTGACCACAGCCTCCCCTCCGGCACAGCTTAGCTCTCCAGGCTGCCGTAGCTTGCTAGTGCTGATATTATCCACAACTTGTTCTTCGGTTCTCGTCATTGCCTTACTACTGCCTACTAGCCAAGCACTTTCCTCTAATTATTTTAAGCGAAAGACCTTGACCGTTCATTTTTTCCGTTATCTAAGCGTCAAACAGAAAGTGATTCATAAAAACGGAACTCGAATAAAAGGAGCCAGGGACGGCCATTTCTGTTAACGTGATGCAAGCGAGCCTAGCTGAGAGGGTACGGAGAGGGTCATCCCTCTTAAGAAGTGGAGGAAGGAATTACTAAGATGGAGAACAGAGATGGCTTTTCTCGGTTCAGCTCGGTTTTACACACCGGTCAGAGCGAGAGGTCCAAATCTAAGATTCGAACGGGGCAATGCTGGGGGGCGAAGGACTAAGGACAACGATAAATATAAGACAGGGCAGTATTATAGGGCAAGAGAAAAAAAACACTACAAATGTAAGAACAAGGCTGGAAGAGAAATAGGCGAGGCACCGAAGCATCTCAGAGGACATCACAGTAAGGAAAGTGTCTTACAGGGGTGTACATTTAGGAGACAGGTATGGCCAAGACAAAACGGAGGGTTAAACGGGGAAGAAGTAAACACTATGTATGTCTGTTCCGGAGCTACTGAAGGAACTACGACAAGTTGAAGAGAGAGCAGCGCTGTGTAGTGTGAGTAACTTCGAACTTTCGATCTCAGTTTGAACCGATGGGTCGACTGACAAGAACGCTAGGCTAAAAGAATGGGTCAACAGGCAAATAATTGGAGAATGGAAAGTGCAAGCGGTGACTGCGCAGAAGCTGCGATCAGAATGAAACGCAGGCCAGCCGTGGAAATAGTGGGCCGGGACGATTAAGAGGCAACGGCGAAGAGAAGCACCGAAATTGACAGTAGAGCGAAATGAAGGGTAAAGCAAATCGGGTCGAAAGGACCCCGTCCGATAAAAATGCCGAGGACCTCATTTCAGACCGAAGTCCAGGCCAAGGTCTCTGCTCTCCGCCCATACCGGAGGTCTGTAGGACGGGGGGGGGGGGGGGAGAAGAGTGGGCAAGTCGAGCCGACGACGAAGTCAGCAACGGTGTGGGCCGTAAGGCAGAGACCGCCAACGCCTGTGCCGATGTCAGGCAGAAATGAGATGGAGGCCAAACGGCAGTTGTGTACGAAATGAAATGGGCACACATCTAACGAGTCGGCTCGACGAAAAAAGATCCTTTTTGACGCAAAGAGTCCACGCAAAATGGCAACCCCGAAAGGGAATCCATTAAGGGGGCGAACAAATTAAGAAGTTGGATTTAGAGAGCTTCTCTTGCATCTTTTCTCTATTTGTCCTAGTCTTGGCCCTTGTTTTCAGCAACTGGCGTTATTATTTCATGTCATGCAGTAGTTGCTGTGCGTGTAGGCGAACCCACACAATACTTAGCTGGAAATTAATGAGTGAAGGGGAAGTCATAGAGAGTTCTCGATAAACAAATGATGAGAAGGCCAAGAACAAGATCTCGGGAGCATGTTCGAACTTTCCGGCCGCTAAATCGCAAACGCGATTTGTATAGATTTGATTAGGGTAAAATTCTTGTTCGAATAATCACGAATAATGGGGGACTTGCGCTGGTAAAGCTTCAGCCTATCTTTACGTTATTCAGTTACGACGTTAAATCAATACAGACGCTCTATTTGCGATCTGTCTCTACTGTATGCCGTACGTAACCTCTTGTTTAGAATGATAATGATTCAGGCTGACACATGTCAGCTGTCACGTTGCTGTTCCCTGCGTATACGCTTGTTGACCTTTCAGTGCCCCAAATAAGTCGGCATTCTTTGGCAAAATCTTAGCCGAAGTACAAATCGTTTCCATTAGTGAAAGCTAGTATGTATGAAGGATTTACGGTATGTATAACTATAGCGAACATCCTTGCTTTGTGAACTTGAGGGTAACGAGGTTTTTGTTACCCGGGAAGCCGACTGGGATCTATTATTATTATTATTACTGGGATATATTATTATATTATCTATTATTAAATTTCATGCACCTAGAGTAGCTTGATTTGGCAGCAACCATTCAAGCCAATTGCGTGTCGTTTTTATTATATCTATTTATTTATTACACTAAATACAGTACAAACAATACTATTATGCTTCCACTCTCCCGGAGTGTTATTCTCTGCTGTTTTTACTTATAGGCTAGATCTTATGGCTCGAATTGTGTTGTGGTAAGCCTCCAGACCCTTTTATGATACCCTCGTGTCTTCGAACTAGGCGAACTGGTAGCATGAATGTCCTTAAGTCTAAAATATTCATGACGGCCATCTCCCATTCGCGATTCTATCGAACTACTCAAAGTGTACCATTTTTTGTTTTCTACGGAAGAGAAGGCGATTTTAATAGATGCCTAATACAGACTTATCTATTTTCGTACAACTTCTTTTACAACACACAAATTCGTATTTTATATTTAGAGAGATTGCTTGCTTATTGCTTCACGTTATTTAGATCGATGTTATTTATATGCTAGGACGATCGATCGCCGGTTACTTTTTTTTTCATTCTTATTGAGAGTCGCCACATCAAATCAGAAACGAAGGGTGCAGGAATACGGGAATAGATAGTAGCGACACCGTGGCTTGTTGCCTGTGAAAGAAGTCGTTTTGCCCTTGAATTATTTACAGCTGAAGGGCAGCTGCAGATAAAAGTTCAGTTCAAAAACTAATGCCTGAGCTGTCTGTAAATACAAGCATTTTTCCGAGCTTCGAAATATATGTTACCGTTACTTCTGGAAATATTACAAAGATGTCCGTGAGGCATTTGGCAGAGGAACCGGAAGTAGCTGCCGCTGCACCGCCGACGGAGATCAGAAACTAAAGAAGAAGCTTCGCAAGGCAATAACACGTGACACGTGTAGCCTAGCGTCGAGCAAAGCCATTCATAACTGGTCACAATCGGCTTCAACATAGAGGGACTGCTTGGCAAAAATTGAGCACAAAAAAGCTACACACACACGTTCCGCATTTGAAGAAATCCTGCTGAAAGTATCATTTTTACTACTACTTTGGGCTACGATACGAGGTCTCAAGCCAGATTTTCGATGTTGGATTTGCAGCTATAATTTGTATATAATATTTTTTCATATATGTATATATATATATATATGTATATATATATATATACTTCCGCAGAAGCAAAAAATAAATTATTTATCTAATTTGCATCTAGCTAAATAGTAGGTTATATACGTTTTTACAAGTCATGAACATTTGATTCTCCGTACGAGGCAATAATAATAGAGCTATTTCAGTTCATTAACTTGATAAGGCAAGCTTAGCTCCGTGACAGAGCGGTACAAGCCGAAAAAAAACTTGACATTATCGCAGTGGAACAAGATGCTTCTCGAAGTTACCCATAAACCTTTGTGACTAAATTGGGCTTGAATGAATTCGGAGATCACCGTGTTGATAAAAACATTTCAGTGTAATCGCCTGCTAAATCAGGCCTCTTTTACTGGGGCATTTATTAATAGACGCCAATCGTGTGAAGAAAATGCGTTCGGTCGACGCAACCAAAACTCACGAAAAGGCATTTACTGCCGGTCTTCCGAATTATTTAAAAAAAAATAGTGGCAAACCTATATACTGTGTGATATTTAGCAGCTATAACCGTAAGCCTACCTTGTTTGTCGTCTCATATATATTATATAACATTCCAACTAGCGTAACTATATGTCGTTTATACTTACGTTCATTTGTCTTTATGGCAAAAATTAGTGTACACGCATATTACTCTCGAAGTAATATACATACGTTCACATTTAGCACAGCTGTCTTCGAGCCAGCAGCTTAGGAAGAGTCAAGCCGCAGACTTTCTAATACTGCGTCACCAACCGACTCCATGTTGTCGAGGCAGTCAAGTGTTGTTAACCTAGTTTGTTCACCATCACTGCAGATGGCCCCTAAGCTGCTGCTGCTGCTGCTGCTACCAATATCCCTTACGGTGCTTGTTGGCTTCGTTCCATTTTGCCATGTACTCACTTCTTTCCTTGCATCGCTTGTGCGATCCTGTGCTTGTTCGAAGATAGTAGACGCCTCCCTCACATTTCTGCTACCAACGCTCTGCCATTTTCCTATCGACCGACTGATTTCTGCATTTCACCGAACGAATCCGTATCAAGCGTTTTTCCCACTTCTCTCTACAATCGCTCGTCGTCATAAGCGCCACCGCTAAAATCGTTCTGCCCCGGTAGACTAACAAGGGGACCGTCTGATGAAACGCTTTACGGCGGTGCCAGACGTAAGACTTCAAACATTTAGTTGGGCTAAGGAAAAAAAAATTGAAGAAGACGAAGCAAACAGGCATAAGCGACGGCTGTTTGATTCAAGCTCCTTTGAACAAGCAGGAAAGAAACGGAAGAAGGAATTATATTTTGTATGTTTGCGTTCATGACGCGCATGCCGCAAGCTATAGGCATACGGAAGCTCTAACGGTGCAGACAGTAGAGCCCAAGGGTGCGTATTCGTCAACGGTTGACTGCTGATGCCGCCCTGAGACCAAATCTGGAGATTGTGGCGGCAAGCAGGGCCAACCACCGTACGAGTCAAAGTTAAAGCTACCACCAACAGCAGTAACGGCAGAGCCCGTACGGTGATCACGCAGCAGGCAGAGACGGTCGCATTCGTGCCCTCTTCGTTCTGTTGGAAAAGGATCCATCACAGCTATGCCAGGTTCCCAAACACTCCCAAATCCTCCTAGGGCCTCCGTTTTTTCGTCTTCTGGCAGTAGATCAGCTAGGGCGCTTGCCGCGGGCGGGGGTCTCTGCTGCTGTCATCGCCTCTTTAGCGACTGTTCTTTCTACGGGGCCAATAGGCTCTCGACTGTGTACAGCTGCTTATAGTGACGCTGCTAATGCTAAGATCAGGATCTGTCTGGTCGCGCTAGTACTACACTATAAGCGAAAAGAGGTAATGATAAGAGAACGAAGTCGCTCGTCGTTTCTAGTCTACCGCTTGCCGCTGGTCTGACCTTCCTTTAGTCTCGTACAAAAATTTCTTTGTCTATTCTTGTCAGTTGAACGGGTCTATGCAAAGCTGGTCGGCAAAGCGTATCCTAACCGAAAAAGCCGCTAAAACTGCGCGGCGTCAGCCAATACGTCGGCAAGGAATGGCTTTGTGCTTTACTTCGATAGCCTTGTATGGGTCCCGTTATCCCTGCGATTTTTCTATATACCCCCCAGTTCTATCAGCAAGAGGGAATACATCCGGAGTAAGGGAATCTAGGGACATAATATGGCAAAAAAACAGGAGAGCCAAATCTGTTCTCAGCCTGGTGGAAGGCTAGGATGTAGCTTCGTTCCTCACTAGCCTTATCTAACCTATTTTATCCTATCCTACTCTTCGTGCTTTCGAAAGACGGCTTTCTGCGGTTTGTTTTCTTACAGTTCGGTGTTACGCTATTCTTCTTGGAGGGCTAAGCTTTCCCTCTAAGGAATCTCTGTGCCAGCCTGCCAATCTGTCTATTCAGAAAGCTACTTCAAGGCGGGAAAGAGAAGTTGAAGTGGTACAGAATCGTCGTCAAGTGATGGGGGGAGGGATGAGGGTGGTTTGTCTTTTCGGGATGGCGCAACGAACCCGGTAGTCGAGACGGGTTTTATCGAGAAAGGGGCTAGAGATGCTAGCAAAATAGGTCATGCTAAAGAAACAGCGATGGTGCGCATAGAACATACGGCGTCATACTCAATTACGTCTTTCTTTCGAATGGCTGAACAAAAGAAAAGACGGAAAGGCTTGTTATCCTCTTTGCTTGACTTCACTCAAGGAAGGAGAAGCTTTTTCAGGAATATTGCGCCTCACTTTCATGTGCTGACATACGCGCATATAGTGCAGGTTGTATGCGGCCATAAGCAATATTGTCAGTTATAATACCATTGCTGACATAAAGCGTTAGCGACTTTAAGCACCCTTCACTAAGACGTTTAGTGTGTAGTTGAAGTGCGCGTATTGTATTTGAGACAATCAAATGCAGCCGTCCAAGCTGCTCGCGATCAGCCCTTTGATGGCCTTCTGGGATTGGCACAGACGAAATGTCGCTTTCTAAACCCAAGTAAATTAAAAATCCGTACTCAGCATACTGTATAATATAAACATATAAAGATTTCTACATATACTCAGCAGTACTACAAATCTGTACTACTACCACTACTATTCGAAGTTATTCGATGCGGTCTTCGATGGTACGCCAGATCATCTATGTGGATCCAGGGAAAAGTGTTGAGCGACTCAAACGCAGCGCATGGAACTACCTACATAATTTTTGTGTAGCCGTATAAAGCATAATTACGATCATGCCATTTCTGATTGGTAACGTGCTAAGTTTAATTTGCCTCATAGCCATTTACGTGATCAGACTTGCTTAAAGAGAGCTTACAGGAGAAGTTGTAGCTGGCTGATTCGTGAAATATTCTATAAATATATGTAATTTTGTAATACGTAAACGTATCATATTGTGACTACTATCAGCTTTTTGTAGATGGCCGAATAGAGGCAAGGGCATGAACGAGCACGCTGGTTTATGCCAACTTCATACCCCGTGTCCGGCCATACAATACCGTTTGCAGTGTTCACGGTCCGAACAAATCGATGAGTATTTAATGTTAAATTGTTGAGCTGTCGCCAGTTCGATTTGCTAAGAAATTCGCTGAGAGATCCGTCTGTTCCGTTTCATACCAAGTGGATTGCTCGTCACAACATTACTGCTTGCATCAATGGTGATAGTGTGAGGTTTTCTCTTTTGAAAGAAAAAAAAAAACCGGTAAAGGCCAACGTGCTGATGATCGCAGTGGCCATAGTGTAGGATATATCCCAGACTACGGTTTTAGTTATGATGCGGGAAATCGGCCGGCCAAATGATCAAATGTAATGTTGTAAAAGGTGCAATACCCGAAAAATTTGTACCGTCTAGGCTCCGCTATAAAGGGAGCACAGCATACAGGTATGGTCAGAGCAAATGAAAATAACAGGTTGTGTATAAGGTGAACAGCTAAAAGAAGTATTGGCAGCTGCGGAAATTTAACAGACGCCACACAAATCACTACTTTGCCTTCACATGTGGGGCGCTATAAAAAGTGAATTTATGTTGTAGGCTGTTCACAACAGACTGCTTCCGGCCATTGCACGATTTCGGGTGAGCGGGCCTAGCGTTAGCGGACCGCTAGAAACACAGAAAATACCACAGAAAAAAGGCAGGTTTCTTATTGATTTTCCGCCCATTTATCCGAAACGCATTACTTTTGTGATCACTTGTATCTATGAAACATAATGTCAGCGTTCGCAGGATGCTGACATACATGTAAGTGAAACGTAAGTATCAAACAATTTACGCTAAATTGCTATAACAGTTATTGTTAGTAATGAACGCCACTAGGACTAACCATTGTTGCTCCATTGTTAAAGCGCTGAAGTACAACAGCCATTTCAGTCCGTGTACGCACTAGGTTAATGAGTAGAAACTTGTACTCTAAACACGGTGGCCTAAGTGATTCTAGAAACTCTTTGTAGCGGAAACACTATTTAAGGTTATCTTTATTGCTTATACTGCATCACACGTGTTCGACGCGTCTTACGCGCCCGCCCGCCCCATTTTAGTTCGGAGCCAAACTACGACTTCATTTGCATGATCTGATAATGTGAGTTGAAAAAAATTTGCTAGGCAAATTGATCTGATTCAGCTCGCAAGCCGAAATCAGCCTGAAGTGGCGTACCAACAGTTCTGACGTAAATCAAACCTTAAATTGCTTCAGTTGATTACGATCGCTTGTCCTTGGAAACGAATTCTGACCGCGGCCTAATCTCGACATAGATTATAGGTGGCATCCATCGTACTGAGGTATTACATACGCGCAATGAACGCCGACGTATCCCTGGCATAGTGAAACCTTGTCTGCCATCTGGAAGATTATTACGTGATTCGCATATCATGGTAACCTTTGCTAGATTTCACCAGGTCATTCCCTTACGAAATAACACGTAACGAAAAGATTTCGAAGTCTTCGGTTCTCCGTGAGGATCCGACAAATTTATATATCGGGCTTTCGCTTCTATCTAAGTCGTTTTAAGCAGCTTCGAAAGCTGTTTGTGTAGAAGCTTGTAGACCAGACAGACAACTGTGAAAAGACGATTGATGAAGCCTTATATGCATTTTGTGTTTGTTTTATACGTATTGACGCTTGTTAGATGGTATAGGTTGATTTAATTGGTTAAAATACCCGAGAAGATCTTAGGCTGGCTAGCAGCAAAGCAAACGGCCAGCATAACGACATCTTCAGATCGAGACTCCGACGGCTCGTAAACAGTGCGTAGCACAAGAGGTAAAAGCCTGCTTTCAATAGGCGTGTCAGTAGTTTCATTTCGTATAGGAATAAGCTACACTCGAATGTTGCAAATGATTATCGCTAAGCCTATCTGAGTCCTCCACGTTGGCTAAGTCAACGAAATGTATTGTTGTGAGTTTGTCGTCTACACGTGTCAGCGTATGGGTCAAGAAATGACCGTGAAATTGAAGATTAAAGCAGCAAATACGAGCTGGGCCGTGCGTGCTATCTGTTCATTGCCAGCTAATAGCCTATTAGCCTGACTCTATAGTAGAGTCCGTTATATTTTCTTCTCACATTTACCTTCATCTCCCGCAAGCAAAAACGTTTCTGTTCAAAACGAGAACGTGTTGTACGCTGATCCTTAAGCAGAAGGAGGCCTATAGGAAAAGCTCAAAGGCCTGCTCGCAAGAAAACGGAGAAAGATGCTATTCTTTCCGCACTTTCGAACCTCTCGTAACGAAATCGAGCAGCTGGATAAAACGACATATTTTTAATGCATTGAAATTGCTTATTGTGGCGGGGATACATGAAGAAGTTGCACTTTGCAGTGTTCGTTCACCTAGCGAACGCCAAAACAGTCGTCTCTCTCTCGATGCGTTCTTCGAATTCTGCATACCATAGTTGTATAGTAAATTATATAGATATTACTTACTCTCTTGGGTCATCAGCATCAAAAAATAGACTCAGCAGGCCATCACTAGCATCGTATAGATTAAATCCGTTTATATCCAACAGAGTAGATGGCAAATCGCAGACGAGACGGCGGCAGGAGTCTGTCGCACTTTCCATTTTTGAACTAAAGCTTGTTTTGACACTGATCGCTGCCTTCTACAACGGGTACCATGTTTACGGCAGTCGCTAGCATCATGAACGCGCACTGAGGTGCCTTCTCACTAAGTAAACAGTTTTTTTATGCCAAAGTTGGGCGTTACTTATGAATGTTGCCTGTTAGGACCAACTACTATAAATTAAATTTGGGGGCTTGCAATTTTCACTTCTTACGGATGCAAGATAGGATCATGACGTAGCCATTACTTTGCAGACGAGGCCGAGGTTTCTGGCCGGAAGTCACCAGTTGTCTCTTAACTTGAACATGACAGGCCTCCCTTGCTATCTGGACAAAGACTGAAGCTTTAGCTGCTCGACTCGTATCTTCGTTTAAGCAAATCATAGGCTCTGATGTTAGCAGAACATGTGTAAGCAGTCGTCTGTCAAACTGCTTAGAGAATCTCTTTCGCTACTCGAACACTGTGTATCATGCGTTCTTCGAGCGGACTGCTTGCTTGACAGCTCGCGATCGGTAAGAAACTGGCAAAAGACTTCGAACTCCTGTGTAGAGTGACCTGCAAGAAGCAGAAGCGCCTTTTCAGCAAATCGTAAGATGAATGTTTGCGCATCCGACAGGGCCAGCAGAGCGAGTAAGTCAAATAACGCATACAAAGAAAAGGTGTGCTTGATAGCACTGTATGCGCCTAAGGCTACGTACAGCAGAGTAACGTGTGCTGCAGGATACGGCGATGGGCTAAACATTTCATCTACGGAACGAGCAGATTGTACAGACGGATCGCTCTCGGCTGACCCGACCACTCAACGACAGACACGGAAACGCATACCGGATGCACGTACAGACGTGTTCCCTGTTCAGAAAAGACTGCACCAATAACAGCTGCATGTGTTGTGTGAGCGTTCAATTAATAACCCGCGATTCTGGTGTGTATCAAATCTTAAAAATGTTTACCGATTTATTAGTGCCATGTGACTTTAGGGCCCCTTCGATCAGGCTGATGTTCTGGTTTTGGCCAGCATGGACGAGAAGTATTCATCAGACTATGTTCATTGCAAACAGTTTAACCCGGACAAAACAGCATTGGAAACTCGCGCGACTGGAGCGCGACTCGTGGGTATAGTCCTGCTAAAAATCCTGAGCGGCCCAAGAACAATTGACGAAGGAGGTCGAAAAGAAGAATAAAAGATAGGTGATCCAAGGGAACTGCAACAGAGGGGTTTTCGGCAAAGATAGTTTTCAAATCATCATTATTACTAGTGGAGGATTTCGTGTAACTACTAGCAGCTCAGGAGTCGATGATGGAAAGATAAATCGATAATAATCAAATATTGGTTAGGTTTCAAAAATAATTTTAAGGGGTTATTCACGTCGGAATGTACACAATAACATCTAAGTTATTTCAAAAAGAAAACTAAAAACTTCCACTGTCTTATTATGCTGCAACTTCTTTCACATGAGCTTGCTACGCTTGTGCAACACGTTGTGCCTAATAGGTGTTTTCTGTGTCAATAAATGTTAGACCAGGCTGCCGCGCGATCAGCAATATGTTAAATGGGAACCGTGCTTGCGACACACTTACTCTCGCTGTCATAAACCACTTTTAAATTACGTTGGCGATCTCAAAAAGCGTCCTTCTGCGTACACTTTAATGCGCCCTTTCGCGCTGCCTGGTAATTTCCAGCCGCCTGTCTATTTTCTGAATGCCCTGAACTCTTCATCCTGAAATAGAGCTAATTCGTTTTCGGGACCTAGCGTCGTAAAAAGCCAGAACGATGAGTCACTTTTTTGGGGAGAAAGGAGAGGCTAATTTGAGTTTCATAGCTTAGGCTGTGGCGGGAGGCTGTAGGCAGGAGATCTTGATCTCATAGAGCTCCTTTTGCTCGAAAGGAAGCACACTGGTCGGCTTCTATTTGTTTTGACTACGGAATGCTAGATGAGTGTAGGTGCGAAAGCAACTCCCTACCTAGGCAGCTTGTCTTACGAGAACTTCGGGTTCGTCATCAAACTCATAGTCGTAAGCGAGATTTGATAATTGCGGTAGTAACGGTGGCAGTAATGATTGCCCTACGAAGACATTATATTTCCATAATATGAGAAAGAGACTTAACTTTATCGCAAAACGGAAGCTTTTGCTTTCATGAATCTAAATTCTGTTCCAACAAGAAGAATGAAGAAGATAAACTATTCGTCACACGGAAACACTAGATTATTCAATCTTCTAACTGACGGCAACAAGTCAAGTATGACGTTATGTCATTAAATGCTGTACAAATGCATGTATTGTTATATAATAGATATGCAATTATATAAGAGTGACCACGAGAGGCAATTAGGTATGGCGAAGCAGGATCTACACCGATCTACTAGTGCATAGCATGCGAAACTAATTGAGCAAGCTGGGCCTTAAATTTTTCGTTGCGAAACGTTGATGTGAAAATGTTTTGCCTTGAGATACGACGGCTAGGCGTTAGACTAAGGCTTAATACAGGCTCTTCCTGGTAGAAGAGCAATATCAGCTATCTGTGTTTAGACGCTGTCGTATCGATTTCGACACTTGGTAAAGAGAAGGGAGAAACTGCAAACGGCTCAGATGTAAAAAAAGATAGCCTCCCAGAACCAAAAACTGAAAATGTCAAAATAGCTTTTCGCGGGTGCTGGCCTCAGCACAACTGATTTCGATTTGTTACTGTCGCTGCTTCGAAATTTCCTGTTTCAGAAATGAATGTACAGCTAATTTTGATTTTTATTATGGAACAGTAGAGATGAACGTTCCTTTGGTGGATGCGTGTGAGTGTGCATGAAAGTTGCCTTTTTTCAACTTCTTAATTAAGCACTTTTATAGTTACGTTATACATTCTAAACACTTTGGAGTGTGCTGCCTCCTTTTGCTGCGTGATACGCCCGCGCGTACCGCTCCTAGATGGCGTTGAGCCGAGTGCCGCTGCCATTCCGAGCGACACGCGCTCTTAATTGAAATTGCTCGTTTCAGGACAAACTAGGTCGACGAAGGGGAAACGGCGCTGGAACCTCGGGGACAATTCAGCTACGAATTAACAGGCTGGAAATCTGCTAGCCTTTCGAAAGGCTTTATCAGAAGAAGACGAGCTCGTATTATGCGGACGAACGATGATTGAGAGTGGACCACGGCTCACGTCGTCTACCGTTATCGGATATCACGATGTTCCATGTGAACTTTTTTTTTTTTTTTTTTGGCGGATGCCGTTAAATAAGGACAGTTCGATAATCCTGGCAACGAAACAAGCCAACTAGCTGCAATAAAGTCCTGAGCTGCTTAGTGATGAAACGATTGCTTTTCGGGAACAAAAAGCCATGATGATAACAGAAATTTGTTTGTTTGTTGACTTTGATGTGAATTCATAATGCGGTTGCGCATAGTACCTCCAAATAAAGAGATACATCTAAAAGTCTATGTACGATTTGTAAGTACGTGCTATCCAGTAGCATAACAATATAGAAGAAGATGATGCCCTTGTCGACGAGGTCTAAACAACGCGAGGCATCTTAGAAGAATCTATTAAGGTTTATACGATTTCCCGTCATAAATTTGGTGAACTCACTTTGGTATCGAGCTCAACAAACTCCTTCGTGTACTGTGCCTCTATATTTATGGGCATTGGATATTATCGAATAAGAATCGATCATACTTATTTCCATGGTATTAGCAAGATTCCATGGTGGATTTCAGCATTCATAGAGCGCTGCTGTATGAACGCCATGTCTTTTCTCACTCAAGAACGTATTCAAAAAGATATATTCCATAATGCATTATCATTTAGGTAAAATGTTTACGTGCAAAATAGAACCCCACCTGTCTGCTGTTAACTGGCAGGTTTATTTTGGCAGATGTGTCTTCGAGGGCTAACTACATTGCCAATTTGAACGGCTTGGTCTCCAAAGTTAGCGAACGTATGGCACGGGGCTCTTTCAAGCTAATTTGCGGTTAGCACAAAACACCAAACTGTAAATCGTTGAACTGAAGGCACTTTCTGCGGCTAGAATTTAAATCGGCTATATTATCCCGATTCTGCGAATTCCCTACAGCATGACCATTTGAAATCTTCTTTGCATGTTCTGAACGGTGCTTGCCTAGGCAGCTGAAGTACTTGACGAGTTGTTGAAACCTCGATTGTTTATCGTGCCGCCCGTCCCACGTGCGGTAAGCAGATAAACGAGAGTTTTGCACGTGTACTTTGAACGGTATCACTGTCCAGGTCTGTTGCAGCTTCCCATATTCATTTGAAGTTCATCTTAAAAAAAAATCTAAAGTCTAAACAAGTGCCGTTTTTTTGTAGCTGTCCTTCTGCTTTAGAACGTAATTCTGGATAGCATATTTCGATCTATTTAGCTTGTGAATGCTAGGTGGGGAAAATTGCTTTGTATAAAGCTGTCTACCTGTTAGAATTATTTATAGTTGTGCATAGTTTGATACCGTAAAATCTTCTTGTCTTGTTGTTAGCTCTATAGACGTGACTACGATAGACGAATACAATGAGGGCACATTTCCAGACTATGGTATAATATAATATGTGACACATTTATGTCGTGACGATTCATCGCTCAGATGTGATCCGCTCTGACGATGTGCTGACAACATTTGTATGCCAGCGGTGGTAGCTGTGCGTTCGGAGCACGTATCCTGATTAATTTAACACGGTATAGGGTATTTCAGACCGCTTGACGACAAAATAACGCCGCAGTTAATCTCCTTTTGGGAAGAAGACTCCTGCAAAGGAGGGCAAGACTGCAATTGGCACCGTCGTTGGGGGTATAGGCGGGTAACGAACGTACCGAGTTGACTGAAGGTATTGCCCTAGCGACCTAGTAAATTAGTCAAGAGACGGGAACATGCTTGCTTACTGATCTTGCAGGTGTTTTCATTATCACAGTACCAAGGGGGTGGGTTAGAATACTTACGTCGTTTCCTCATAAGGCGTCTTGCTTGGCTTTGAAGCATTGCTCTCTGTCAGTTCTATTCCACTTTTCGCCTATACCTGGCTTATTGAATAGACTGAAGAAAAACGTCCTCTAAGAAGATATTACGCGTTGGTAAAGAGAAGGATACGTAAAACGCATGAAAACGTGCACTTGTTAAGCGATATGTGGTGTAATTGGGCTGTTATGCTAAATCAAAAGTTGAGCTAAATAATACGGTTCCTTTGGCCGAAGTTTGACTAGTGTGTACTTATTCATTATTTATAATAACATAACATACACCACTTTCTGGTTTTCTAAAAATTCCGGTAATTCAACTAATGGTGCATACTACGTGTATGTATGAAGCCTACACCATTCGTTAGGTGCTCTGAATGGCATGAAGATGTTGCGTACGCATTCGAGCTGAAAGCAGATTTAAGTAATCCTGAAGCACTCGGACACTTCTGCGGCAAATTCCCTATTTACTTTAGTAACGTTAACATTAGCTTTGAGAACGATAGCGCTCTGCTCGCTATAAAGGCGGATCGGAAAGATCCGACAGCTTTACAACGATAGCGTTTGAGCGAACCAAATGTGCCATTTTAGTAATATGCCCAGAAAGGTAATACGGAAAAAGCTTTGTATCCTTGAAATCAAGTACCCACTTTGCGGGTTTGTTGTTTTCGCGCTGAACGAAAAAATCAGGAACTTATGTTCTTTGTAGCGGTTATAGCAGCTGCAGTCCTAGAAACCTCGACGTCTAAGACAAGCTTGTTCTTGCTCCAACCTCATCCCTTTACGCCTTATTACCAGACATTTCCTAGGTTTCTTGGCGACAGACGTGTAAAGGTGGGCCAATAAAACTTTTGCCATTAATCGAACCCGACGTCAGTCGTCGTTTGTATGACGACGACATAACGAAAGGCGGCAGTCTCACAAAAATTTACATTTGTTCTGCTCATGCACTCCCGAGCCGTTCCAAACGTTCTCTATTTACACACGTCATACGTAGACTTCTACGAATGCTCGTGCGGGAAAAATTTCCTGTTCTGGGCGACAGGATTTGGAGTCGAACTAGGACTTAACTTCTGAACACTTGACTTTTGTTTGGCAGGCTCATCGGCTTTGGAGGAGCTCCCGAAAGAAAGCGAAGTTCTGTCGAGAGATGAACGACGAGCGAGAAGCGGCAATAACGCTCGGTTCCGTTGTAGCTGCTACAATACAACGTCGGCAACAGGAAAAGGAGTTTCTTCTCAAAACGACTGCCATGTTTAGCGCGGTTGGAGCTTATTAGGAATTAGTGGAAGCTTCCAGACAGTACGCTTTTAAATAGAAATATAATGAAGGTTAGGGATAGGAAATTGCTGTGCTTCTTTGTCTTCTTATTCTTCGACTCTGGTTGCGCCCGCAGTGTCGCTTAGCAGTTATTGTTCTCGAAGGGTGCCGATACCTTGCTGGCCTATGTTCGATTGGTATTATGCTGCTCGTCCTTAGTGACTCACGAGGCCCTGCAACGAGTTTTGGGCGACTCTAGTGTCCAGTTAATGTTTGACGTGCGGGCTGCACACAGCCATGCCGAAGACACCGCGACCACCGGTTTAAGTTTTCGACCATATGAGCAGTGGCTTATTTGGCATGGTCTGCATGACCTAGAAGGTAACGTCATTTTGATACAGTGACTAGTACCTAACCTGAATTTCGGGGTGATACACGTATGGATCAACTTGAGAGGGAGAACGCGGCGAACATCCATGTTCGACGTTACGCGGGTCAGTGGTCAAGTATGTGATTCTTAGTGTAGTAGAAATATAGAAAAAAAATAAAGAAAAGAAAATTAAAAAAAAAAAACAATTACTGCAATGGTTCATTTTAAATAACACGGTTCAAGAGACATTTGGTGTACAAGATAGAGTTTATTTTACGGTTAAAGTTTACTGTCCTCATAAATGTGATCGGCAGATTAGCAGGCGGACGGGCGGGTCGGTCGACTCTAGCGCGAGAACGAAGAAAAACTACATTTACAGAACCTCTATGCGTTAAGGCTGTTGAGCTTCGGATTCGAAAATGACCCACAATATCCTTTTGCTTGAATACTGCTTAGGACTAGTTTAAGCTTCTTTTTGAGCTGAGTTTTTTATGGTGATTTTTTTCGATGTGCGCAAATTTCCCGCCATTACTTGTGATATAATCATCACGATTTGCATACACTTCTATCATTCCAATAGATCATGGGAGATGTTTTCGTACTTGACAGGCATAAATCGCGCCTGAAGTACGTGTATATTTGATTTTAAATATTTTTTCTATTAAATCACACGACGACTTTGTAAAATTCGTAGAAATATTGATCTTAGAAGGCCGTGATATGTTACCTATCAAAATGTATGTCATTAGATTCATCCTCAGCGCTATATATATATATGTGGCCACGTTGTAGCTGGTTAGCATTGTACCCATGCGCGTGTCTTATGTATGAAGACCGAAAAATGCAGTCGCCTATACCCACTAACCACCGCTGACACGGTCAATGAACGAAGATGTATACTTCAAAATTACCTCAGCGATATTCACATAGGACATCAGAAACAGCTCAAATCCCTTAGATTTAGAAGCAGTCTAACTTCAATGTGAGTTCGCAACTAAATGAGACTTGATGCATAGTTTGGCTGTCAGAAACATGTACTGCCAAATTAAACTGTAAGCAAACTTAATAGAAAACCATAATTATTACTATTAATGTAGTTCGGGTATAATGTTTGGCTCCTAATTTGTCAGTTAGTGCCAAATCAAGAAAAGCTTGCTTTGATATAATACCTTTGTCAAAACAAAACAAATTTTCCCACTACTCGTCTGTTCTGAGTGCCATTGTGTGGTTAAAAAACAGAGTGCCTAACTTGGTATTAAGGTGTTAGGTACAATCACTGCTAGCCAACATGTTGTGTCAACAACGACAACAATTCCCTTAATGGCAATTTATATTTACGAGGTTTCGAAATATAGTAGCCTCTCGAAACGCCATCTAAAGATGTAACTGAATATACGCATTCACAGCTGTTGCACCATTAAATATCAATCGTTTCCAATGCCGTTCCTGCAAAAAACCCTAGCCATCATCGCCTTTGTCACCTTCAAAAAGCCTTCGGAGAATCTGCTAACTATTAATGTACGTATCAAAATATGTATAAAGTTACGCTCTGCGCATGAGCTACCAATGTTTATGGATGTTCCGTAAACTCAACTTGATCTTCCTGAGAACCTATCTAATAGCGATAATATTATAGGGTAAGGTCCTTTCTTTTTCAAGCCAAATAGCCAATAGATGGTAGTATTCAGTCGTATCCGGTCCGTGACAAATCCCGGCTCGGGGAACGATAGACGCTCGACACAGCTGATGATGCTCAATTTTACGACGACCTCGATCTTGCAACGGACAAATAGTAAACCTGATAGAGGTTTTCGCACGCCTCTTTAAATAAAAAGACGTAAAACTATGGTTGGGTCTATAACGGCTTAATACAAACCTGATTCGAATGAATTGGAATATGTATGAAACAAGCAGTGTAAGGATGGTCAACGCTGTCACGTTCTGTAAACCATAGGTGGTACTTAAACAAACTATTCCCTCTTCTTTCCAGGCCATCTTACCGACAAATTCAAGATCATTTGAAAAACTAGGTTCTTAGCATATGCGTAATATGTGCGATAGTCTTGTACCGCAGCGACCGACCATAGAGGTTTTGATTGTCAGAGATAGAACTGCTATTCGTGTTGTGGTGGGCATAGCTAATGAAGTACGCGTATGAATAGCTCGCACGTTTGAAGCGTGCTGCCAGTGATATTTCAGGATTTCGTAACCATTAACGCCTTCTATGAAAAAAGCAGTTATGTTGACGAAACACCAAAATAACACGATCCGAATACGCCATGCAGATGAGTGTTGACGGGTCTCGAGTCTCGTAAGCCAGCCGTCAGTTAGACACGTACTCAGCTGGCGTTTTCCTGACTTAATGCGTCAGGCACACGTTTCGCGTACCTAGTTCACGGTAATCGCTGGCATTCAGATGCTTGTTCATTCATTCATTGGTGCGATCTAATAATGCAAATGACGACTCAGATCAATTTCTCGACTGACTGAAACGAACTCTGCTCGTCAGGCCTCATGTGCATAGGACATGTGGAGTTTTGTCCAATGCCCTTGCGGCAACACGGACTGCTAAAGTGTCCGAAAGCGTTTTTTGTCTGCGGTAACTATTGGTTAAAGGACATGGCTTTGGTACGTTTTTTGAGAGGTTGGTATACGCATGATATAGTTTTGTGATCTATTTCGCGACAGGGTTTACTAATATTGTGCTATGTTATCTCTCGTTAACGCTTTTTTTGCCTAATTACAGCCTTGTGTAAGCTGCACACCTTATTTAGTTAGCTATTGTATTAGCACTTTTGAAGTTGTCAGGATAAGAAACAGGCCACCTTGTGACAAAATGGCTAGGTAATAGAATAAACGACGGCAAACATCAATTGTGAGCATGAAAGCGATGTGAATTGTCGCAGGCCCGTACATATTCCGTTCGTTCGTGGAACACTTATCAGCTGTACGGCTACTATCTATCAAAGTGCAATAAATAAATGGGCAGGCTTTGCCAAAAACACAGCTCATACAGTTAAATTAGGTTATGACCTAAAGGAACCTAACGAATGCTTTGCTTTTTTGATCTGAGATGAACGTTTGATGTTAAAAGGGCCTCTGGTATAGGTGGATTCATTGTCTGGAGAACATTGTCTAACACGAAGGATATAGGACGCTTAAGCAACGGCTATTCTAAGCATCTCCACCCGCCTACACATCAGGCACTTTTTGAAACTTGAGAAACTAATTTTTACTTGCGTAAAAGGGACTTTGGACAGAGTGCGTCTACAATTGTTTCCGCCTGAAGACTAGAACTTTCGAGAAGACCTAGAGAAGAGCTTGTGCGTAGCATTTTCAGTCAAAAGGATCGATCATGGTCGTAAAGGGTAGTCGCGCCACAACCAGTTGGAAACAGTACCGTTCCCCTAATAGCAGTTTCGTTAAGTGTAACAGAAATGTCCTGATTTCGTTTGCATAAAAATTGCACGCCAAATCATGTTACAATATACTATTATAAATATCTTAAGTGCTTTTATTAAGTATAACAATATAATAGGTCATTGGAGAAAGTTGTAAATTCAGCGCATCTATAGCTATAATAACCTCAAGTAATTTTTCTTGAAAGAGAAGCTTATATATACTTAATCATAAGGAAACATCGCTTTTTCTTCGGTTTAAATATAATCGGTTTAAATATCCAGTATATCCACCGTATAATAAGAAGCCAACATTATTTAGTATCAAGCATAATTTCGTCTAGAAATGTTGTACCTTTTTGCACAGAGTGTACCTAAGTAATTGTTAATCTGACCGAGTTCATCAGTTTGTGGTATCGATTTGTAACTTTCCCCGGTAGGTGGCCTCCTGCCTATAAGCGTGTAATGCGTCGTATTACAGCCTGCAGGAAAACTGACAATGGTTAAATCTACAGCTAATTACAAGTCGATCATCCGCTCATTGCCCTGCGTGAGTCTAACCCCATCATCTGGTCATGTTGTTATTTAGTGACAGACACGCCCATGCACAGACCGTTTAGAGAAGTTCGGTCACGCGCTCGGCAACAACGTCTCTAATAATGCATCGTAGGGGATCTTCTCCAGATTTCTCAACAGCAGATTCAGGTCTTAATTTACAGATGGCTGAGATTTGATTCTCAGATAAATCGTAGAAGGATGCTTATTCGTGCCCTAAATGTAGTTATACGATTCTTCGGTAAAAAAAGCTAATATTTACAATAGGAAATGTTTTTTTTTTTTACTTAATTCATCATGCAAATTAAATTATATCCACAACAAAGTTTTGGTGTATTGGATTATTGCGACTTCAGGCTAACAACAACCAAGTCCCATGATACCATGCAAGAATGTTAGTAAAGTCAGGTAATTCCTACAATGTCGCCATATCATGATTTCTGATCATGTATACCGTTTCGTTCCTTAATATTCTATTATCGGATTCGTATAACAACAGATTGGCCGTTTTGAAACGCCCATATGTAAAATAAAAGGAATAATGAAAGTTATTATATTTGACTGATTTCATGCACCTCTGGTGTGGATTAGCCTTGTAAGCTAAATGTTGCCAAACGTCCCTCTGAGGCTTATTGTCATAGTCCCAGATATATTATGCGTTTCTGAATGTTGGGTGCGTATCCTTTCGCTGAGCCGCTGTTTATGCTCACTATACTTTGCCTGACAAATTCTGGCCTTAAGATGGCATACATGCTTAAGAGGAGCACAGCGGTTCTGCTTCCACAAGATGGAACTGGTCGCGCATCGAATTAAGCAGGCCTAATCTCCTATGAGCTGTATATAGTGTCCTTGGTAGCGGCCAGTGGACAAATTGCTTTACGGCCATCGGTACATCTGTATATTGTATACACACGTGCATTGCATGTACCGTAGAGATGGGCTTAGGAAAAGAATCAACTTCATTTTACGCCATCACGATCAGCGCAGTAGTTTTTCGTCTGCCAACCTCTAATCTGAATAGTTGTAAACGATTATTCTGGAGACGAGAGCATTCGTACACTTCGTCATATGCACACGAATGGGTTAACCGGGAGACTGGTGAGGAGATACTAACAAACATTGCTCAACGCAATACGATATAAAGCCTTAAATGCTACTATGACGAACATGACTGTATTATCAGCTTCGTCGTTAATGCCCCATTGATGTATTCTATTCTGTGGACTAGATCGTCACATAGCGCCATCGATGTCGCCACTAGCGCTAAAAGTAACCAGTGCCAGTCTCACTAAACCAAAGGGTTATCCAGTTGTTGCCCAGCGCGAACCTTCAAAGGTCTGTAATCCTCTGATATCGTTCCATCCTTGCCAGTGTAAACGGAACTCGGCAAGTAAAACCGACAGGACGATAGCACCGATGTTCTAACTACACCATAAACAGCATGAGCGTTGCGATCTTTGCTAAAGGAAAGATTTTCGAAGATATGGAAAAAAACGGGTTAGGATGGAACTACTGCTCAACCAGTCCATGAGGACCTAGCCGAAGTAGGTAGCAGATAAGTTGTTTGGTCGACTCAGCAGCAAGGCTTTAGGTTTATTTTTCCCTTAACTCCATCGTAGATCCAGTCCATATTGCCCCTATATACATGTCCCTGTTTCTCCCTCAACCAATGTATGTTTCTGGCGAGGCAGGATCCTCAGATCTCGGGGAACGGTTGAAGTCAAGTCTGGCCACACGAATAGAAGTGTTAAGGGCCCAAGATGAAGAAATAAAGATAAAGGAAAAAAGAGAGAAAGAGAGAGGAGGGAGAGAAACGTAGAACGACACTAAGAGGGTAAGTGTAGTTCGCTCGGTCTGCTAAGGGTCGAGTTTGCTGCAATGTGTTAAATCGAGAGCGGATGGGCTGGTAAGCGTTCGAATGAGTAACTGTGCGAGAAGCAAATACGCACGGAGAGGCCACGGTAAAAACCTCATCTTGTTCCATCGAGTCCGGCGATGCGATTCTGAGTGACTAACCAGCTGGGCCTGAGAACGTGTAGGACTATCGGGGTCCCAAAGGCAGATAAGTCGACGAGCCATTAACGCAATCTCCCTTGGACAGACCGGAAAAAGTGAACGACCCTACGTAGGTTCTAACACTAATACTAGGAGGTTTCGGGAAATAACCCCGAGCTGGAACGATTGAATAGTGCAAGAACTAGGCAGTAGTGTGCAGGAACAAAACAAAGCCTGGGTGGTGACAGTGAGAAGCACGGGGATTGTCGTGCGACCACGCCCTTTGGTGAATCGCCCAGCGGTTGTGGTCGTCACCACGAACCCGCGAGGGGGCTCCGAACAAGTCAACGCAAGTCCATCCGAACTGTTCCGTTCGCACGAAAGCCAGCCTCGGCAGCTCTGACCAGCGCCGACGTGCTTAATTCTGATAGAGGTCTAAAGACGAGAGGGAGGATATCAGCCATTAGTACGAACCCTGCATCCATCCTGCTGTCCCTATGGATGCGCAATGCTATCGCACGGGGCAAAAATGCCGTCAGCTAGGCCGAGAAAAAAACAACTGAACACACAAAAGGCCAACTGCACACAGCGCAAATCTGTAGAGTTTACTAAAGTGGTAACTTGGCTGCGTTGCCAGTCATAGAGGTCAGCGTAGAATATTGAAGGGCCTAGCAGTACAGAGAAAAACTGGGATGAGCTATTGATCCTTGCGGAGGGTAAAAAGGGGACGAAGCGAATAGAATAAAGTGTATGCCAGCGACTTTATACCGAGCCAATATCGTACGTCGTCGTGAGTTACAAGGGATTTTTGCGCAGACTGAAAGTGACAGAACGGCAAGGGCAGGACAAGACCGTCTACACGCTGGACGTACGACTTCTGGCAAAAAACAACCCAGTAAGCTTATGAGATATTCGATTTCCTCTCGAAAATCAGCATTCGATCAATCCGGTAGTTATAAACCGAAATAAACGTATATACGTATAACGTGCTTCGTAGATGGGTGGATCATTATAGAGGGTTGTTGTCGTGTTAGATACGTACTCGTGCTACATCCGAGAGGGTAGTCGTTAATGGGTCTTGGGCTAAATAAGTTTGCAGTTTGCCCGTTAAGCGGTACTATGTTTCAATTAAACCCAGTAATTTGTTCGAGTAAATAATTACCGGTAGGCATTGAACAAGAACAGTTATTAAAAATAATAAAAAAAAAAATGACTCTCCATACATAGTTTTGGGGCAAAGCATAAAACCACTACTTGCACAGGTCAATCCAAAAAAAATTTTGTTATTTGTATACAATGGTTCAAGCAATAAATCTGAGTGACAATCAACAATGATGAGGAGTAGTTGTCCCTGTTATATCAACTGATTTATTGTTGCCTGACCTACAAGCTGCTTCGATTTAGGTTGCATGTGCATAACGCTAGCTCAGTACTGTCTTTTTATCCAGCTAGATCTTCGTTTGTCGCATTGTAAAATAGGAAAACGTCGAACGTAGGCGAGTTTTTACCAATAGATGAAAACAAGTTTCAAATATCCAAATGCTAGATAAACGTAATATTGATACGAACAGCTGATGCACCGACGCTTTCCTGAGGTTTATTTTTGTAGACTCCGGTGCCTTCTTCAACTACGTATGCTGGGCGATAATTTGACTATCTGGTAAAAGTCGTTTTTCGACACGTAGAATAAACAGGTTTATAACTGCGTACTCCTGTATCTATAGATCGATACATCTACATAAAGCTAACGTGCCGGCAACTATATTGGATTGTAAGCTTTTGATTCTCATTCGGTTCAGAAGTAACAAAATTGTTCCCTTTTACGTATATACGCATACCCATCCGCTGTAATCACTAGAGTACATGGACGCGCACAGATTGTTGTCAAGCTATTGTGCCCTAATTAAGTTAGCTTTAATAGGAGGAATAGCAGCTTATCGGTCCTCTAGGTAGGTAGGCAGACACACAGAACATTGGAACAATGATAAAAAGTTCGGTATAGAAATGAAGGACCCGGAGTTGAGAGCTTTTCCTTGAGACCACACCATCGGAGGGCTTACTCGAACCATCCACCTATCTAAAGCTGTCTTACTGGACAAACCTCAGTGGCCAAGTTGACTGAGCGGTCTCTTTGGTTCCATTGTAAATCAACTGCAGGGTCGAAGCAAGTACACATCTATATGGTTGGAAATGTAATTATATCCTGTGTGTTGATTCGTAATTTTTCCGGTTAAACTCTGCGCTATTAAGAACGTTACATCCCCGAGCCTCATTAAGTATAAATCCGCAGGTTATGAATATGCGATTCTCTAGTGGTGTGTTAAAATAGGCACAATTTGTATTAATAAGTGATGCCTATGTCTCTATTACTACAATTTCTACTAATTTTTGTCTCGTGTTTCTTGCTTTTTTTTTTTTTTTTCTTTACACACATGTATTAAATGCAGGCACAGGGGTATAAGTCGGCTGAATACTTACTTTCACTAGAAGGCTTATTGCTATCATGGTTAACTCCATCCAGTGGAGAGTTCATGCTACTTCTATGGCTCTTGATGTCACTGTTGCTTCATAAACACAACTGCTTGGTTCTTCATGAAATTAATCTGATGAGAGTCAGATTTTGGGGCGTGGGGACGCAATCCACATCACATTAAGGCTGTTCTTTTTAGAGTTGATCTAATTGAGTAAAATACTAATAACAATAGCGGTAAAGAAGGGGTCTAGTAACAGCAGTAACTGCGAATCTTTCATTGATAACTATGTGAGGGGCTTTAGGAAAAGTTTATTGCGCTGGTACCATAAGCGGGGCGCTATGTTATAGACTCCCCATTTTCTAGACTCACAATCATTAAACGGATAGACCATCTAGCCTCCTTCGGTCATAGTGGTCTACCGAAACAGGAGTACCCTCGGCGTGCCAACGGAAGAACGGCTGATGCTTACGCGCACCGTGCTCATAATAAGTGTAGGGACCTGTATCTGGGGGAAGTCTTAATTGCTCTAAGGATATGCCGACGTGAAGTATCTAATCGAAGACCAGCATTTAGCGCCAACAAACAGAGAACAGACACGTAGAACAGAGGTTACAAAAAATCCTTTTTGCCCGTTTACGGTGAAAACAATTATGAATTTAGCCCAATACGGGATTATACATTCTCGCAGGGCGTATGACTTACAAACACTGTTATGAACGACGCTCTCCGACCAATTAATATAATCTTTTGAGAACGACCTGCATGCATTTGGAAGCATCAGACTCTGTGTATGAAAATAAAACTTCAGTCATGCCTATTTTAGTAATTAAGCGTTCACATGAATTAGTGTAGACATGCACATTAATACGGTGCATGCGTACGCATGATCATTTACAAAGAAGAACGAACAATTTTTACTCGTTACCTCACGTACAACAGGCCCATACGTCAATTTGTTAATGTTCTAAATGTTCACTTATACATGATTACGGGGATACCTAAAATTTGACATACTGTCTGCACAGAGCTTAAGGTTAGCTTATCTCTTTTATTTAAGGCCAACTCAGTAATCCTTCACAATAGCCTGGCAATTTTTCATAGCCTTTACAATACCCGTTGGCATATTGGGCGCTCGAAAATTTGTTTGTATCGTAAGCTTGGGAAATATACCTGGTACTGCCTGCTCACCGGCACCGAAACCATGGTGTAACTGAACCGAGCTAAAATAAACGTTCTTGTTATTATCGCCTATGCAGGACCTGTGTGGTCACATGGGTCTCGCCTGCGTGCGTGCCGAATAAGGTAGGGAAAATTAGAGGGCTGCACTCAATCTTTGTATTATAGTATCGCTGATACAAGCAGCAATTGAATCGAATAGGTCTACGGACGGAGAGTGGCAGAACAGCGGCACGCGGAACAGCGATCAGCGTTAGCTTGAGGTCCTATCCTATTCTGGCGGATAAACTAGAAACTTGTACGCTAGCAATTCTCGCCGTAATATGCCAATAGTAGTCCATTCTAATAGTAGCAACAACAGCGACGGGTCGGCGGTATCTCACATAGGGAGCCAGCCAGCAGGTAACAATTCAACTATATCAAAGTACACTTTTATTCCAGTTCAGGCCTCAGGGATTGTTTTGGTTTAATAGGGGCTTTAACAGCGGCTGCGTCATCGGCAAGAGGCAAACTGCACCAACCAAAACGATAGTCTATGGTCGACGAAAGGCCTTGAATTGGTGCCGAGATGCCGCCGCTCAGAATGAAAATACAGCAGAAGCGGCAGCATTAGCAGAATAAGGCAAAACGTAGTTACATGTAGAGCTACGTACAGTCGATATGGCTGCTTCAAGCGTATGCTCGGCTTTCGCCAACACCATCTCCAGCCATTTCAGTATCCGCGCTAGCTTCTCCATGCGAAAAATCCCCTTCGACTAATGAGAGGACGCTTCGAAACGGCTAGGCCCAGGGGCTGACAGCGCACGTACATGCGAATTGAGCTAATATCTAAGTTAAATTTTGCTCCACTCGAAAATCAGCCTACCTCAAAGAACGTCACCGCATGCCTCTGGAATAAAATTTAAGCCAGTTAAATGTTTATTGAAAGGGGCATCGATGGAGACAAGAGGCATGTAAGGCTTCTACATTCTATGGAAGTAACAGGCGAAGTGTATATAGACCTGCAGAGGCCTAAAGTCGTGTGGCATTACACCGTGATAAGATAATCACAGTCACTGATTTTAAAGCCCCTTCGCAAAATGGTTGGGAAGGCGTTGTTATTTTGTTGGTCTAGGACCTATAATAGGCTACGAAGTACCCTTTCATCAGTGCATTCGTAACGCGTATTTTGACTGGCTTACGGAAGGCGGGTGGAAGGGGGCCAGTTATTAGAGAACTAACGATTTTCAACTGATCATTATAATAAATAATACATTTAGAAAATCAAAAATACAACAATGGTGGGTTTGCGTATAGACTTTGAATTCTGCGTGATTAATTGATAATTAATAATTTAGCATGACCGGGGCCAATAACATAGTATCACAGTGAACTACTCATAGCAGTCAATCGACTGCACACGAGAATATATACAAGTCCCTCTTGGAAATGTCTCAGAGGCAAGTTTCGTATTTATTTTCTGGTTAGCGATAGAAAGGAGAGCTCGGAATAACTACAACATCAATAGACAAAGGCAAATTCGCACTTAATTGACGTAATGCCTTGCCTAGGAACCCAAGACAACGGACCTACAAAAGCATTTTATTTAGCCTTTCTTGAAGAACAAGTCAAAATTTCCACACGTCAATGGGTCGACAAAACAAGGCTGATAAAAAACCTGTTGCGAAGCGATAGTTCCTTACTGGTGTGTCGTATTTATTGGAAAACATTTGTGAAAGTCAGATTTACGGGCGTTTCAACAAAATTTACACAGGAAAAATGTATCTCTAGGGTAGTGGCGTTCCTTGAAGCGAGCAGTGCAGAAAAGTATGACCGAACGATTTTCGGTCACGACAGAAAAACTTAAATTTGGCCTTGGGGATTTCGAGAGAAAGAAATGCTTGATCCATTTTTAAAAAAGGATCAGGTGATCTTGATGACGACAATGACAAATGTCGAATACAGCGGCGCTAAAGGTCCGTGTTAGTGATGCAGATGTCAAATTGAATTCAGACTATATGGGAGAAGTTCTATGAACACAGAATGAATAGTGTGCCAGATTGCTGGAAGGGTTTTACGTCCGACTCTTTCGAAACAGCCTTTTTTTTTGCCTAGTAATCAACTGTTGATACGTTTGTATATGGAAACGCTAACGCTTGGTGCGTCAGCGGTCAGTGGTCACGTAAACAAGAGACGCCAGGGGTGTTTTGCATGTTCTAATTTCGAACTGGCAAAAAATTCTAATTTTCAACTAGCCTGGAGTGGGTTATCGAATTGGAGGAAACGACTTCGCACAAAAACGCGGAAAGAGATCAGGCCAAATGAAATTAGGGTAGCAAAACCTATTAATGGGTATCGCTAACGAATCTCGAAGTTGATTCGATTGAGGAGCGCACCAAGGTACGCATGTGGTGTTAGTCCCGAGACGGCGCTGCTTGCCGCCTCATTGATCTTAGAAAATGACTCACTATTCGTCCTCGATCGCTTTAATAAATTTAAGATAAACAAAGATAACAAAGATAAACTCGAGATAATCATTAAAGATAGCGTATCGTTAAATTTACGCTTTCGCTTAGCTAGATACAGTTGTCTTTTTTATACATTACCATCTCTCAATTTTATTATATAAAATGATTATATATTATTTATAAAAAAAAAAAAAGACGAAAAACAATGAAACGAAAGTAATATTTAAAAAGATCTCGATTACGATTAAGTACAAAATAAAGCTTTTTTTCTTTTTTTGATTAACTCTTTAATTAGCTAATGTTCTTAATTAGTCAAAACCTGCTGATTACATTTACAACTTAAACACGTATTTTGCATGTATACAATAAGCTAAAGACTCAGTCCCCAGAGCCTCATGTCTGCCGCCGTTTCCTTACGTAGTCTTGCTCAATAATATCGATTTCCTAATTAATGGCTTAGAGCGTAAGACAGGTGAATTATTCTTTTTGCCGTAGAAAATGTTTAGCGTGCAATTCTAATTAATTTATCATTTTTCATTATTCTAGTTTTTTTTTTTTGTCTAGTGCCTAAAAAAGCAACCCACCTTATCTACTATACGTACATTGTATCGGCACACTTTGCTACACGAAACAAATTCAGGTGAACTTTGTTCTGTCAGCGATAAACCAGTTTGACGAAAGCATCACAAAAGGAAGCCGTTACGACATCGCTTGCATATTACCAAACGTATTAAGGGGCAAGGACTTCGCTTCTGGCCGCTCCCAGAGATTATACCTGTGAAAATCGTAATGACAACATTTCCTGCGCTGATTGGCCTAAAAATGTTTAACCGGAATAGCCTGACTTTACCTGCGGATGATTCCGCGGCACCCTGCTAGTTTTGGCTTCGCACCGAGTGCCTGCTTTCGGCCTTAAAAGATCCATCATTTTGATTAGTCTTCCTGCTGCACGGTCATAAGCTGTCGTCAGAGTTTCAGCTAGACAAAATGGATCGACGACAATAGGTTTTCATCGCATCGTCTAATTATAGGGCCAATACGTCTTCTCTCTCCGATTTGACCGATTTCGTTT
The DNA here is from genome assembly GCF_002443255.2 of Varroa destructor. NCBI lineage: Eukaryota > Metazoa > Arthropoda > Arachnida > Mesostigmata > Varroidae > Varroa > Varroa destructor. The sequence goes on along the minus strand of NW_019211459.1, from coordinate 13,049,497 downwards.
ATGTGGCCTTTTACATATGCCGAAATATTTGTCGCTGCAGGCATAATACAAACAAACGTTGTGGCCCAGATCTACCTAGCACCGGCACCGAATTCATATGACAATCCTCGTTTATGCTAATTCCACTAAATACAATGTCAGTACCTGTCATGTTACCCTCCACACTTGACACGGTGTACCAGCTATTTTATATCAACATATTCCATAAAAATTATGATAAATATCTACTATACGCCGATATGGTAATGACATGTCTGTACGATAAAAGGCCGCAACGATGATCGCAATTTCGATAATGCACCTCGCCTTCAAGTTACTGCTATACCGAACCGTGCTTTGGCCTACAAGACCAATAATGAAGCTTGCCTCTCCGGTTGCTTCAAAATCTACATGTGAGAACTACCGCAGCTTACCAGAATATTTCGCCAAGGAACGCGTAGCTTAATTAGGGATTATAACGAGCGAGACGCACTGTAGCGGCGTTTCATCGGTGTCATCCTAAGGGGCGTATATTTCAGCGCATTGCCACGAAACCCCCGCTGGAATACCTCGGGAGGCCAATGGGAGAAACTATTCACCATTTCGTCGAAAAACAAGTTACTGAACAAAGCGGAACTGGGCATCCGATTAGTTATATAGCCGCACTGTACATAGAGTGTGTACAATAACTGGGCAGGTAGGGAAAAGAGACAGGGGTAGTGCTGCACGTAGCACGCCTTGGTGGAGCCCAGCCTGGCTGGAAGCTTTGCGGACGGTTTTCCAGTTCAACCAACGCAAACAGCATATGAATCGAGTCTAGTCGCCCGACAGGATTCCGATCACGCTCTATGCACAATCCACTAATAGCTAGGAAGCAATGACTTGTTCGGATGTAAGGAGTTCTTGGAAAATGGATGATACGCATGTGCGAAAGGGTCCGCATGCTGAAGTCGTTGTGAGATAGGGGACCAAGCAGTTAAGGATGCTATATCAGTAGACATTGTCTTATCGACTACGTTAGCTCTATTATACTGAGCACAGATAAATTAGCGATTCGTTATATATACATATATGTAGATATTCGATAATTCGAGCTTAGATAATATAACGAACGAATGAGAAAACTAGTAAAAAAAATAGACAACAAAATGATGATATCAATCTGTTGTTTTCATGGCAAATTGTCACTACTCTTCTAGCCAGTTGTTTCGTACTGCCCAGAATAGTCAGGTACACACCAGGTATAGTTTATTACCACCATACACTATAGGCCATTTCTGACGAGATATTATATAAATGGCGGAGTTGACCAATTTAATGAATCGATTAAGGAAACCCAGTTTAAGTATGAACATCGGTCTGCTGATGGTGTATGCCTTCATGTGCTGATGCGCTGCGTGCTGCGGTAAACGTGCTTACTTTTTTCATTATTGCTATTAGTAGCATCTTGACGGACAAAGAACATATAAATAACAAATTGAAGAACCTACAATTTTTCCTTAGAAATTCTTACCTTTAGAAACAAACGCCGTATCGACCCCACCTCATTTCTTCACTCGGCTGGAACCGGCTATTGCCGATTTCCGATTTGTCTTCGATTTATCTACAAGTACTGTACCCAATCAATGTACCATTGGCATTATCTCACTTCATCAACTACGTGTTTCTCGATTGTCGCCTCTCCTAATGATGATTCTTTCTGTTCACACTCTTCTGACTCCCAGCTGGTTCTTCTTGTTGGCCTAGTTTCTTCATCTCTTTCAAAATCAATCTGTTCGGCGCCATTTGCCAAGCTGGGCCTGGTCAAACTTAAGGCTCCTCAACAATGAGGAAAAGCATTAGTAGCTTTATTTTTCCGCTGTTCTACTGCTACCTAGGCCGGTTGGCCAGTATCTGTTTCACGTCTCTCCTCCGACAAGCTGCTTTTGCCAGACGTGTCGATCAGCGCGGAGCTTAGAGCTAACGATACACAGGCACACGATTAGCACATTGTTAGCATTGTAACTATGAGAGACCAACAGCTTTGTGACAAATAGGTGTACAACTTTCTAGTAGGCGCTAACCAGTAACCCTGCCGCTTCGGCATCGTCCTAGCAAGGACGATGAAAATGAATTCTCCCCTCGCTTCCCTTCCTCTGCTTGTTTGCTTGAAGTTATCACGGGGTAGCTACATACGCCAACCCAGCTTGCGCGTCGCTTGTTCAGCGCGAATGCAAATTTATCGTAAGGCTTTCACCGTCCCCACTTGGACCGGTGTTCAAAATTGATTCAGGGAAAATTCCTGTGCCCGCCAGTCCTTTCCAGCGTCTTGGTCGTCCGAGATCACGGCGGTTGTCGTCCGCCATTGCTTCGTAGCGTTAAACCGGAGCAGCAAAACTTCATTCGAGAGCGGTCGAGCGCTAGGGGCCCGGTGGCAGTGATGGAAGGTGGTGAGAAGATTTATGAAGTAGACGATTCAGCACCCTCGCACAAAAGCTTCGGCAGGAGTAGCAAAAGGCTGGGCGCGGACGATCGCTGGTGGTAACCACTTAATATTGGAATTGCGGTAGCTCTTAACAATTCCTTATTGGTAGCGCATACTACGTTAGATGCCAAGCGGGTATACAGAGCGCTGGAGCTGTGCTACGAAGAAACTAGGTGCTTGGGTATCTGTGTTGCGCTTTCCCGATATTGATTGAGTGTTGCGACGCTATGGGCCTAAAAGTCGACGAAGCAAAAACAGCAAACACAATCGTCTGTCTGCTGCTTTTTGCTTCAAACGAGGCATCAAGCAGGTATCGGCAGCAATAGAGATAAATTTCGGTATTTGACAGTTGATGGGTTGTCGCTATTGTTATATATACCAATAAAATGACCGTCTCGGACCAAAATTATACAGATTTTTCACCGTAAACAAAGATTCTCTATAGTAGAAGAAAAAAGTGCAATGTTTTTCTTTATAAGTAGGTATTACAAGAGATACTGATAGCCCCCTCAATACGAAGGGCAATAACCAAATAGCGTTCGAATTCAGTCATATAGGCCACACGAATGTGAGCACCACCTCATACTATGATATGTCTAGTGCTACTAATGACAGTGCTGCATATCGCTATACAATGAAAAGGTGAGACAGTGCGTCACGTCCTGCGCGACCGAACGCTTTATACTTTACCGATTACTAGTTCACGTTCGAATGAGGACGTAACCGCGCGCACCAAGTGTGTGGCAAGATTTACAACTCCGGGCGACGGTTGTTTTAGTTATGTGCCAGTCATTGCAAAGTACTTCTGAGTAGACCAGGGAAAATCGTGGTTCGTCGAGCCTCTACGGTTAACGAACAATGAGGCCGCTTACAATAACAGAACATTTTAAGGCAAGGCTATCGAAGCGTACGGATATGTGCTCTAGTCGATTTGAATAATGCCACTATAACCATCCCACCATCGGCGCAGCCTCGACTGAATCCGATAATTTACCGTTTTTCAGATGCGATAAATCTCAGGAAAATGGGCCTGTAGAGCAATGTGCATCCCTGAAGTCCAGGCCCGGGAAAAAGCACGCAGACAGGTGGGACGCGAAAAAAGATGCCCACTTCTTGCGATTCAGAAATATTTATCCATATACTATTTCCAGTGATGTAGCCTGCTGCGAACTTCGTGATTTCAACTACACAGCTAAACAGTGATGTACCTTTTCTCATCCGTAAGCTTCTTTTCTAACCCCACCGCACCAACAGAGCCAAGTGCTACAACGTCAAGATGCGCTAGAGTATTAAAATTGGATGTCGATCCAATGGAAAGCTCCTACTATTAAGTAAAGGAACGTCTAAAAAAGCCAGCTCGTTTGTAGTGGGGGTAAGTAAAGGAAACTGGCTTTCAAAAGACAAAAAAAAGTAAAGGAAGTAGATACCGTTCGATATTGGCGACGAACATGCGACGTAAGATAAAAATAAACTTTAACTACACAGAAGGACAGGCGCTAGGAACGACGTAAGACACACACACTAAGATCGTTTCGCAAATTGCTCCCATTAGAAGAAAAGAAAAGCTCTATTGAATGATGGATGACAAATAGCGCTGCCGATAATATCGCACGCGGGAGAGTCAGAGAGATAAAAGGGTGTTATTTTATACTATATATTTATGAACAAGCCTACGGCAGGCTGTATGAATACGTTGACGACATGCATATGAGCATGAATAGATGGCGTCAAAGCGTGAACTGAGGTGAAGATCGAGGTCAGCCGATTACAAAACGGAACAGACGATTTCTAAACTTAGTTACTACGACACCGTCTAGTTCAATACGTGCCGCTTTCGCCGCCACTCGGCAATGTGCCTTTAAAAGTTACTGAACTATAATATAAACCTCTGTTCTCATAAGACGGGTTTAATTCAGTCTGTTCCCTATGTTAGCCCGTAGTCCGATAGTAGTGAGATCGGAAAAAAATCAAACTTTTTTCATAACGCTACATCGTCGAACAGGGATTACCACTCGAAGGATGCCCGTTCCCCTGGGTAATTATGGGGAGGAAGGCACTACTCGCTATGTATACATATCGGTGCGAATGTCAGATCTTTATGCCGTTTGGGGGCTGATGGTGGCCACGGCAACGTTGCTTGTAGTCCTAATTGCAGAAAACTTACCGGACACCGATCACTGATAAGGAATTGTTTGACTGAATGCTGGCTTCAATTTTTAACAGTACTTCAGCAACCGGATAGCGACGGCGAACGTCGTTATGGTTGTGGCGTCGACGGAAACACACAATATAGGCGAGGAACGTGCAGCAGGCGTAAACACAGCTTGATATTTTTATATTTAAATGCATCAGAATATAGGTGTGCACGATTAAAATGGTATCTAGGCCGGTTGGCAGCCTGGATTGCCTTCACGCTGACGTTCGACTTGTTCCTCAATTAACTGCACCAGATATAGCTACCCGAGTGAAAATGGACAACGTTACTAGAGCAAGTAAGCTTTGTTGATGTCCAGCACGAAGTACACAGACTATACATCCACAGTTTATTTCATATATATCTATATATATACAACAAATATAGTTTGTTTAGGTCTACAGGCAGTGGTCAAAATATTCGCAAAAACTTAACGCAAAAGTTAGCAACATAATGTCCCAAAAACCGGAAAAAGTAAAACTATTTAAAATAGTTTGCGTTATATGGATTATACGAGTCTTGTCGAGAATATAAAATCAATTTGAGAGATTTGCAAGATGTCTTACAGATGGTACTAAGGGGCAACGAGCGGGATGATACCTACTACTACTAATTCCCCATGTATCTGGGAAATTAGTAGTAGCAGATGTATCTGGAGCAAGTACATGTATCGTCAGGCTTAGGAACACTTGATTTCCTGCAAAGTCTACGGCAGAACCAATACACGACAAAGCAATTGGCGATATGTCTGTTTAACCAGTTCTATTCGTTGCCTCCCTTACGCACTTAAAGCAGAGAAATCCCCATCAATTTGTGCGAATTCTTGCTCCCCATTACTACGGTCTGTTGTAAAGGCTTTCAAAGCAACGACGTACGCCCTCGAGCAGAAGTGGTGAGTCGGCTGCGAGATCTGCGAGGGCATTTTGGCGTCTATATATTAGTAGTCTCAGTGCTTGACTGAAGAGTAAGGTTTCAACGCCATTTGATTGTCTAAGATCCTCGCTGCAAGATCTTCCCAAAAGACGCGTGTCCCATACGTTGCAAGCGAAGCTACTTTGAAGTTGAATGGGCTGATTGTGGCCCTGAGGGACACGCGATGAGGCGATCCGATCACCCATGCGACCTATACTGCCTTCCTGCGTATTTCGGTGATGTGCACAGTGAAACTGCCCTTCCGCAAGGGAAAGACTACTAGTACGATAACTGGTTTAAATAGGCAAAAGATGACGTGGCAAAAGACGAGGTGCTATCGATGGTTGCTATCTTGTCTCTTTCCGTCAGCTTCGTCGCCTCCGCCTTGCTCAGGTTTACAATCAGTCTCAAATCAATGAGTGCCGCGGGAGACCGAGCTAGAGTATGCTATGTTGTATTTGTATATGTTATTGAGTTGTCTGGATATACGATGATTCCGACTGATTTCCTCGGCCCTCTTATTGGATAAGGTTGCCCTTCAGCAACATCGAGAATAGAAAATTGGTTTAGGTTGTCTCTGTCAGTAGTGTATGTAAATGGTGAAAATTCGGCTGGAAATGTTTGAGACCGCCTATGTATATAAAAAGCGATCCTCAAAGACTTGACCAAATATTGTTGATCTCACATAAATTATTTGTTACAGTTGCTTCACTGCAGCAAGCCCGCATTTTCCGCGCATCCGCGGCTCAAGCAAACTTCGATCCATGGATTTTTCACGGATAGATTCGCTGTATTACATTTATATTACGTACGTGTTCTAGGAAGCTAAGTTCTTTTAACGCAATGGTATTACATAATTTCTATACCGTACCCGAAGGTACGGTCAGATAAGTTAGCGAGTATCAATTGCCCACGGTAATAAAGTATGTATATAATTTTTTGCTCTGTAGGAGCTGAAGGTCTTTGGCGTCACACGCATAGAATCCACGCGGACAATACGGACCCCAATGTGATTGGGACAAACTTTGAATATTTTTATTGGTGACCTTTGTGAAAATCCAGAAATAAAAACATAAAGAAAATATAAAAGCTTTTTAAGGGTACATCTATTTTTCAAGGCATGTTATTACAACTTCGGTCTGAAATTGCACGAGGACGTGCGAGCATTGTATCAAACTGATGAGCGCCGTGTCGCTTCTACCTGATCTGCTCGTTTTTAACGCTAACCTCCTGAACTCAATAGTTCTTTGAAACATTTTCACAGCGGCTCAGGACCAAGTGCCCGTACGAAATCGAAATCCAATAAAGCCAGAGTATAGGAACGACTCAAAAGCTTTAGCCGCTAATTTTGAACCTCTTTCGATAATAAATAATAAGTAGCGCCAAGGTAACTATCGATTAGTTGAATCGGCTACCCCCGCGCAGAACTTCATTTAACATGAAAATTTGCTTAAATTTACTTTCTATCGAAATGTACGCTGCTAATTGGCTTGACCGACCATAGTGGTTACGTAGACAAAAAATGAATAGCTTTTGAAATTTTTCAATATTTTTTAGTTATTTTTTTAAAACGGCTTATTAACGTATCATCATCGTGTATCGTGCTCCACTAGGATGGAACACGTATTCTACTCGGATGTATCGTGTCTGGGAATTAGATCGAAATAGAAAGGGCTATGATAAATGGCGGCCGTACGAACAGCTGCTGGCAAGGTAACTAATAAATAAAAACGCGCTTCATTGACATCTGCTTTAGAATTCGCATGAACACCAAACAGCTTTCAATTTATCATCGACCTACCACGCATCGATGGCTAAAACCAATGGCGAACGAATGCATATGGCCAGATTAAATATAGGAACGCCTCTCTGTTCCTTGAACTCTTAGAGTTTATTGTAAAATAATGTTTCATTAAAGTCCACTAGTTGGCTGGAACATGGATGGTACGTGTGGCTTTTCGTAGCCGGTCGTCGGTTTACCCAGTATTGGTCCGCTCGGTATAATACAACACGTATATATATTTCATATATAATTATATATTTCATAAGACGGGCCGCTTCGAATAGACGTCGACGTCATTGGAAGGAACGATCGAAAGGAAGCTGTGTCGCCTTCACTATAAAAATGTGGTAATATCCTGATGCGAAATAGGTCTCCCGAAATGTTACGAAAAAAGGTAATGAAATTATTGCGAAAGTGAAGCAAGGACGGTCATAGTATTGCCAACGAATTAAACATCTACCACTAAATAATTTTTTTACCCAATTTCAACAAAGCTGGGCATGAAAAAACTCGATACCTGGGTGCCACACGAGCCGACACAAGGTAACTTGCTCGATCGTATTTCCGTCGAAACTACCTTGAACATAACTAAGTTGAGCCAATACTCTGGCCGACTAACCACACGTGATGAAAAATAGACAAACAATGATATTGTAGAAAAAAAAAAGTCAAACCGACGCCCGAGAAAAGGTTTGGTGACATTGAAAAAAATAGCGCATTGTAAGTTGCTGCCATCTGGAAAATAGATTGACCTGGACCTTTACCTTCAACAGCTAGCAATATTTCAACAGGTCGTTCGAAAAACATATCGGAACCGGTACTATAAATAAACGTCGCTTTCCACCAAGACCTACCTAGAAAAACTTGATGAAACTTGAATAGGAAATTTTGATGCATAACTTCGAACAGCCTTGATCAGACTGTCATCTGTTTCGGTATATGCAGAATTCCCTGAATGGTATTAACTTGGCGTTACCGGAGCGGTGCAGGAACCACCTATCAGAATTTTTTGTTTAACAGCATAGAAGTTCCACAGTGATGATATTATAGTGTTATTAGAAAAATGGCAAAATATCATTGACCAGAATAGTCCATGGTTATTTTAGTTTGTGATTCTGAATATGATCGATGATTTTGAAACGTGACAAAAACTTGCTTTCCTTCCAAAAAAAAAAAGAAACGCAAGACGATCAATCGTCTTTCCTTTTTTTTTTAATCCATATTTTTATGCGCTTTGGGCTATTGCGTGTTTTTTTGGCCAACGGGAGGCTTGCGGCATTTAGTACGAATAAATTGGAGCTGGAATAACTGCGACTGTGGAAAAAAGTATTCCTGTCTCGAGAGATGCGGCCAATTCCGCTTAGAGTTGGCAGCCAGCGAGACTGTGACCCGCACAACTTTCTTCCAAAGGTTAAGTTACTAATGTATGTTATGTGTTATCGAGGACAATAAGTCTCAACGTAATGAGAGACAGGTAGCTAGCAGTTTCCGCTATTGGTTTATTAGTGGATGATAAACGGTACTGCAAAGCCAAGATAGGCTGGATTCATTGCAGCTTCGTTTGTTAATTTACCAATTTCCATTTAAAAAATGTTATCTCTATTTGTTTACTATGGTCGTGTTTCATGAAAACGTTACGAAGATGTATTGACAGACAGGTCAATTGACATATGATTGCGGATCGTTATATAGTCTGTCATTATTAGATATACTAAATATTACTCATGGCATTAATCTCTTTTTCGTAGAACACACAGATCAATGCAAAACGCTTCGTCACTGGCATCTACCCGTACGTTGATCCGTAACTCAAATCCCTGAATAGCTTGGCAAAGCTATATGGACGCCATTGATCGCTCCCTGTATCGAATAAATATAATAAACGCTTCATCGACCATAAACAACGCAATAAGCCTACGGTCGTACCGATGGCGTGTCATTACCCCTGGGGATATTGCTAGTGATAGCTAGTCTCTAGATAACCCTAGGTAAAATCAAACACATCGACGGAAAGAAACAACTAAATGCATGAAAAATGTAAAGCAAATTTCAAAATGTAATACTGATTACAGTTCTCCCGAGTTCAGGTATGGTTGTTCGATTAAGTAACCTGTTTTATTAAGACGTACTTACGTACATCGTCTATGGTACTTAATGCAAAAATATATGCTTCTACAGTATCAGTCGGTATCAGCGGGTTACCTATTGATTACTGATTACCAAACGAGTTCAATATTTAAGCCTTATATGATGGCCTTCGATCAACAAACAAATTGTTTAGTGCATCGTAATTGCTACCCAGGCATCGCCCCAGCTTAAATGGTTACCAGTCGTCATCACTCACTCAGTCGTGATACATTCGCATAGATCCAGTAGCGTGTATGTAAAGCAACTAATGAAAAACAATCAGCAACTTCAGCAATGCTATCAGTAATGCTTTGTACCACGTGCAGCAGATTTGGGTGCGTTAATGTGCCCGACTGATAAACTACTAGGTCGACATCACGACGTTGTTATTATTACTATTAGCCGTTATTATTAGTTTTGTTTGTCGGCAGTATCACTGTTGTTGTTATCGTTGTGATCATTATCTAATTTTTTGTTTTTATTGTTTTCGTTGCTATATTCGTCCCTGCAGGCACATCGAAGTAAGAGCCTGACCCAGATCGACTGTCTAGGCAGCCGAGGGCGAGGCGACATGTTGAGTGCGGGCGTGGAAGAAGGTCAGCAATCTACGCCATGCCCGGACCGGTTAGCCGTACCCCCCGAAGGCGGCGGACCGTCAGGCGATTCGTCGGGTCGATCCACGCTCTTAAGTGGCACCCACAAGGCAAGCATTAGTACAGCTTACAGCATTAACAGTACAATGGTTTCTATACCTTTGCCTAGTCTCTTCATTTCAGCGGCAGTCTGTGCTACTACTATGTAGGCATTTTGTTCCATCGCTTGCAGAGATCCCTCCTGCAGCAGACGGCAACGACAGAAGCACGCCATTAGAAAGGGGCGTGTAATTTTCTTTTTCAGCCAGCATTCCAGTACTAATCAATAGAGTCTAGCCGCTCCTAGCTTAAGTAAACGTTGTATAGACTCTGCGTAAGAAGCGAACAAATTCCCCTCCTGCTTTGTCAGACCCTGTACCTTTTGTAGAAGACAAATAACGGGTAATCAACGTGGTGCTGACTTGACCTCCTCTCGTGTAGTCTGAATACCTTTTGGCTATGCAACGACTAGTGTGAAACCCGCAGACCAGTGCGCACAATTACCTTTTTTTCTTCTATCGATTTATCGGCTAAATGAGACTCGGACTGATTTGTCATTCGAAATATTCTCTAGAAACAGGGAAGCAAGTAATCCCTGTCTTGTCACAGTTGCAGGCTTTTAGTTGCGCACAACTGCGCTGTGCTAGCCTTTAACCATCATGGTGACGTTTTCATTGAAAAATGAGCACTGGCTATCACTATGGCTTTTTAATGGCGGTGAATGTGGCAGAGAGGGAAAAGTGAAATAACAACAGAAGTCTTCCCAGAAGTCTACAGCATGTTTATCTCCTAAAAGCTCGTTTTTTCAAAGAAAACAAACGAACTAAGTGTTTTATTAAAATTCGACAGAGAACAGATATGGATTAAAGTCGCTTGCATTTCCCTAAAGGAGTGGTAGCAGCTGGTGCACGCGGTCTACTATTGCAATAACTAATCCGTCGCAAAAACGTGTTGTAACTACCCCTTTGCTACAAAGTTCCGCTTGACGGTTCCCTCCTTCAGGGTCTTTTTTATAGATCCTTTTTTAAGCCAATCCCTTTTTCAGTCCATCAGGACCATTAGCTCGAGAAACGCGTTGTACACATACGTCGTTCTTTAGGGACAGGAGAAGGATTCAGAGGCTGTACCCCTAGGACGATGGCCTTTATGAATGAAGGACTGTGTAGCGAAGTTTTTCTGTTAGAGAAACCTCGTCGCACAGTTTGCGTGTTTGTAGGAAGGGTAACCGGGAGAAGAGGTTTAGGGCGGAGACAAAGTCAAGCTTGCGTTATTGGCATCCACGGCGGTCTAAAGCTTCTCGATCGTTCGAAGCCATCTTTCATTATTTGGAGTGAATGGTGAAAGTTGTGGGGTCTCGAGACTTTAGCTGGTGATTTGGCGATATACAAGTAACGCTTGTCCTACCCACAGGACTGAAGTAGCCTCGTGCGAATTTGTGTTGCCCCCTGTCACTCCTGTCTTACTTCTTCTTATGCAGCCCGGATCTAATGAGGGTCCCGTTAGCTGTCTGATGGTTCTTGTCGGATACAAACCTCAAATTATGAAAAATCAACATCCTCGTCTTCAAAACAATGCCATATTCGGGTATACCATGTTGTTCTTCTTGATATCTAGATACTTTTTGGGCAGGAGATTAGTGAATCGTATGGTATTAGGCAGTATGTTGCTTGTTACGGTGTGCTGATAAAGCACGGCTTAACTTTATAACAAAATTAGCTGAAGAGCTGCTGTCTTGTTTGTTTCGAAGTTTGGCATGTGTGCTCGTTACTTTCTCCCGCGTCCATATACGTAGCCGTCCTTCACCGTGAGATGTCAGCACTGTACGCTTTCAGCGAAGGCTTTTTGACGCGAGAGGTTCTACCTTTCTGCCCACAAAAATGAAATTTTTCCAATTTTCGTTAGCGGTTGTTATGAAAATGTAAACAAAAATAACGTCTTTCCGACTGACTTGCAGTGATGCTTAACAGACGTGGCCGGATGCGTTTATGAAGAGAAGTAGTGAGGCTTGCAAATATAAAAAAACAATCTGCTCGCAGGAATTCTAAAGATTGTGCTTTACTTTGGTAGACCTAGATGAAAGGCTGTAACAACGGATGCTCTTGCTTATGAGATGTCTTTTACCACCAATATTATTTTGTTAGGTTAGATAGACATGATGAGCCCTTTAATTATCTATCAGCAGATTCCCCGCGTTGTTTTCGTGGTCCGCGTCGCACCATCTACTCTAGTTTTTTTGAAGCATAACACGAAACAAATCATCTTAAACTGGGCATCATCCAGTTTTTCAAATTCAAAAAAACAAATGGAAAATTTCTATTGTAATACCTGTCTATATCCCTTCAGATACTCTGCTCTGTTAACGTTCAACGAAGTATCTCACTCTCTCCATCTGTGTTTTATGCATATATGGGCTGTACACGGAACAGTTTAGACCGGAGATTCATAACGAAGGCTTTCTTGCTATTCTCTATGTTTAGGAGATCAGCCAGCCACCAGCATCCATCAAACCTCAATATTGAGCCCCTTCTTTTTCGGCCCTTGAAGAGAGATCAAGGAGGGTCGGATGCAATATTAAAAACGTTAACGGCTCTATCTGATAGATCCGTTAATTACCACACTATGCCAATAATGTACACATAAGGGAAGGCATTTTCATTCATTGAGAATCACACCCCTCCCGTTTTTACTGCGTTAAGGTTTTCTCTGGATCTTTGGTGTTGTGATTAAATTTGAGTAACTAAATTTGTTCCGGTTAATGTGGCCATTTATTTTTGCAATATTCAATAAGCTCATTCGTAGCTATTCGTGTTGCTTTGTTGAATACGTTAGCCCTTCGTCAACAAGCTGAGGCGGTCCGACAGATCGAAAGAAGCGTTCATAATATTCAAGAATACCCGCTGTTTATGCTTTTTCTCTGAACAGTCTAGACAACGACTTGCTGGAGATCTAAATTGCCAACGATAGTTGAAATACACCGCCTGTGTAGCAAATAGACATAAACCGACTGCACATTGTACCGTACGGATAATGTTATATACTATACAAAATGCAGACTAAATATACGTCTGTGTGGTCACAAATATATATATATATATATAGTAAAGCAAATCGGAAAGGCTACGCCGAGACCTTTTCCAATCACGGAAATTATATCTGATCATTGACAATGCTGTTTTCAGACAAGCGAAAACATTCGCACCTATCGCCAAACCTTTTCGGCAGTAGACTGCGACAACCCAGATAGATGTCTCTATGTGCCTATTTTTATCTAGGCAAGCTGATTGGATTGAGGCTAGACGCGTTCAGTGGCCGAGCACGCTTGCACTGAACTAACATTAAATATCGGTTGGATGTTAGCTGAGCCAATAGTTGCTCAATAGAAAACGTGACGGATCTTGGGAGGTACGTTAGAACAGTCGTCTGAGTACCTTAACCCAGCATTCAGGTCGGTCTGAAACAGCTCGACGCATTTTAAGAAAAGATGTGTATCTCGAATCAAAACCATACAGAAGTAAATGTGTGGCTTTCTAAAAAAGAATTATTATTTCCGGAAGCTAAACGTGACGTTGGTCATCTTTATTGTACCGTACGAGTTTGCGTAGACTCCAGCTATTTATTATAAACTGTGGTCAAAGTACCTAGTTGTTTTAAGCTTTGACCGCCGAAAACCGGGAAGATACTTCACCTAAGATAAAAAAAGGAACAAGTAATTAGCAATAATGGTAGGATGTAGTTTATACCCATCTGCCAAGAGACCATGCTTTTAGCCACATAAGGCACTTGCAGTGTTCGATGAAAAAAACAACGTTAAATCCGGCCTAACAAGACAATTGAATTTAGCTTAATGAGGCTCTATTGTAAATAGCGTAGTTTATTTAGCGAATGTATAACTTTATATATACCTTTTGGTAGGATATAAATCTAAAAATTGCTTCGGGTACACATAGTTGGGTGTTTTCGATGGCGCAAAAAATCTCTTTTTTCTCATATCGCATGGACTTTGTATTCTGTATGACCTGGATACAGGAGTGTTCCTAGACTAAGCGAATTGTTGAGTTTTATGCAAAAAACTGGTGTTGATCTGTCGCGCTATATACTACACGGGTTAATGCAAGACTAATTGAAAAGAAAGTCAAATATCGTTGATTTCAAACGTCGCTGTCAAATGAAGTCACCGAGATACTGACAATCTTGGGTAAGTGGAAACAAACAGCACGCGTCTCTGCGCTAACCGTTTACTGAACAGGGTAAGATAAAACATACATAATTTTCCAAAAATGGAAAAAAATCGTCAGCATATTAGACCGATTCAAACAATAACAACAGCACCTATGTCGCCACGGTCGGGAGGACGGGGGGGAAACTGCCACAAGCTCTATGGCATGGCAAAGTGAAAACACATGCGGGGATCTTCCACAACGGAACGTTAGCAGAGTGAACGTCACTTTATTGCTGTTTACACATCACCACTATTCCACCACTATTTAGCAGCCCGCTCACCAACTTGTCGTACTAAATATAGGCTTCCTACGACAAAGGCAAAAAAGTCGGACAGAATACAAAAAATCAATTGAATATTTTGGTAGAAGTGTTCGAAAAAAACAACATTAGACTGACCATTGGTGGTAACCGGAAGGATTTAGCTTAGATCATCAAATCAATTGCAAGACACTACCGTGTCATGTTTAAATGTTTCGTGTATCGGACGTACCATCCGCTCAGATGATAATAATAGTGTGGGCTTTATCAGGCGAAGCTTTACGGAGGCGACCAGTAAAACCACTAGACTCCTAAAAGTAAAGCCTTTCATTGAGAGATCTTACGGGCATATTGGTCCTTCGGTTTCCTTACCGCTCAGGCCATTAGGTTGAGCGGCCTATGCCTCCGTGTAGGCTTTTCACACAATTCTTCTGAAGTTCGACCGCCTTTTCTTCCGTCCAGTTTCCCATCTTTTACACTGCTTACCTGTAGTCTAGATTCCAGCTGCGCTCCCGCTCTCAACGTCGCCCCCATTACCTCCCAGACCTTTTTTCAACTGAAGCATTCCGTCAACTTCCTAGCGCTTGCGGCTTTCTACCAATCTACAGTAGAACCGTCCTAGTCAAAACTGTGTAGAGCTTTTTGCTTTTTTGTAGCAAAACGCAGAACTGACAACGCTCGCAAAACTCGTATTTTGTTTTAAGTGATATAGATATTTTAACGATTAAAGGTGGAAAAATACGGGATTATTTTTAAAGGTGTTTTGTAACTTTTATCGAACCGGTCGTAGTCCCACATAAAGAGATACTAAAACGGCTTGTTCAAGCTGGTCGTTTGCGTTCAAGTTAAGACGTTCAAGTTGAAACTTTCTCGTCTTGCTGCAGTTGTATTTACCGAGAGAGATTTATTTATTGAAAGAGATTTGTATATATGTTACTGATGCATGAGAAGAAGCAACGAGAATAGTAAGAATGAAGCGCATCTAATTACATTTGTAGAATTATATCGCCAATCATTGATTCAACTGATGTAACGTGCTCTGAGCGAGTACGCGTTTAACTGATAAGCGTCTGGTTAAACAAAAATAGATTTTATCAACAATTTTATAAATAATGGTGGAAGAAAGCGCATTGATTTGATTTGGATTGATGACCCGCACAATCAGCCCATTGTTTGGGCAATGTTACGAATGATTTGTATCATTACAGTGGTTAAGTAATCGTTCATCCCCTTCAGACTCTGTAAAATACTGACCACCGAAACGTCGTCTCGTTCTCAAGGAAAATTTATGATAGATAAATAGATAGTTGCTTCAGCACACGGCTTTGAAGAAAGGAAAACTCCACTGCAAGCACTACTGTAGGTAGAGTGCACTTCTTCATATCACTAACGCTACCTCATATCACTCATCATTACAAATCTGAACCCCTCCCTTACGATTAAATCATAATACAACTACGTGTATTGCAATTGTAATATGAGTTAATTGTATCCAGCAGATTAAAAGAGACTAACGCACTCGGACTTAGCCAAACAGACGAAGAAGCCACAGCGGCTGGTTTCTTCCGAAGATAATATGCGAATACTATTTACAGACATCGAGTCGTACCTCTTACTTTAGAGTTTACTTTAGAGACCTTACTATAGAGTTATTGGGGGGGGGGGGGGGTTTTCAACTGTATTCCCACGTTTCTCTCCCTGGTAATAAACACAATCGTTTAATAGACAAAAACTGTATGTTTATTTACTCGATTGGCTGCTTACATTGGTTACGTACGATAGTCCCTTATAAGAGGCGATCTCGAACTATGTATAAATGTCTATGGATGTATACCAATTTTCGAAATTTCAAACAAGCAGGACCCAGCCAAAATCGAAAGCGGCAGAAAGCAGCTGAATCTGTCTTTGAAAGAAGCAAAAAGCTTTACCTAAGTGCGGGCTTTAAGGTCAAATAGTCGGTTTAATTATTGGAAATGAACGACCGACTAACTACAATCTGTTCAGACTCACCAAGAGAGATATTTCTCCGTTAAGAATGATATAATAAGAATAAAGATCGTATCATTGACTAGGATTTCCGATCGATTAAGATCGGCCTCATTTGAGTCAAAATCCAAATGAGAGATAGTTTCTTGCTCGTTGCTTTCTTTAATAATGCCTTATAGGAATCCGTTTTGTTATACATGCGGTCGTCTAAATAACACTAGCTATCTTCGATCATCTCTCATAGCCTCTGATGATTAGAAACAACTCGATATATCTCTATCGGCAGTACTATCGCCTCGTTGTCTATACTAGTAATATACGCACACGTATTTTATTAAACTTTCTCGTTATGTACGCTCGTTTGAGTGAGAATCAGCGTGGTTTAGCCGTGGGAGGATCGACAGCTACGTAATTGCTCTTTGCGGCCATTGGTAATCACAATTTACACTTTACCAGATTTTGTTTTTTAAAAATTCACTGTTGTACATGTAATTGGAGGGCAAGTTGTTTGATAAGCAGGACATTCAGTGTCAGGATTAGGAACGCTTCCAACAGCTATACGCTCTTCCAATGCTCGACTTTACTATTGTATTGGAAAATAACGAATACTACAAGATATATATGAGAAAAATTGTACACGGCCGATAAAATTATTGCTTTTCCTAAACGTACTTATTGTTGTGCTGCTGCCCCACCCGAAAATATAATAAAAAGATGTTGGTGGCCCTAATTTCAAAAGCCAAAAATCGCCTAACGCTGTAACAATACATGCATCAATAATATGTTTATGTAGACAGTGATTTGACAGGTCCGAAGAGACTACATTAACTCTCCATATAGTCCTAACAGATCTGATTTTTCTCGAAATTTTCTATATTATAGATAAAGCATCGGGTTTTACTTTTGTCATTTGGATTTAATTTCATCTGCTACTGTGCGCGACGCCACATCAGTATCAATTACATTTTATGAGTGTAGAATTAAAAATGGGGATCGTGGGCACAGGGTACCAATAAGATTGACGATGATGCTGTTAATGGTGCCAGGATAATCCTGTAACATGTACATACGTCAAATAATCGTAAATATTATAACACAAATGCACATGTTTCCCGTAGCAAAACGAAAACGTTCGAATGAGAGACGACACCAACCGTCTGTGTGTGTGTCATGGCAAAAATCCGTGCTCCATAATTTTTTTGCTACTGTCAATAGGAAATGCAGTTCTGGGTTAGAACTAGGAGAGCGAAGGGCTAGGAACAAAAGCATCGGTATTAAGCTCGTTGGTCTGAGGCTTCTTTTCGAGACAAATAGTTTAATAGAGAAACTCGGTGCCCATGGACGTTTTTCCTTGCTTTAAACAGGCACCAAATGCAATACAATGGGTAAACGATATACTACTGAAGCCCGTTTCAGGTGGCTTTTACCCTACTTCTATCATCGATAACAAATTAGTGAAGCAAAAGGTCATGCACCGATATGCTGCTAACGAAGTGTCCCCTTTGGCTCTTAGTGAAGCATTTAACAGACTCGTCGTATCCTACTGGCCAGGTTTTCCTCGATTCTTCATATCGTTCAGGTTATTCAGCAAGCGTCATACGTTTGCACCCGTCCATCACTCAATGGTACCTTATCTGGCCATGATCCTGGTTCATCGATTGTTTCGATCGCTCAACAAAAGTTCGTTGCAGGGTTTTTCACCATCGTATATGGTATAGGCCACTGTGGTTATTAGTTCAACACTAACGAGCCTGTCACTTAACAAGCACGGTCGTCAAATGCGCAGTTAGCTTCATACGCTTGCCGAGATTTACACCGTCATGTCTACCTATAGATACTTCTACTCACTGACAGGTTCATTTTTGGTAGGAGGTTGAAAGCAGATGCGTGCGCGGTCCGATGGCGGGCAATACATTATAGGGGTAGCACTAGGTCAGGAGCAAAAGCATTTTAGCAATCTCAAAGTGCTTCATGGTCGGCTTTTCCGGAGTAGAAGCAAATAGGGTATGGCCGCTTGATGGGATATCGCCGTTGGGTCCCGGAGCAACATGTTCTCAGGTCTACGGCTAGAGCACACGTAAGTAGTAGATTTGCAACAAAACGTACTGATGGTGATTGTCGCAAAGCAAACATGCTGCGTCGAAAGGGCACCCATATTAGTCGACCCTGCACTACCGCCTCGAACAAAACCCTGTAGCAAGCAGCCTTATCCGCTAGTTGGGGACGACGAGCGCGCCGCGCCGATTGAGGCCCTTGCGTGATGTGCTGAAGTAATGGCAGCAGCAGTGAACATACACATAGATTAGTCGGCTAGGGTTATGGTCGCTAGATACCGTGCGGCCCGATGACGCTCTCAGTGTTAGTGGCGTGCACAATTACCTTTCAATTAGTGTATATTGTACATCAAAGGCCTATAAACAAAGCTGCGTCTTTCTGAGCTATGTAGATAGCTTCCGAAAGCCGCTGTTAGAATAGCTAAAGTAAAATGCAGCTTGGATATAATTGATGAAGAAGTATATCGTATTGAACGAGAACGATTTTTAAAACGACGATCGAAACCGTTAGCAATTTAGCTAGATAAAAGAAGTAGCACTGTTAGTGTTCGTTTTTACGCTTCAACAATTCGATATTGATCATAAGCCAGAAAGTTCGTCTGAAGCTTGAATGCTTCGCATATGTTTTGCTTTGTTTCAAAGACCTGTACTACTTTAGATAACCGCGAAATTTAAAAATAAAAAGAAGGAACGCAAGAGTTTTGGCTGAAGCTTGATGACGGTTAAATGCTCGATACGATGCGACGCGTTAACTTTGCTTTACATTACACTTTGATTACATGGGCGAGATGATTAAGGTTTGCGGACTGAACGGGTTTGTCGCATAAGAACAAAAACTGCCTTCGTAAGTGCTTATTACAATTACTATTGTTGTCATATAGAAGAATACTTAATGGAGTTTACTCAATAATTCGTTTCTTCTACAGGTTCCTAGCCAAGAGTACCTGTCTGTAACTGTGGAGTGTGAGGATTCTCGTCCCCAAGAAATGGAAATTGTACCCGTCGCAAAAGGAGCTGTACTCAGGTAGGTAAGACCAAAAACACGCTAGAAATAGATTGATCAACAGACTAGATGTACTATGAAGCTCCCACTTCATGCAGGAAGCACCAGCTCGCTGGCAGTAAGATGCTTAGCAAGGGATTGGATCATGGTAATAGCTTCGTAACAGCTGAGAATTTACTCACCCAATGCATGAATTTAACTTTTCTTATGTTTTCAAAGCTATAAGAAATTTATGCTTGTTACCGGGCAAAAAACAGGTGCTACATCACTGATGTAAGCAGTTAAAAAGAGAAAACAGGACGCAAGATAGCAGAGCACTTTTCCCCTAAAAACGAAAAAGATTCTAAAGGCTCACGAAGTTGGTTCGAAGCTGGTCGGGGCAAGTAGGCTGCACTCTGCCATAATCATCTGTCAAAGAAGGAAGATGTTCTTGGGTGAGGTACGAAAGAGATGGTACTTACAGGACCAGCCGAAGGTGGCAACGGTGTAGGCAGGGTCGCCCTGGTAACGGAAATATCTGAATTGAATATCAAATAATTCCCCTTATACGGCTGCCACGCTAGGAAAGATGTGAATATCTAGCTTTCTTGTTCCTATACGCACCTGTTCCTCAATCTTCACTCGTTGAGCCCTGAGAACGCGATCCGACGCGGGCCCTACGAGCTGTACATGCCTGCATCATCTTAAATATCTCTCCCTGGTCATCCGCAGCTATCTGTTCGTCCGCCACTATGGACGTTGCGGCCATCGTTTTAAGTAGGACGAAAAAGGTTGCGCCCTACAGCTTAAACGACGCCTATGATGCGTATGGACTGCGCACCCGGGGATGGATACTGCTCACTCGAGCAAGACGTTGCTGCGATCGGAATGAAAATGCAAATTCATGCCTCGTACATATGGAATATGTATAGAAGTGGTTCACTGTTACGTTACAATTAAGCACGTTCTAATACATATATATATATGTTACGTTACATATAAATGTGTGTGTGTGTGTGTGTGTATGTTATTACCTCTAATTACATTTGGGATCGAGACCTAGAAAACACAACAGTTTTTGTACAGTATTATAGGGTAAGCTTAGACTGTTACCCTGCCTAGCACTTCAAATACGTCGGTCAACCTGGAGACCTCATGGTGTAGAGGCAAGAGGAAGCGAAAAACTGAATCGGAGTTTCTCATAGTACACAACGCAGCAAAGCTAACCTATTCCAGGTGGATCTACGCAATCTACGCATCAGAAAACTAACTGTGTAAAGGAAAAAAGTTTGAGGAAGCTAGGACACATGACGCACTCAGATATGGCTAGAGCGAGAAGGCAGGGAAGATGGTGGAAGAAGGGTAGGACATAGATAAAGCCTCGTTTGCTAGCTGGAGCGGCGGCAAAGTGCTACCAGTGGCAACGAATGCCACTGCACAGCAGGCCATGAGAAAGACTTAAAATAAAGCTACGAATAATTATTGAGACAAGCAAGAAACACAGAGGTGGCAATTGGCGAAGAGGGGCGGGTCGTGAAGGTGGCGACGAGAAATTGAAGTGATGCCATTAACTGAAATGATATGTTTTAAGGATGTGTACAAAAAAAGAACAGCACAACTTTTTAAACCAGACTTAGTTCGAGGATTACAAAGTTTGCTGGACATTGCATATAGGATATATTGAAAAGCAGATATGTTGGTAAAGTAAAGCTAATCAGTAGTATATGTTCCAACTGCTCCGCCACTATGCCCAAGAATTAAACCGGCTACAATACAGCGACGCTGATAAAACGGGACTAACAACGACGTACACTGCAAGCATTATACTGAAAATAATGATAGTTCCTCATACTCGACTGGTAACTGGTACTGGAGCTAAATTTCATAAGGCATCTAACAAACACACACATACAGGACTAAAGGTACGCTTATGTTGTGGTACCTGCTCGTTTAAGTTTATAGCAATAAGTTTATAATAACCAATAGCAGTAATCATGGTGTAACATGAATGAGTATCCATATTTTGCATAGCAGAACGTTTTCCTGGCTCTCATACGAATTTCCATTTCTAAGGCAAAAAAAGGTATCTAAGGTAATAATTTCGTAGACTACCTCGGGGTGCCGGCAGTGGCAACGGAAGCAACTGTAATAGAAATCAAATCAACCTTTCCCCTTCAAATCAGATAGTGCCGTGCACACCCCGCTTTGGGGTGACTGAAACCTCACTCGGGATACCCACCCGGTCAATACACATCGAGTATCTGCAGTCGAAAAAAAAAAAGCAAGTAGAAATGGTTAGACTTGCGGCCGGCCGGACAACCCCGTCGTCAGTATATCTGTCCGCATGTACTTGCCAACGACTAAATCTTCTCCAAGACGAATCTCCTGTTTAAGCTAGAAGCTTGCAAACAGGAGACCGGATTACATGATGACGCCTTCCGAACCAACCTGCAGCACTGCAGAGGAAACTCGCGATACTCTGCAGTTCCATCTTCTTCATCATCGACGTGTCTTTTCTTGTCGATGTTACCAAGAGTGAAACCTAGCCGGAAACGGGCCGATTGGATAGGGAGAAAGTCTTTTAATGGGAAGTGGTCCTAGTAGACCTTTTATACTAATGAGGTTAAAACATGCTGCTATACCTCAGATGCGGTGCTCATTTGACTCGTTATCACTTTATCTCACTTTAATTTACTGGGCTAATATATACAGTACTTTCGACCACGAACTAGTTCGTTCTTTGAAAATGCCTAAAGTGTAACGTTCAGCTACGCTCTCGTAACATGTGGCCTGACATAGTGAAAATTCGAGAGCATAGTCAGCATTTAACTATATTGATATAGGCATATAAACTGACGTTATATACTGTAAGTGTGCTCGGATGAGCTAGATCTTCACCTGAATCACATGGTATTAGATCTTCGTCAATAATTTACGTCAATAATAACGGTGATTGGCGATAATAGTCGTAATAGCGGTAACAGTCGACTATCATTGCAGCTTCTACAACTCACGAAGGGGTAGGTGACTGGTAAAATGCGATATATGCCAGCAAAAGTAGTAAACGAAAAACAGATGGGAGAAAAATATCAAAAGAAGCAGAAATTAGACGTAAGCCCGTTGACGCTGCAACTGCGACCGGAGCACGACATGAGCCCGACGTCATAGACGACATTTTAAGTTCAGTCGGGATTTAGGTTGTTTCCTCACCCATAGCATATTGGGTAACGGAACAAATCAGCATTGGCGGAGAATGGCAAAAACGGAGGAACATTACAAGGGCGACAGCTGCAGATCGCTAAGATGGACATGGTGGACGTCTAACCGATCTAGATTATCAAAGCTATCTTCATGAATTGAATTTTTGCAAATGTGCTCGATCACCCGAGCTGACGCACGACAGGATCTCGTATATTGACTAAATGTTATGCGAAAAAAAAAACCTAACCCTTTCGAAAAAGATGTTTATATCCATATGGAGTAATTTTACTCCTCTGATTTGATATCGAATGATTACATATTGATTTTTAAATACTTAGTAGGATCATTAAATCCGTTCAATACGGTTGTTTTATTATTAACATTAGCCGTTTTAATCTTTCCAAGTTAGGCACTGCGTCGTTGTTTAATAACGAGTTATAATTCAAACAGCTGGTCTCATCCGTCCCGGTTCCTGGCCGACAGATTTTCCGTTTTCCCTAACTCACATAATCCAATTACATCCGGTCCTATTAAATTGCGTAAATCGTTATATCGTGAAAGGTGGTTATAGAAAAGGCTCCAGAAGATCGTACACTTGAATCTCATCTAGAACGTGTTATCGATACTAACTCAAATGAAAATACAGGGGCAAACGACACCAGTCGTCAAGTCAAAATCACTTTCTATTTGCCATTAATAATCAAGAGTCCCTTACATTCACTAATTGTTTCACAGCCGTGTTTAATGTTCCTTGAAATCTATAAGTTCGAGCTTTTACAAGAATATTGGCCAAGAGTAGTAATAATAATTCCTTGGTTGCCTTAGTTCCATGTAGTCAGTAAATATTTACTTCGCCCGAGCCCGCACTTTTTTAAACGAAGGCTAAAACATCTGTTCTGCTCTATCGGTTCTGAACCCGGCAAAAATCAGCAAAAAGGTAATCTTAAGCACGCATTAGTATTTGATGTTGAAATAGCGTCGGTAAATTTAGTTAATGTTGATATCCTTTTCATTTTATATAATATAAATAATAAAAAATAGCTAAATTTAGCAGTTCAGTATTGGCTTCACAGCGGCATTCACAACTGACACCGTGAAGCCATTCAGCTGTCTGATGCAGTTTCAAATGCATGAAGAACGATCATTTGCCCCTGATTGAGATCAAAGGCGCTGTTAGCGACGCAGCAGAAACAGGCGCAGTCGTCTGGCTAATATCAGCAGGACGCAATACGGCCAAGCCAGCGAACCACCTGCTAGACGAAGTACATTCGTTCGGCAGGACAGACGACCATGCACCGTGAAAGGGTAAATAGGGAACAGATTTAATAGAACAACTCTTATCTAATGGCCTTTCTGGCTTATTGGAGGCCAAACGAATCGCAGCTCTACCTGTGTATCTGCCACATTACCTAGTCAACAATTAGTCTGCCGAAAAAGTACGCTGTATAGGTACATCAACTTGGTAAATCGTCACAGACTATTATGGTTTTCTTCTAATGAAGAACCTGTGGCATTCAAGGTATCAAAAAAAAGCAGGTTTTTTTAATAGATGAATCTTAAACCTTGAAGCTTAACACTGGGCATGACGCATTATTGTTTTTCTTGTAGAAAGTTGTTGTAACAACGATCAACTTCACTACTGGCAAAATTCATGTATCGATATGCCATCGATTCTATGGCATTACGACGACAAACGAAACACCAATGTATTATAATATAATTATGTCTATTATACAACACAGCTTTGAACCGGTACCAGGTATAGTTAATCTGATTAAATGAACACGGGCCACAATGAAAGCCAAATGCTGCGTTAGGTAATTACCGCTAAAAAGTTATAATAATCTTTACATATAAAATATTGTACCGACCTAAGCATCGAAATACTCAGATCGATGACCCGTTACTGTTAAGGCTACCTCTTTTTTTCCACTGGCTGCCTGTACAATCTAACAACCCTCACGAACAGCCTTCTCTCAGAGCCTCGTGCAAACGGTGGCCAACGGGTTCTACTACAACTGCTACTAATTCGAGAATTGCGCCACTACAACGCTAGCCCATGTCAAGCAAGTTGGTTTATTTCTCCATATAACGGTGTACTAATACACTTTACAGCTGTTAATAACATCATGTTTAGCATGACAACAGCCCGATAGTGTTTTACAACATGCTGACCAACTCAATAGCGAATTTCTGCCGGATTCGTCCTTTGTTGCTATTTAAGCAGTTATTAGCTGGAGCTCGGATAGATGGGCCTAACCGACCTCCCAGGATAGGTCTGTTCGCTAACGTTAACCCGTCCAGTTGCCCATATACGCCCAGCCAACGGTGGGTTGAATGGTCGGCCGCCGTCTAACGTTTTCCGAGCTGTATATAAATCGCGGAAGCCAAGAGAGTGGGGTACTCACTCTCGTTATAAGGAGAGGGTTTTGGAGATGATGAAGCTGCTTGTCGTTGTAGGCCTTGGGGGTACAGGGAGAAGCATTGACGTATAATCTCGCCTCTGGGAGCGCTTGCTTCGTAAATGGATGAGAGAAAGAGAGGGCCTGCCACATAGTAGCCTTTAGTCGTGCTTATGGCGACCGCAAAGCTAGCGTAACTGGTCATTACTTCGAGTTTCAGTAAATTACGCTCGACGGTTCCGCTGTTGCTGCTAGAAGAATTTAGTCGAGCAACATAGGGGAATCTGCGTAAAAATCAGAGCCGCCAGAATAACAATGCTTAACAACAATGAAGAAAACGAAAACGATGAAAAACAGTCAAGCCACCGTTAGCATGGTGGAATGCACATGGAACCCCCGTTGGGGGTTCACTGACAAAATTTCGGCTGAAGTTTAACACTTCCATTACCCACAACCGTTCTCTACAACGTAATCAAAAAAGAAAAAAAAAATAAAGGATGAAGAGCGGTTAGTGCGGGCGGGAGAGTTTGAAATGAATTAATATTAATAAAAGCCAATTTCCAGATATTTTAACTTCCTAGAATCATGTGGAGAAACAAAGTGAAATATCGACTGTAACGATGAATGAAGGGAGCCTTGGAAATAGGATATAGTGAATCCAAACCAATAACCACCATCAGATGCTACTGGCAGGCGATATCCTGTCTGGGATCGTAAGTAGAGGTTGCCGCCAGCCGCAGTGGATGAACAGGTGATGTGTCAAAGCATTCATTTATTGCAGTTTCTATATTTCTGTGCTTAGGTAGCAATGCTACAACTGCTCTCCCATCCAAACCGTTAGCAATTTGGTGCGCATAACTTGAACGTAGGCAAGCAGCAACAGCAGGACGTGGCGCAGAAAAGCACCAAGGAGGCCATAGATGACAATAAATGAAGGGCGTTACGAGCGAGGGACTGTACTAAACCGCTGATCGACGCGCATGCGCATCATGGACTCGCTAACATTGCAGGGGTCGAAACTGATTGGGGAACTAAATGGGTTGTTTTAGACGATGTTGGATAAGTCGGGTATCATCACTGCGGTTCGCGCAGTGCATTAGCATTCGTTGCCGCTCTCGAACAGATTCAATACCACCGAATAAATAAGCTTTCAAACGCCAAGCTACAGGACGCAAATGGAAATGGGACGATAACATGCAAAGAAAAGTGGAGCTGGACTTAATGTTGCGATCGATCAGATGCGTAATTTCTGTTACTACTGATATTGCCTGTTGGGTATTATCAAATACCTAATCAAGTTATGATTGTTGTTGTTATTGTTGTGTATCATTTTTGTTTTATATATATATATATATATATAACTATATGCCCCTCATTAGATACACTTTGGATTTTGAGTTCTATTCAATTACATATGTCATGAATCGTGATTCCCGTATCTACCTAAGCCCTTTTTCCATCAACGTGTACTACCATCTATATGTGTGTTTCACATCAATTATGTTTACATACGTCTTACATATAACACAACGCTCCGATGAAGTCCGAATGATTATGCGTCGCGGTGTGCTTTTCCTTCTGCCTCCATTCCATTCCCGCTTTTGCAGTGACCCAGTCGGAACGCTGCGCCTGACTTTCAGGGTCTGATGAGACCTAGCTGACCGGCCCACCGCCACGAAATCAAGGAAAACTGATAGGTATATCTAAAAACCGCTGTTCCCATCTGAATGAGCACTGTAGGATGGATCATCTTTTCTATCTCAGATAAGATTAAATTCGGCAGCATCAAAGCGCCATCGATAGGGGATAGTGGAGACAGCGGAAGAAGGGTCTCGGTGCATAGAGGGTGATCGCTTGTGATGACTAAAAATCAAGCAAGACCAAAAGACACGAAGAGGACCACGACAACAAAAGAGGGATTCGACCAAAAACCACAATGGGCCTGAAGTAAAAATCGGATTGAACCTAACTTGATCTTGGCTGGTCAGCATGGACTAGGAGGCCTAGTGTAGGCCATTCAGGACTGGCAGATGATCAAGATACCAGAATAATCGTTATAGCAAAAAAATAGTGACCTTCGAATCGTTCTGTGGTGACGGAACCATCAAACAACAGCAGTAGCATTCTTTCGGTGACCTACGTGTGTTTTGAAAAACCATTTATGCTCGAAAATCTCAATCTCGTAAATAGTAAACATTTAGGCCTTACGGAAAAGAAAGAACACCTATTTGATTAAAAGAACTAAATTGTTATAACGATGGCTCGGACATTTGTCAAGTACTGCTCTGAGTATAACAAAAAAGCTATAATCAATAAGATTTTTTATTTTCGTCAACGATATTATAATCGACGAGTATATATATATATATATATATATAGCACGATCCATATTTAAGCATGATCTAATCATTTTATGATTCTTACATACTTTACTAGGGGGTGTAGCGTACAATCAAATCATTAAGTGATTTAAAATTAGATTTATTCTTACGTAGGTAGCACCTGTTCTTCGCAATATAGTCACAAATTTTATTGTGGTGTTCTTGGTTTTTAGTATGTGATTGAGTCGCAAGTACGAGCTATGTAGAAGGTGTGATTTCGCCTACATGTTATCAAACGGAAGATTGTAGCTTTACTTAGTATAACAGAATCAGCAGCCAGTAGACAGAAACATCCTTCCTCTACATATTCTAGTGTTCGGGAAGTTGACAACAATTTTTGTGTGGCGCGCCTTTTATCGATTGCACATGACAGCAGTAGGGAGTTCTCTTGTTCGCTATTATGTATTCTGGGATAGAACAGCTTCCCGACCTAGTCAGAATCGAACCATCGCTTTGTTGCCGTCTTGTTGCGTTTCGCACTCTCGCCCAGATTTCTCTATGTCTGCTCAGAAAATACTCCATTATAAATAGTATATGCTTTATGAAAACGTATTATCCGAATTGGTCCGATATCGATTCCCGCCGATTTTCAAGGAAAAAAGAAATAAAGCATACAAAAAGCAAAACGGGCGAACTAGCGTTCTCTGTTCCACAAAGTTACCTTTTTTAGGCTATGAGTTCGCACCCCGCCGTCTCTCCGAGGCTCTTCTCTGCTTACAGCATTTCAAGTTGCTCAGCCCGTGGCGGTGACGTCTAGTCGAATTTAACTTGTGTACAGTGAAGACAACTCCGATTTTATTTAGTTTTATTTTCTGCCTATTGAGCGCCAATGAGTACAGCTATTCTTTATTGGTATTTTTCCTTTTCTTCACCGTTTGACGATGATGCGAAGATGCACCCGTGATCGATACTTAAGCAGACACGCAGAATGAAGCTCACCTCGGCGGTGACTGAGCTCGAAGGCTGACACCAAAATAGCAGAGTGAACACTTGCCGTTGTTCTCCTTTTACCGCTGAATGGATGCTGATGATGTTGCTATCCCTTCTATTCGGCCATGTTATGGTAAGCTTGATGGAAGGTAGAATAAAGAGAAAGGAAGCTGCTTAAATCGGATGAAGGAGGCTACCCGATCTCCACACAATTACAGTTGCCGGTCCACAGTCGCTACAGACACGTCCACATAAGTGTTACCTCATATCTGCCATTCCAAGTGCTTTAAGGGGCTTCAAGTGTACCTGGCTGGGTCAACTTCGCAGCTGCAGCTATCATTGAACCACGGTGATACCGCTTAGCGTCAGCTGGGTTTTACGAGCTATATAATAAACGTTGGCAATCGTCCAGAGCGCCAATACGGTGCCGACACCGCCTGCCGCTTCCTATTGCCCTTCGTCAGTTCTTCTTCGCGCGATTGATTGGTTTCGGCGCGGCCTTGCAGGCAACCAGTCGGAATCTCCACCGGTCGCTGGCAGCGGTAGTGGTGGAGAATTGATTTTAGGCAAGAAAAAGGGGCAACGAAGAGATTGTTCGCAATCTTGCCTTTACCCCTGTGTCTGGCTGCTATCCGTCCTTCGCCAGCTGAAGCCGAAATCAAGGCTGAAGCCGAGACTAGAGCTGCCTCATCTAGAGACTAGAGCTCTCCTGATCTCATGAACCCTGCTTGCCCTGATCAATCTTTTTCCGCTCAAAAAAGCTTCTACCTCCGACTGTGGCATGTTGGAAATTCTGAATCTTCAACGTCGCCTCATAACGGTTTTTTGGGTTAGCGATCAAGAAACGTTAAACGGTTGTCTCCATTATCGTACTAACAGGAGTGTCCCTACCACTGCAAACAGCGCGCAGAAGTTATCGCTAATCTGTGGTAGGTCTTCGCTAGTCCACGACTCTAGACACTTTGCTTCATCGAATAGGGCAGTCAGGCTGAGCCTGCTCAGGAAAAGGCAGGCCATCAAAATAACGCAGCCTTTACCACCACCCCGACAGTACAAAGGCGCTGCACCACAGCGCAGCGCACTGCTTCAATCCTCATATCTTTTTCCTTTCTCGAAACACAATAGACAGGCCTCTGGATACGACGACACATAGAGACGTACACACACCAAAGCAATACCCAGGGGGGAGCTCTCGATTACATAGGAGGCAGGAGGCGGCGTCGAGGTCGCTCATACTCACAATTTATCCACACGCCGCATGCTTCTAGCTTCCTGTGCTTTGGTGCAGAAGATATTTTCCGCAAACAGTCTCTTATTTGTACTGAGCCAGTAGCGAAACGGGAAAGTACCCACACAGTGGACTTGTCTCTGGAAATCCATATGTTGCAAATAGGTTGAATACCTGGCGGAATTTTTTAAACGGAATAGGGTTCGGAAGGTTTATTACCATACATAATAAACCGAATAAATACATTTCTTTGAGTTAATAAAATGCATATGACAAACAGTAAAAATCAAACACACTATGCAGATAGACCATTTTACACATTATGGACTGTGATGACAAATGCATACATTGACATTTCTTGTCACATATTGATTAGAGGTCTTAGGAGTGGTGTACATTTGTCATGTTTACACGGAGTGAGCATGGAAACGGCCGAATATTCTGTTATACCATCTATGTATTTATTGTTTGTTTCGGTTTTTTTTCTTTAATTTAGGATTCTACCTAATTAAGGTGAATACTTTTTTGAAAGTCATAAGAAACACTCTAATCATTATAGAGTTTGTTGAAATGTCAGTATGAACGTAATGACTCTCCTTCACGATTTTTCGCTTCGGTGGTGCTGATTTCGTCACCACCGAAGCGTTTCTTGTATCATGCTAAGCGCCTTTTTTTGAGGTAGTATTTTTGTGAACATCTCATCAAATGTCTCAGCTTATTGATGTATTTTTTTTACCTTCAGCAATTATTTTAGGACTAAAAAAATGTATTTTTTAAGCCTTAGCTTGTCGTTTAAACAGAATTATCTGTTCTGGTGAAACTACTAGCCACCACTTCTGGGCTACTTTGTTTCATAAAACTACATCCAAACAAACGAACCTTTTTTTTCACTAGTAAAAGTTCCGAAGTTCTATTTGATGATAAGAAATAGGCGGGGAGGGACGGAGTGATTTTGTTGGAGTTACCACTTAGAACGATGCTCTTAACATCCCATGGCTGTCAAATATGTAACTTTAACAAGAACGCTATCACTAGCGACCAATTTTACCTTTAGTAATTTATTTTAAGGTTCACGAATATAAACATTACCACATCGCTATCGAGCGTCACTCCATCAAAACGATACTGACAATTTACGTTTAAATATTGAAACAAGAACTTTTTTCAAGGATGGGTTATTTTGAGCAGGCACAAGAAGGTCTAAGTTTATATCTGGGCATAAACATACTTCCATTTCATGATGGAATGCCTGAACGCGATGCTGGACATAGAAGCTAACATAGAGAGTCTGAGGGTTCCGATCGCGACGTTAGTGCACTCTGTTAATTGTTAACCACTGTATACACCGCCGATAACCCAGACGACCGAGTTTGATTTATGGTAAAATAAACGGGAAAGATAAAACATATTGCACTACCCGGATGCCAAATAAATTTTCCAAAATTGCATTATTCGTTTCCGATTCGGTAACAAGTATCTATACAAACTCGAATTCAAAGTATTGCGCAATAGGCCTGATCGTAGTAGCGCGCCAGACAGCAAACAGAGCAGCAAAACGGCCAAGTAAAGGCAGCGATACGCTTGGGTGAGGCATATGTCGATGCAGAGTGGAAGTCAAAGAAAGAGTTAGCGTCGAAGAAAATAGGCTAGCATCACAATCTCGGCACTGCCGGTTTCAAATGTGAATTACTCTTTCCAAGTGGCCTTATTCCCTACACATTCGAGACGTGATTTATAAAAGTGGGGAAAGTGAATTGTGTGGCTTGAGCCGATTGTTTGAACAATTTGACACTTTTTGTTTGTTCGGACGCGCTGCGCGGTTTCCTGTCGTGGGTATGTACATGAGTCTTGCTTGAGGGACACCCATTGAAAAGCAGTGGATCGAGAACCCACGACTACATGGGTATAGTCTACCTTCAGCCGCGAAACTAAGGTAGGTTTTCACTCGCAGCAAACTTTATACAGAATCTATTGCTTTGTTCGCTGTTTAAGGTGCAAATATAAGGAAAGAACCACTAGTTATTTGTCTTTATTTTTTTTGTATCATATGCGCAACATAGTTGTGGCGAGGACGAGGGGGCAGCAGCCTGACTTTGTGTTGACTACGATTTTCAAGTCCAGTGTGAATCAAGGAGCGTCAAACGGACCGGCCCTACGTGTTCTGAGATGGCTTTACTGAAAAATGCATCTCCGATCTAGTATAGAATACGAACAAAACAAAACAAAAAATAACATTGAAGTTCCGCTGGCTGTAGTGTGAAGTCAAGGGTGTAAGGGCAGAGTGGATGACGCTTCTCACATCTAGTCCCACTTTATGCAATCACATACAACCATGCTTGCCCTCCTCCAAGTCGTAAAAACATCGAAGATCATAGAAGTTGCTGCGACACTTTTCGCTGAAATCGTCACAAATCTTTTTCCGGGTCTCCGGATAGTTCGCCTGCCCAGTCTAACAATATGTGCTTTGCTATTCACCCGTGTCCTTTTCGACCTAGTTTAAACTAAACGTCTAGTTTAAACCTTTGCTATGTCGTCAAAATATGCAAGCGTGCAACGTACTGCCTTACAGTATATAGGAGTAAACAACGTTAGTCAGCTGTTCTTTGTTCATTGTCGTTTTTTCTTGTACTTCTTTAATCCTAACAACAGCTTGCGGCATCTGGCCAGGAACCAACAGGAGGCACAAAAGGTGGGTCGTGAAGGATGGCGAAAGAATAACCCGTCACGTGGACGCCAGCGGTGCCGCCGCTGTCTGCTGCTTCTGTTCCTTACGTTACTGTTTTAGCAGCTTCTGCTGTTCTCGTGTCCCGATTTTCGTGGCGGCTGAAAAGGTTGAGAAAGCTAGATTACGCGAGAGAAACACGGACAGACGTACGGCCTTAAGGCTCTGTAGCTCCATAAAAAAGTAGAAAGAAGTAAAGAGAGCGGTGGCATTCTTGGATAATAGGGACGAAGCTAAGGCATAGATAGGAGGTAGGACGCGGTAGGAGTTACTGAAGCTGTGATGTGAAACGCCAAAGGAGAACAAAGGAGGGCTCGGTTACAAGTATACTGGCTTAAAAGTTACATGCAGCTGTGGTCGGAGCTCCAGTAAGCAACGATGATGTCCTCACTGGCTGGCGGCAATGTTAGATGACTGATGCTTGTCGTCTTGTCAAGATAATACTGCATTGCTCAAGCTAGGTAAACGTTGGCCAGCACAAGATAGTTTTCTCAGAGGGCGACTCAGACGCAACAGCGACTGATTTGCTCTTCGTGCCGCTTTCCGCAAAAAAGGCGACGCCTTCGCTCTCATCTAAATGGCGCAGCCCTCGCGGATGTACGGGCCCGGGCCCGGCATAGGGCAGACGCCCGAAAATAGAACACGCAAGGTGAGGTGCTAGTCTCAGAGAAGACAGCGGTCGGGTCCTGAAGACTGTTATCATTGTTGTGGGAAATACATGCGAAGGGGCTGCAAAATATTCCCTGTTAGATTGTTTGAAGCTAAAGCTGATGTGTCGACTACGCGTGTGCGTTCTTTCGTGTTACGCCCTTAAACCAGATGGCAACCGGCATAGGTTTACATGTGCTTGGGCTGTCTACTTGTGCGTGTTTCCGATGGGTCTTCAAGTCTATGGTTGGTGTGTAGAAAACAAAGCTGGATGATCATAAAACGAATCCCTTTAAAGAGTAACAAGCACTACCCACTGAGGCGGCCGTTACCGAGCGTCATGCGAACAAACGACACAAAAGCATACATGTACTGCCAAATGTGCGATGTCTCTTTTAAAGGATCTATAAAACCCCAGCTGGTGCTGTGGGGTATTCTAAGTACCAAACTGAGAGGCAAAGAAGCCGGTTAGCATACTATTCCCAAGAGTCTTTTATGCCATCTTATGACTCCAGGAAGCATTAGAACCTATATATATATATATATATATATATATATATATATATATATTGCTTACTAATTGATATTCAGTAATTGCAAAGAGAGAGCAAATAATCGCCATACTATCTGATCGGCCAACACAGGGAAAGGTAACACTAATGCTATCGTAGACCATAAACGTACTCTATGCTAGCTAAATCTTCTTTTGCTGATCCGTCTACTGTAGCCTCTCTCATGCAAAACTTTGTTCTGCAAACGAGCTTTCTGAGCGAGCACGAAAAAGAGTAAACTCAATTATCGCCTCGAACTCATGCAGACGCCAAGCCGCCAGATCAAGTAAGCAAGCCAGAGCTAGACCTAGCTCTACTTAAGGCTAAATTATTTTCTAGTCAAAAGAGTGGCGCCTGTGGTGGTATGGCATGAGGTGAAACGGCGCCATTTGAATAAGTAAGAGAAAGAAAAGTGAGTCACTTAAATCTGAAAAGTCGGAGGTGGCAGGTGAAATCCACGCAGAGGTGGGTGCTAGGCTAAAGAAGGGACCAAAAAACGCCTTCTGGTCCTACAAAAAACATTGCTGGGTTCCCTCTAAGCCTGTCCCGTTCGGTTTTTTAGTCTCTGACTAAGGTGGCAGACCAGCGGCAGAGCTCCATATGCTAACTATCGTCTCGCCATATGACCTTCAGCGGCTTCCGCTTTCGTCTAGCCAGAGCGATAGAACAGAACCCTATGCTCTACAACCCTATTACCATTTACCTTGTTGAACCATCAAAGGGGCATCCCTTTCACCATTAGCCCCCACCCAAATCGAATTAGAACTGCTGTCATCAAGAGAGGGAAACCCTGTAGAAAGTGATTCTACATGCGTTTGGTTGCTTCCTCGACGTGAGGCCACCGCTTTAATTATTATCATTAGTGGTAGTAGTATGACTAATGCTACCTATTGTCGAGCTTTCCTCGTTCATTGCGTGACAGTGTATGGCCCTCCAACTTTCTTTCTTGTGTGTAGGCAGGACGAGTGGTTTGACTGTGTCATCTAATTCGTTCTCTTGTCTGCTAGACAGAGCCGTCATGTATCTATCCCAAACTTCCGACCAATTGTTGTTGTCAGCATACGCAACCATTATGACTATTAGTTATATACTGACCAGGTATGCGGTCACTGTTGCCGTTGGCTTTACCAAAGCTCTTAATTCTCTTTTATATAAAAGATATGTGAAAAGCTGTAGTGGCGCATATCTGCCCACGGTCCGTTGGTGATGTTACTGCCGCGTAGTTGAACAGCTCATTTCAGGATCACTATTTTCTCTCGTTATTTGGAAAGCACTCTTGTATAGCTGTTTCGGCTGAAAAAATAAGGAACTGAATGTAAACTTCTTGCATCCTCAGATGTATTCTTGCGAGCCCGTACTGGGTAATGTGTGTGCGTGCTGGTCTGGGTTCGAATTTGAGCGTGGACACATCTAGTTTTGTGTTAAGAGCCAGCCCTCTAATGAAATGTTTAACGGCGCTGCCGAACGTAAAAGTCAAAGCGTCTGGTTATAAAATACCAAATGAAAAAAAACGACTCTAGATGTTTCTACGTAGTTGCTTCGTCAGATACGCGCAATTTCTTCTTTTTGAGCTTATCTGAGCCACCGGAGTTATCCTCCACTCGGAGCCCATAGTCCGCCAAAGTCACACGACTGCAGGACTACACGGCCGTCACTCGCCGTCGCTCGAACGATAGTGCAAGCGGCAAGCTCGAAAAGGCTGCACCCCGGCCTGTAGTTATTCCTCCCCTTGCATGTACCTTGCGTGCAGTGACTTGCCTTCGCTTAGACCGATCCTCTGGTCGCACGCTTTAACCGCCTTTATCTCGTAGCCTCTAACGGCATCAATAAGGTAGTAAGGTCAGTTAGGCACACGACAAAAACGAGAGAACAAGAGCTCTGTATCATACTGGTGGACTATTGAATTACACAGAGCGCTCGTGCTTCCGCTTAGCCACACCGACGCGAACGCTGTCTGTCAGCTTCGCTGACGATAATCTTTCCATACGCGGGCACTCCTCTCATCGCCTTTTCATCGCTTTTTAGCCGAGGCAAACGCTGTTGGAGAGCTGAATTTTGAAGGAAAATATTTAGAGGCAAACGTCTATTCTCTAGAAGTAAGTAGTAAGCTTGATGTTATCTGTTATTTGGGGTGGGGCAGGTAATGGATTTACATTCCCAGTGAAGAGGGAGAAATTCCAAAGGCTACAACAGTAACGCATGTTCAACATACCGATTGGGTATCCTAAGCAGAAAGCAAACTGGCGGAAAAGGTGGCGTTCACATATATTTTCCGATCGCCAAAAAAGGATAAATAGAAGCGCATGCGGAATATTGTAAATTACCTTAAATATATTAGTCGTACATTCTGGTTTACGTGCACTCTAGCTTCTAGAGGTTAATATCAATTTGGCTAGTTTTCTTGCTAGATAATTTACTATGACACTTGCAGGTAGCGTTATACACAGGTGGGTTTGTGAACTGGACCTTTGCATGCGCTTGTCAACGCAGTAGTCTTCGTTCTTTGCGCCAAATCAGAGTTAATCTGAACATGAAAAAACTAACACGAGATGAGAGGAAATCAGTCTGTTTGGAAAGAGTTCTACCTCATGTCTGTTGGCTCGCTGTGCAGCGACACTGAAACGTATTCTATTTGTCGCCAGCCGCCGATATCGTCGACAGCTCCAACGCCAGTCACAACCATCCTCGGTAAAATATCTGAGCGATCTTGAACGAGGCTGTCGCTTGTACGCACTAACACAACGACCCTTTCCTATGCCGACCTCGTGTTCCTAAATGCTAATGCAAACAGAATAAGTAAAGAACAGAGAAAGGCAACCGAAAAAACCAAACGAGAAAAGTGGGAGTGAACTAACGGCGTACAGCCTAGACGTGCAACGACGTTCAGTATTCCCTCACGCCGCATTCTTGCTAACGGAAATGTTTTTTCTTGAAGTTCGTTGAAGTTTTCATCTTTCTCTCTATACGCAATTTATTCGACACGGAGACACTGTGGCTGCCAACCTCCTGATAGTTTGCTTGAGTACCAGTTCCCAGCGGCATCCAGTAGAAGTACGCTAGGGCTACACCCCTGACCCTATAAGTCGATCCTGTTTTTTCACAAAAGACCCTCTATAGATCGCAATGCATTCTTCGTAGAACTTTGGCAATCGTCCGATGGACGGAACGATATCCGATCAAGCCGAGTATTAACAAACGGTCTACATGTCACATGACTTGAAATTTACAGTAATGTCTATATATTTTTCGCATACATCTCCGTCTATACAGTGTCGTTTTTACCTATCTCTTGGCTAAGTTGCATCCTAGATGTTGCCAGTTGCCATCGAAAAAGATATAGTATTTCGGCGGTTGAATAAGCATCGTTTCGGTATAGACGACCATCTGAAGCTGCCAATGAAAGAAATAAAGTAAGGCTAATTTCTCGGAATCTCCAAAGGCCATTTGCCCTTTTCTCTCTTTCCTCCGGCTCGGGAGGGTCACAAGATGAAGGCAGAAAGTGGGCGGACTGGAAGAGGCGAGTTTCTCTGAAGCGAAACTGTTGGGGCCTATCGATTATCTTCGCCTTCTCTGTCATTGCCTACTCTAAAGGGTGAAGTCCTCTCTATGACTGTTTCTTTATTGAGCGACATAATAGAATGAATCGGTCCGCACGTTTCCTACGGGACCTGCGAAAGCCATGTGTACTAATGTGCTAGAGAAATAAAACCCGCCTACGTTCTTTATTTAACTCCCACGACCCGGCACCGATGTATTTCTCTATACGTACTTGAAGTCATAGATGATCAAAGGCTAGATAAGCTAACAAAAACTCGGTAGGGGGTCATTACTGGCCGAAGGAAAAATTAATCCAACCAGCCGACGTTGTGAAATATTTTTCATCCACAAACCTTGATCTGAACAAGCGGAGGGAAAGCGCTCTGAATAAAGATTTAACCTTGTATGGAAAAGCCCAAAACTGCTGGCTGTCAATAGGCTTGCTTTCAAGCACTACCATCTCAGGATAAAATTTATCTCAACTTGATTATTAAGGACATGTGTCCATTAAGGCAAAAAAAAAACTGTGCATATTCCAGATGGTTTATATGTGTACTATTCTAGTTCCGATTAGCCATAACGTGACGTGCTAACCCAGAAGAAATCTATTAGCGAAGATTGCTAATAGCAAAATAATATATTTTATTTAATAGTAAAGTACTGACGAAAGGCCCTTAGACCTATATGGCTTTCACCTACTTAATGTCAAAGTAGCCTTATCGCCAGTAGGGATTTCCAGAACTCTGTTCCAAGATAAAACTTTACCAGTCATCCTGTTTTCCTTGATTTATATATAAATATATATATATATATATATATATATATATATATATGTATATATATATATGTATATGTATATATACACCCTACATTTGACAAATTTCTAGAGAATTGAAACAATCAAAAATTGCTTTTTCTCAATGAAAGCCATTTACGTGTAGAATTTAAAGTCTATTTTGTTCACTCGAATTCCAGTTTTGATAGTTAAATATTAAACGAGTAAAAATATATAAGTTTATAATAGTTCCGTCAAAAAGTGCGTCACAAAGTGACCTCACATAGGTTTTAGTGTTACCATGGAGCCCACAGCCGAGTCATCGCTAACTGTAACGCTAAAAATCACGGATTCGATATGTTACATACGTGTCTAGTTGATATTATTATTACTACTTATTTAAACAGTATTAGCGCATCGCAAAGATGAAGTCTTCACCTCTGAGAGCTTTGCTATGACGGCGACTCTATCGGGAGGTTTGAGGCGGGGCGAAAAAATTGCGCGTTTTGCGTTTTTGCTTCAGACCGATTATCAAATTCAGCATGGCTAAAACTTCCCATTTAGACTGCGAGTCCGCATTGAATTGTTAGTAGCAGCTTTATTCCGCAAAGCGGCCGGTGTCCCCGTGACGCAAGCCGAAACGAATGTTTCCCGTACAGCTTGCTGTTTTAGTGACGCTCATGATGAGCATGGGAAAGTTCAATGGGACGTATTAGCAGTCGGTGACAGCTCCGAAGAAACAGTTCACTCTGTTCCATCTAAAGGGCATTTAGTGCAATGATAGTGTAATGGTACGTTGGTAATATGTTTATCTACTAAACTTTGGAATACGCGGTGATCTAGGTTCGAATCCTGGCACCGATACGTTTCGTCTTATGCTATGGGCTAGTTATGTGAAGCCAGGCTCGACAAAAGTACCAAGCGATTTTTCTAAACGCCATCCGTAAAGCGATTTCATGGGCGACTATCTAAAGCTAGTCGTCCTATTCCCTGTCACTTATTAACCTTCGGATGTTACTTCGGCTTTGAGTCGGAGCTCGTCTATGGTGGACCTATATGCAATCTCTAACTAAGCACTCGCAGGTTTCTTATTGAGAGCTGGACCAGGGAGAGTTATCTTTTGAGGTGTCGATATTTGTATATACGACAGCTGTCCTGCAATGCGAATCGGGATACGATTAAGATTTTCAGTCAATACATATTTAATAGCTTAAAGCGGTCGCGGGACAATTGCATTATGAGATCGTTAAATCAAGGACATTGGTTTACCGCTTTTAAAAACGCTATCTAAAATTTGTTTAGACAGATCAGGAGACATGTACGCAGAGAACCCTGTAAATAGTGGTAAAAATCAGCTTCGAGAACACAATATCAGCTTTATACTAAAATGCGTAAAATGCGTTCTTAGTTCAGACAAATTATACGAGAAGTATGCTGAAATGTTTAAAAACACCACCGAATGTAAGAAATAATAATAATAAGTGCTTGATTTCTTTTGGACTTGAA
Organism: Varroa destructor; assembly: GCF_002443255.2. NCBI lineage: Eukaryota > Metazoa > Arthropoda > Arachnida > Mesostigmata > Varroidae > Varroa > Varroa destructor. Next base: position 13,010,024 of record NW_019211459.1, on the reverse strand, counting down.
GCTTAAAAATGGGCAAGCGTCTCCCAATTCGGTAGATCTATCTTTGTATTGGTTCAGATTAATCTTATGAAACCGTTTCTTATTATAACCAACTAAATTGTTGCGCACGACACGTATGTAAGTTTCTATCGGGTGACCGACTTCCCGTCCCGAAAAACCACTGCTGTTATTTGCAGGACAATACGGCGTTTCACTCTGTAGTTTAGCTCCTACCTTCTTTTCCTAGCGTGCCTGTCTCCTTTTTCAACGTCACCCGAAAAAGGCAACATGGTTCTCCTGTCCATCTCGGTATCTCAGTTTTTCATTGCACCGTCTGATACCTTATATCCCTCCGCGTACATGTTTCCCGCCCAGGACAAATTTTATGGAGCCTGAGTGAGCTTCACAGGCCAACATGCTTTCTACCACTCGCAGTGCTGCCCTTTTACATTGGATAGTGTTATAGCAGCAGCCGAAGGTCGGTATCATTGTGGAGTATTGGTTCATAGCCAGCAACGACAATGACGTCGCCGTCATCAGCACTTCGTTGCGGGCGGTCCACATCATCTATACGATCTTGGGTAAATTGTACCTTGTCGTGTCGTCTTCAAGTCCCAAGGTTCTGTTTAGAATAGCTGCTACATTTGAATCTGCTCTACGTTCCGTACTCGAGACTTACCAGTCGGTCGCAATTTCACTTGCTAACGCTACTTTCCCTTTTGACCTTCGTGTCTTCCCCTCAAACTTTTCGTTCCTTTCGCTACTCGAAGCAGTAGGCCAGCACTCACGGCAGCAATTGCTACCACTTCATCCAGGACGACGATAACTACGACGACTTCCGTTCAATCCGTCCTCCCCCAAAACATTTCTGCCATCATCTCCTCCGTCTTTGACTGCCCCTGCAGTTTATCACAATCGTTTGTTGTTGAAAGTGACAGGCTGGCTGATTGGTTCCAGTGGAACAATGGCCATCGGTTTGGTTCGGCAAATCCTGTACATGATACATATGACACCTGGAAAGCTCAAAAAAGGATTACAACGACGCTAAACCTGCTTTGTGAAAACGGGTTTACTTAGCCGCATCCCACGTGGCGGATATATCTAACTAACTGCAATGCTGCGCCATATTATAAAAAGCAGATATTAAAAAAATCGTATGGGAACACTGATGGAAATGCTGGTACCTGAAGTAAAAGAGGTGCCGTATAACTGTGTCTTTCTGGCTTTTTCATTTTGGTCGTCATTGTTCTTATTTCTTGCTATATACCTTATATGCATACAGACCTATGGATATGGGCACCTGCTGTGCCCAGAAGCGAACAGTCGATTGTCAGCTATACTTAGACGGTTGTTTGATTCCAAAAGAAAAAAAAAGGAGAGATCAGGATAAAACGAGCTACTGCTGGCCGAAGCTGTCATTGCAACAGGCAGAGCCGCGTAACGCTTCGTTTTTTTCGATACCCTGCTCTTTTTGTTGCGGCCACTTTCTGACGCTCTGATCTTTACTCACTATCTGATTTTTTGATTTCCTTTTCTACATGGGCGTGGGCAAGTATAGGCACCGATGAGTGCGTATATATATATGCGGGTGCGTGCGCGTCTGTGTGTACACGGATGGCTGTATGTATATACGCAGGCGGGTGCGTGTGTTTACGTATCTAGATCTCTTTGTGTGCACGGGCCGGTGTATGTACATGCGTGAGCAGGTCTGTGCGTGGGCGTAGGCCTGTCCGTAGGCGGGGGCCTATGTGTGGGTAAGTGTACGTTTGCGCGGGTGGGTGTGCACGTGTGTTCACAGTGGGCAAGTATGATTTTCTATGGCAATTCCAGCCCGGATAAGGCACCAGTCAAAGAATGGGCTCTAGCGATCACTTAACTGAAAGATAAAGGGACAGGGTGGGGATGGATGTAGCGGTCTAGGAAAGAGCAACATCCATACAAGAATCAAGCCGTTTTAGCTTTATTTCGTGGCCTTTGAACTAGGCACCTATGCCGGCCAGCACAAGACGTGCGATGGCGTATTCTATATTCTTCTAGGATGAAACTTTTCTTTTGTCCACCACTAACTAGTTATCCATTTGAAGAGTAACAGAAGAGAACTCTTCGGTTTAAACACACACAGAGCAAATAAAAAACTACTTGAAGAACTCGCTTCTCAAACTTTGTATATTTACAAAGTGATCCGAACAGCTAATAGGGCTTAATCGTTCAACGCCTACCAAATGCTCACTTTTGGACAATCGGGTTTAATGAACCTGTAAACTAGAAGCTTTCATGCCTTCCCTTAGTCCGAGCTCGACAATAAGAAAGCCGATCGAAATTTCCAATACTATCTAAACATTAAAGCTCGTCATTGATTTTTCAGGGACGTCTTATCAGGCGTATTAGAACGGCGTGGATTGAATATCTCATCAGTATCGGTAGTTCAAGAAGGTTCATCAAAGAAGCCCAATCTAACTACCGATACCCATAAACTGGCCGGGTGTCACTTTCGCATCAAAGGTAAGTATTCACAAATGCAGTAAACCCAATTCTCAGTCATGCTAAGGCTGGTCAGCAGATTCGACTGAAGGAAAGAAAATAGTCTATGTGTCAACCGATTCCAACCCCCTAACGGTTTGCTTTTAGTTTCAATATATATGTAGATGTGTCTCACGTGCTATATTTCTAATCCGGTTTCTAAATCTTTTTTTGGAATTCAACTTTTTACTGGCATTATTTCAGGGTGATCTAATCTAATTTGTAGCAGAAGAATTCAGCCATATTCTGTCTCAAATGCTTCACTAACAATGGAATTCAACTCGATTGAATCAGAAGCCACGAGCAGAAATTGAGAGTCTAGCGCAGTCATTTATTTAATTTAAAAATTTATTTTATAGTATTAACTCGTTACTATGTTTATAAGCGTACATCTGAACGATATGCTGAACCAAATATAATATTTTCTACGATACTTGTAAATATCGATACATAAGGGGCATATACGCAATAATGATCCGTTTGATTACTTTGAAATCAGTTTCGATGTTACATTGTTCCTAATTATTTGTATACATAAAATTTGAATAAGGCTTCCTTTTTGGTATCCCGTATATAAAAACTTCTGACATAGGGCTACTACGATAAGTTCCATCCGTTTCCAAAGCTTTTGAGAAGCCCTCAGCTTAGTTAGAGCTTCTCACGGAGCCGGTTTCTAGGCGGGAGAAGTCTTAATAAACAGGCAGAAAAATAGGGTCTGGCGTTTTATGAGCGGCTGCTTGGTCTGTAGGGCTTCTGAGCGACGACGTGGCGATGAAAAGCGTTCAGTAGCGGGACAGACGGAGGCGGAGTGAATCTAACTCCGAAAGGAAAGAAAGCCATCTTTGAAGAATATCTGTCCAAGTACCTAAGCATAAGCACTTTAGCGTGCGAGGCAACTCTGCTAGTGACGCGATGTCTGTGAGAAGCCGGGAAGGCCACGCTTTCAGGGAAGGCACAAGGGTTTTCAATGAAAGTGTTTGTTTACGCGACCACAGAATAGTTGTAAATAGGAGCGATATTAACGGAAGTAAATGTTTGTCTGTCTGCCCTAAAAGTATTGCTGGCGGTTTGATTGTTCTCGACTGTATTTGAATACTGCAAAGTCGTAGATGTCACATGTTTCTACTGGTCACTAGTTTAGGATCCAATATGTCTAAAAAAACAGCTATTAAATATTATGCTGCTACATTTTCGGCTATTTGTAGCAGTTGCCTGTCGATTCCGACACGCTGCGACTAGCGCACTACTAGTTAAGCGGCAATTCTCTATAGAATTGAAATTTCAAAATAAACGTGCTGGTATATTGTCCGGACCCGAGGATTGCTACAGTTTGTTGTGAGCTTGTTGCTACCCACTATCCTTACCATTCCTGGGTCTGCTTTGAGTCCATTCTGCGCTTTCTCGTTGAAGATAAGTACCTTGATCGGATGAACCTCGCTGCCGAGCAAATAGGGTTTGATAACAAATTTAAGAGAACAGATTGTCTCTGCCCCAGCTGACCAGCGTCTAAAAATCAATCACGCTCGTTCGCAGCGTTGACCGCGTAGCTGTGACCACGTTCTTACAGGCGGCTAACTTAAATTGCCAATCAACTCGTCATTTCAGCCAATTCCTCAATGTCTTTAACGCGTAGTGAAACCAAAAATTCACTCGGCAGCCCCAACCGCACAGACGGCCGTTCCATCGGAGAAATTACAAGCAACCAATCTTAATAGTAGTTATAACTAATACAACTGTTGTCGTTTCGAAACGTCGAGCAAAACGAAGGGAAACTCAGGCTTTCCATCTCATTATGCTATTCGCGGTCTCTTCTTATATATTATAGTGCTATCACGACTTTCGCCACGAGTCTCTGGGTAGTTACAACAGCAAGCCTTGCCACGACTTAAAGTCATCGAGTAGCAAGCTAGTCGCTGAACCTTTCAATGAACTACGCAGCGGATCCGAGTAGCTGCTTCGCGCGGGGTCAACGTGCGAATTTATCGCTCTTTCGGCCGTCACAGAGAACAGAGCCGACGCACTCCCGCAACTGACACGACCACCCCCGCCAAATCAACCGTCATTGCCCTTCAAATCATTACCGTCTCTGTCCAGCAGCGTCGAATGATGCCATCGCTCTGAGAACTCACAGAGAAAAAGTTGCTAAGGAGGCCCTGCATCCCACACGCTGATTCCCTCTTTCTCACCCCAAGCGACTCCTGGAACTTTGCCTTGATCAATGGCGGGTTACCTTTTCCCGTCAAAATGTAACCGTGCCCAAAGCTGGTTGATCGTTAGTGGGAGGCCTGTTGCCGTATAATGACGCCGATGTCAGCTGCAACCCTGGTTGTGGCAATATATTTGCTAGTCATAGTATATATGATCGCTGGTGGTCTAGCAGAAGTCGAGGAAATCACAATGAGTGCTGACAACGGACGCGTCACCAGAAGCGTTACAACAACACGCTACAGGTAATGAAAAGCGCACTCAATCGTGAATGAGTTCTTCGCTTGGCCAGGTAATGTCTTGCGATACGAGAAATCTAGCAGCTTCTCGAATGAGTAAGACATGATGGAAGCGTTTGCCGATTCTTCTAGAAATAGACGAAACTCTATGAAAGAAGATGGGCCAACTGGAGAGATTTAACGGCAGGGTAAACGACCCGCTGATACCGAATAGACAGAGATAGTTTTCGAGGTATTCTACAGCTTAGACTCAAAGGCTGTTTGAAGAGGCAACATGCGGCAGAAGGAGCTGGACGCGCGAGAGCAGCCCATATCTTTCCTGTTAGATGTCTGTGCCGATGTATTATCGTAGACATAACAGGATTGAAGCATCTACCCCGCCACTAGGGACAGCGGTAATGTTATTAGTACTGTTCCTATATGTTAACTTTTACCGATACTATTAATCAATCCACTTTTACTTACCATACCGTAAGCATGTGTTGCTATGCAATAATTACCGTATTCGAGCCCGCTTAGATCATCCTCAATCCCCGATTTCGCTGCCAACTACCTGTACCAAAAGGTGGGAAGCGACCCGCTAAATGAGACAGTCGACGTTATCCGCGAGCAGAATGTCTGCTACAAGTTTCCTTGACTTACTTTTTCTCTTTTGTTATTATTTCTGTCGGAAGTGCTAAGGCTCGTCATTGCCCGCGCGTACTTCCACCCAGGCTCGATTTCGTCATGTCTGTGGCTGCATTGTGAGACTGTTGTAATAGCAGTAGTCCGTAGTAGAAAAATTAAAATAAGGAGACCGAAACGGGAAAAAACGACAACTATAAAATTAATATGTTATAAATATTCATACGCTGTCCGGCTTCGTCACATCAAAATCCTCAAGTCTATACTTGTACATTTATAAACATGTGTGGGTATGTATGCATGATTGAAAAATAGCGGTAATGCACTGTAGCAATTGAAAAACGTACCTTTTTCTGATGATTGCACGACCGATTTTCTGTTGCTTGTTTCGCTGCTGTTGCCCGCGTTCGTCACTTGCAATGGCCTCATTTTATGGTAGTTCTTTAAGAAGCTCTCGCTTCTCAGTCTGACGCGATTGGAGAAACGTCCAGACGGGTTGGCAAACAGCCGTATTCTTCCTTCTGGTATTTTTCGCGGCAACGGCCGCCCTAGCAACGATGTCGTCGCTGACTTCCCCATGATTCTATTATATTTAGCTAATTAGTGTTTTTGTTTGATGTCCGGTATTTAACTCGTGAGGCATTACTTCTGACAGCTAGTTCCCAGTACGGGACAAAGTATGCCTTTGACCAGATTCGAACTTGGACCAGCACGTGTTTCTAAGTTTGGCCGGCAAACACGATACTCACTATGCGGTCACGGGAACGTGCTACATTCGGCTAATTGGCCACGTTCACTGGATTGAGATTGCAGTACTACTACTACTTGAGGCAGTAATAGAAAGATTAGATAATAGGTATTAAATTTTACATTTCACATTGCTGGGTAACGCTTGACGATTATTTATATACAATAGGCCAGGGGTCGCTGGATGAGCCCCCACCAACTGAATCTATTACGTGACATGTGTAAGTATATATATATATATATATATATATATACATATATAACATAAATAACGAGCATGAATACATTAGTATCGACACAGTCCGGGGTATGCAGATTACGTTATATCGTGATGTATGCAAACAAACGTCAATTCTACGTATAGAATGCATATAAGTAGCGAGGCAATGACTCTTATTGAAGTACATCATTTCAAATGACAGCCTACCTGAGGACATTGACGCAGCGCTTGAAACGAAAGAGGAAATACTCATGTTTTAGCTTGACGGTGCCTTTGAGGGCGGCGATAAGTGTCTTAGTAAAAACCGACCTGATATTTATATCTGGCCGTTCGTTGGCCGTACGGTTGGTTTTCAGTGAATTTATTCGTCGTCAATGAGATATTAAACTCAGCCTGCAGCTGTGAAACACGTTTCCCTTTGGTAATGTCTTATACGGCTTAGGTAAGGGGCTTTTTTTGAATTGTATTGCGTTTATAGTAGGTCCAGTGGCGATCGTATTTGGTACGAAAGAAAAAATCTTTTAAAAAACGTTTTCAAGCTTTTCACTTTGCAGACTACATAATAGACCAGTGATCAGGATAAAGTTGAGTTAATGGACGTACATACGACGCTCCGCCTAATCGAAAACATCAAACGTACCCTTGGCCACGTATTATGCATATCTGGTCTATTCTTCAACCTTATTCCCTGGACAACTCCTTTATTTTTATACGTGTAGTTAAGTTATTGGCAGAGTTTAGTTTAAGTTAAATAAAATTCAACTGCAATTCATCTCGTCGACACCCTATGCGGAATACACACAAATATACAGAGGGCTAGCACACGACAATGCAGATTCTCTAGCTCCTCCGAATTGATTTCTATTCACAAAACGATCGCCCTTCTTGCTTTTGCGTATAAGGGTTAGCCAACAGAAGACCTCATGATTACTGCGTAGCAAATTATAGTTTCCGCCTCTGCGACACCCTACTATAGTCCAGCTATGCATTTTGCATGCACGAGATGACCACACGCAGTCGTATATCGAGAGTGCGTCTATTGTTAGACATTCTCTATGCGCGCACAGCAGCGCCATTGTTATGTCATTTACTGGGGCGGCCCCTGCGTCAGAGCAATCATCCTCATTACAATATTCATGCAATAGAAATCAGAATAGAAAAGCAGTTCAGCAGTTGCCCGCTGACAAGTGCTAAATAAACTTCGAAGCAGCTCGTGGCTATGAATGGCGGAAAAGAATCGGGTTATTTGTGACTGCCTGGACTTTACTGCAGCCGCATGGACATAGACGTCGGCGTCTTTGTGCCCATTCGGTGGAAAAGAGCTTTACTCGGAACGGTAGCACAGTATACACCCCACCAACCCCCGCTATTGGCAATGTGTTAAATATTGTAAATAGTTTAGTACTGGAGTGAGAGAACGAGAGGTAAGTAACTTGGGCGATTCGTCGTGGGCTATTTGGTGTGGCGTGTGACGTCCTGTCAGCTGTTGCTCGTGTACCTGGTTAGCCGCTTTTATGTCTGGTACGATATCACAATATTCTTGCCAGCGATAGTATCACAGTTCGTCAGTTGGACAAGAAGTACAGCTCATCGTATATGTACCTATAAATATCATCGAGTCAGTACGTATGCATGGACGCGTGCAGGTAACGATTGTATAGTTTGTGCCTCTAGCAGCCTTATTGAGAATAATAATACAATATTTAGTTCTGACAAGATATACACACGGACTGATATACCTGTGCGTTGGTGAACAGCAGCAGAGGCGGCGGCGGCGGCGGCGCTATGGGTGCTATAGGATATAATCTGTTGAAAGCGTATGATTTTTCATTTCTGATGCTTTCGACGCCATTGTCCCGTTGGCCATCGGCCCATTTGTTATGGTGCAATTGTGATTGCCCAATCGTTTCCATTACTTTATCTGTTCTCGCTAGTTGACGCTAATGCTGTTGATTACGAAAACGATCCAACAGTCACATGTTTAGCAAATGCGGATTCCGCCCACAGTTCAGACGGTGCCAGCTCCTCTAAAAACAGCGGCGACATCAAGAGTATGGGAGTAATTGCGTTTGCAGATTTGACAATGGCGGTTCGCTGTCTTGAGAGGTCGCCCTAAGACCCATCGCGTCGTGTTGTTGCCGAGCTTGCTTTCGCAATTGTTATGTTCGTAAGGTAATTAAAATTGAGGAAACAACATCAACAGAAACAGAACGAAGCTGCAGCCCAAGCGGGCACGGAACATTGCTATTTACCCCTCACCGAACCTCATTTACCGCCCCGACCTTCACCAGATTTGTAGATGCGCGTGGACACAGAAACCATAGCCGCAATGAACACATTAGCGGCTGCGAGAACCCCACAGTTCGACTGGCTGTAAGATTCGCTGTTAAGAATTGGCGACTGAGAAAAGAAGATTGACATAAGAGGCACATAGCGTTTGTGACAGCGGGGAACGTACAGATTACAACACAGCATAAATTCCCGTAGGGTGCTTGCTTGTTGACATTCTGCGTGGTCTTTGTTTTGACGTGCGAAAAGGCCATGTGATACACCTTTTACAAATGTAGAAAGGGACGGACACACAGTGATAGTAACAATAAGTTGAAGACGGATGTTGTGAATAGGTTGCTTGTACGCAGAAATTTAGCAAAAGAAAAACCGAAAAAATCATTCCATGATAACTAGCGCCATGTCTCTGATACATTAGTATCATATACACATAGCCGTTATATGAACGAAGCTGGTTTCTGCTGTAACTGCTGCGATAGTTTTGTCCACAGTTACGATCCTTTCGAATTGACTTTCGTTTTATGGACATAACATTAACGTGCTCCTAACTTAAAATGGTAACTTCTTGTGATAGCGTACTGGGTTACATGTTTGTCTAGTGAGCTTGGGCATACGTAGTGGTCAAGGTTCAAATCCCGAACACACATGCTCTATATCGCGTGTACCCAAATGGGTCAGATTTGTTTCTCTCAAAAGGAAAAATCGGCCACCAGGCGATCACACCCCGTGCGGGAATCGACATTTACGCAATATATTACTAGAATTTAGCAATATGATATGCTATTGGGGACTGCGGATCCTCTGTCCGTCAAAATCTGTGGTCATCGATCTGTCCCAGAATAATACAGATCGCGTAATTACCCTGACGTTACCTTTAGCTTGACGACATTATTATGTTGTTTGGTATTTTGCGTTCGACAGCGGTTTATCTAGAACGATTTATATAGAACCCTATCGATAAATGCGGGGCATTCCCCTTTTACCAAAAAAAATTCCGGTTCTGTGTCTCAAGTTGGTTCGAAGTCCGCCAACAATCGCAACTGCAAGAAGCCAAACCAGAAAGTCGTGCCATTAATAACATTAGCATGTTCCTAACAGAAACATTTGTTTACTCCATCCAGGTTAATCAAGGTCTAAGACCTAACCTAATGAATAATTCGAAAGGAGACTTTCTGGGCTGCGAATGCTTCGTTGGGTCGAATATGCACCGATACGACCGGCGTTAGTTGGCCTAAACGAAGTGGTTTTGTTCATCGTTAGCTTAGTATCTGGCAGTTCGTTAAAGCAAGGAGACAATGTGGCGGTGTTGTAAAAAAAAGCGTTTCCGATGGCCAGCTCTCACCCGCAGGCCTATTCTAACCTTATGAGTTTGTGCTGAAGACAGCTGGAACGCGTAGCGGCCGCGGATAAGAGCCAGAAAGTCAGTAGCTTCTGTGGCCATCAAGCCGTGTTATGATGCAATGTAAAAAAGCGCCTGCAGCGGTTTAGGATATAAACGAAATAAAAAATCTAGAAGAGAATATGTGCTGAAATTTTATTTTTATAACAAAAGAATGTTTTTCTTTTAATATTTATAAATTTAAAAATTCGTAATTTAATCATAATATAGAACGTTACTTTATCATGAATTTTGAATTGCTCGTGCAAGCAACAAGCGTTATGAACGGGTTCGCTCATCAAGTTATTTTGACAGTCGAAACTATAGTACGGGTTAATTATCGTGAAGCAGAACATCATAATGGACGAGCTGTTAAAGGACGGGCCTTCGTTCGAAAGAACATTCAACGTCGCCTGTTTCAAGAACAACGCAATAAGAATATACGATAACTAGCCACGTAAAGAAATAACAATATCTATAGCCATCATCAACATTTCTGTGGGTTACCGCGCTGATTATGAGAGACGGCAATGTACTCTAGCGCGAAGACGAGACAGCAACGAAAGAGCTACGGACATACACAATATTATACTGATCAGACCTTTGCGGTGGTTTTATCTAATTTTTGCACAACTAGCCTAACAATATGGATAATGAAAACAATAAAAAAATTAGAGGCAACTGTACCTTCTCACAGGCCCACTTTATGAAGCCTGGCTAGGATGCAACCGATCGAACAGTCGCTGTCGATTACCCTGTTAATGGCTATATCATCGATAGTAACGCTTCGAAGAAAGCTACCCACCCACGCACCTCTATCTCTTGCGAAACCTTTTCCTAAATCTCTGCTCACTGCCAACTAACCACGATGGGGAAACACTCATACATCTATTCAGCACGATTCAATGGGTTGTGTACCGGAGAAAGTTGTCCCTTTTATAACGTCAGCCCTTAATTTCGTCAGCGCTCTTTCTTGTGCTCAAGCGCCGATCGTTGGCCATGAAATCGAAGACTCGAGCTTCTTCATCCGCAGCATCTTAAGAACTTAAGAATCTCGAACAATGGGAAGAAGTAGAAATTAGCACCACTGGAAAGTTCTATTTCTACTTTTGGTTATCTCCGATAGAAGCAACAGTCATACAGAGTGGTCTGAAACGTTACATACTGGGACGCAGGACGTACTCTGAGTGAAGTTGATGTGCCTCTTTCACGAATGTTGATCCTGTGAGATATGATGTTAGTACTTTAATAGTGAAATCATCGAGAAGAAGCCTTGCATATATTAGGCTGTCGTTGCGTTTTAAAGTTTGGATTCAAAAAGACAGAGCTACGCTAGAACCAACTGACTTGCAAAAATATGATAAATGGCCACCTGATTGATGGCCTGTATACCTATGCGTTTGTGGAAGAACAGTCCCGGATATAGTAAGCCATATCATCCATATGTGCAAGTTCAATAAAGTACTGTTTAGCTTTGTCTTTCGGTCTTGAATCGTGACTGAATCACTGAATTGGTATTTTGGACAGGAACATCAATTAAATTAAGAAGACTTTTCTAAGTAGTCCGTGGGCCAGCTTTTCCAAGCTAACAATAACCCTAAGACGAAGAAACTCAAAAATGATCCTGAGCCGGCTTGGCACTACGCCGCCAACTATGATAATGGTAATAATGATTTTGTTATTTACGCTATCGAAACGGTAATCGCTTGATAAATAAGAAAAAAATGCAAACGATTCAATCTATTATTATTATTATTATTCTCAATCATTATCGACACTTCATGATCGAATGTCTCGAACGGGGCACACTTCATTCCATGTCCATGTCATACATGCATATAGCCGCATTTAGTTACAGCTTTTGTGAGAGATCTGTTCCGCTTTTTTTGTCGGAACATTAACCATTACTGCAGCTCAGTCCTGACTCTGTTTTCTTCCTTTCATAAATGGCCGAGTAACGTCATCTCGTTGGCTTTCCTATCCGCCGATCATTTGAAGCATGTAGAAATTTGCCCTGCATCGCATACGGGCACTTCGCAACTTTCAGCTGTTTCGTTCGATAGCAAGCAGTCAGTAGGCTGGGCAAGTAAGCGGCCAGTGAATCAGTTAACATTTCCATTTCGTCACTTTAGGCCCACATATATGTACATTGGTGGTGAACGACGCAAAAGCAGTGTCTTCGAGACATCACAGGTCTCGAAGGCAGGCAGGCAGGCAAACCTTCGAACTGAGTCATTGCGAAGCCCAAGAACTTTGCAACAAAAAGAACCAGTGAAAAGCTACATGACTGGAACCCTTTCTGAAACTCCTTTTCTTCGAGAAAATTCATTGGGCCGCATTTCTCGCCAGCCATTTCATTAACAAGGGTGATGGCAGTACTTCAGCGGTGCACATACAGTTTTTAGTAGCAAACCAGTAACCCAGAGCTAAATATATACCTAGTGCCAATGAATACCACGGATCGCTTACATATAGGTATACCTTATAGACTCCTTTACCCGATTTGCTTTTTATTTGCTTGTTTTACCGCAGATTGACAGGTCTAGCAGTAAACACTAAATGTTTTTTTCCATGAATGCTAACGTACTTTCAAAACTGATTTAATGTACTGCTGCACCAAAGTACGTGGAGAAAACAGTATGACTTTTGCTTGCCATGGCCCACAGTCTTAGCAGCTTCGGTTTCTTTGACTGCTCTATAGGACGAAGCGCAACTAGAAATAAGTATAGGCAATAACAACTTCGTGTCGCTAACGAAGTGCGCCGATCGCGTGTCTTGTACCAACGCAAATAATTGTCAGTATTTTCGGTGTAGACAATGAAACGAAAAATAAGATATCTTCCATTTTACTAAATTTCGGTTCTGGCAGGGCGCTCTCTTTTGTCCAGGACACTGGCGCATAGATTCCAAAAACAACGAACAGAGATAGACGCTTCCTGATTTAGACGAAGAAGAATCCAATACATGCACACATACCGCTGTGCCTTTTTGATATCCCTATTTAAATACGCATTTTTACTTCGACGATAAGCTTCCTATTAAACTACAAGGACAAAAACGCAGCCTGAATATCAACACCGAACGACGGGCCCTCTCCCTTTTTCGGTCGTTAAACGTAGACGTCGAATTGATGTGGCGATAGGTTCGTCAATTTAGCTCTAGTGCTACATATATATATATATATATATATATATGTTGTTATTCTTTATGTTTTTATGTTGAATGACCGCTCGACAATCAATCAGTCAGTCAATCAATCAATCAATCAATCAATCAATGCGTCAAAGCATTTTACGTGTTGCAAATACGCATCTGTGTCCGATGACCCCGCTGTGCGTACATCTATCGGCATTAATTGCTCTTCCTTTAATCTGCTTGTGCTACTGCTGCCGCCATTGTTGCTGTTTTATTTCCAGCCAATGCGTTCTATTCAAGTCTATAAAGTGTGTGTATCGTAATATCTGTCATCGTGTCCACAATAAAATGTTGCGGATTCGTCCTGGCCTTTCGTAGTAGTGCCTGGGCCCGGCGGCCACGTGTAACTGAACATAACGAACGGTCTACCGCGGGCTAGAGCGACATCTTTAGTCGCGGATTATTGCTAACACTGCCACCATAGACGTTTCTAGCTCATGCCGCGTAATCATTACTGCTTTGCCGAGAACGATGCTAGTAGCCTTTGGCAGTAGACGGAGGGCGGATGGTAGATGCGTGAAAGGGGGCGGATTAAACCGGGGCGCATCCGCGTACGACACTAGAGTGGCGGATCGCATCGTGGCTACGTTCGGTGGAGTAGCGATCCCCTGCAGCCCGTCGCCGCTATCGGTTAACGTTACCCCGAGCAGCCTAAACGAAACCAGTCTACTGCAGATGCTTCCAGACCGCCACATCACAAGTACAATTATTCATAGGCATATAGAACCTCATTGCCGTAATGACAGAGCTAGAAACGATTGTACGCGATAAGAATAGACACGATCACGAATGAGCGCGCCGTGCGTGCGTGTGTGTGTGTGTGTGTGCGTGCGTTACTACGTGCACTGATCTAAGCACACGTATAAACGTGCGCATCAATAGCGTCGGTGTCAGCAATAAGAAGTGATGGCAAGGGCAAAACGGCCGAGGTGAAAGGAAGAAGTGGACGGCCGGCCGGCCGGCCGGCTGGCTGGCTGGCTGGCTCCTACTTATTCAACTGATGATATTTAAGTGCACAGTTGATTAAAAGTCAGCATTAGAAAAAGTGAAATACTTTATTACTATAACATGTTAGCATGTTCGAATGAGGCTTGATATGGATGGTGGAGTAGGTCGAGTGGTGTCATCCCTGTTTAACGTTCAACGATGTACACCATACCGTTGATGTACGAAGTAGCGACTGGCTAGAGCTGAATGCGAAACCAGTACGAGCTGGATGATTGGTAGCCATCCGTAACCCGGCTATGCCCATAATGGCGCTCGCCATACATATTCGTTATGTCGTCGGTAACGTATTCCCACTGTTGTTGTTAATATTTGTCCATTAATAAATGAGTTTATTACTGTCGCCATATATACTGTTATGGCTTGCTTGTTATAACCAGGGGCAATTCGGTCTCTGAAGAAAGGAGAACAACATCGCTCATTATTATGAGTCGAGGAACAATCAATAGCTTAGCTATGAGTGTGGACAGGCAATCTTAGTTCGAACTAGCTGGGGGTATCTAGTCAAAAATATAGCACCATTTAGCGCCCATCGAGTACTCCATGGCTATCGGACGCTGTGACTCTATCAGCTATCAGAGAAATTACACGGACAAAACGTCCACGGAACGTCTATCGGGTCTAGCGTCTAACGGGCCGTCTTTGTTACACATTTTTCCTCTTGACGGCTGATCAGTTAGGCATCCGCCAACGAATATTGGTTGGCATGACGGGTCAAGCCTTCAATGGCATTCATATACGATACTGAGGTTGTAAAACATACAGTAGAGAACTAGTCTCTGCTTACGGAGCCTTAAAGTTAAGGAAAAAAAAAATGATCCGGTACCTATTTATTTGGGCTAAAAATCGATGATTCACAATAGAAGATTAAGCTGTTTCGGTAATGCGTTTTCGAAACAATTTCATTGAAATAGGTCGTAATGGGTGAACAGGCAACCAGGTAATGCTGCAGCAGGTTGTTATATAAGAGTATTATATAACATATCGTTAACACAACGATATAGCATGATGAAAAAAAAAAAAACAGTTCTATTATAGTATATGATAATCCGACAAATTATATCCGCTTAGGGTAGGACGGGAAAAAGTGCAGGCTGGCCTCGATAGTGCCCTTACTCTACTTATTTATCTATGAGAGAGATAAACATATTCTGCAAGCGACAGTTCGCCAATATCGTTAACGTTGCCATATTTTCACGTTGTTTCTATGCTGTGAAAAACGTCCTCAGTCCTAGTAATTATTGCCGCTGATTAACGGTAAGAAAGTGTTTCTGTTGACGCATCTGGTCGGCCGATTATCGGATCAAACAGACAAACTGGGATCAGCAAGTATCGTCAATTATATCTTTGGCACAGTGTTATTTATACGTGGCGATATTGAATCGTCCGCACACATCGGTACTATCGTTCGCGCAGAGCTGGTCACTTAATAATCAGCGAAGCGTTCCTTTGCCCCAGTTGGTCTGTTGACTTCCTTAAACAGCCATGATACAACGCGACAGGATGCATGTCTTATGTACCGCACGTACGTACACAGACACACACACACATGCATTACCTACATTCGATATATAATTAGTCGTAAGCTAATTGGCTAAAGATGGAATACGTGGAGCGAGTCGCATCAGCAGATTTAAACAGGTCGTAGTTGACATAACGATGGAGTTATGGCACAATTATTGCAATAAGAGTGTCTGAAGTAGTTACCGTAACAGTAGTGGGCAAGTCGCTAACGAAGTAACGTAGCCCCTTCTGGTCGCCTCGGACTGGGGAAAGATGCCCGATATTGCCATTGTTTCATCATGTGCCTCGATTTACCGTTCTCTACGCTGGCGCTCATTAAAGTTTGTTATCGGTGTTATTGAGTCTTTGATCAGGCTACTAAACTGAAATAAAAAGAACAACTAAATATTGTTCTATTTTTTTTCTTCATTCATTTTTTATATGAACGTTAAACATTGGTAAACGTAGTATATCTATATATGGGGGTAGTCAATCAATTGTGTCAAACACCGTATTTCTGTAGTGAAAGCCTAAAAGGAGAAAAATCTAGTAAAAAAAATCTAGTAAAAAAAAAACAGTTTTGCAGCGTACCGGAGTGCTCTGACCCAGTATGCGTACATTGCTGGGTTACAACACTCCCGACTCAATTGATTTTTACAACGTTCTGGGTAATATTAGATAATTGACTGTTTATACGTTTCTGATAAGGTTATTCATCCGCGATGAATGTTAATTAATGCTGTTATTACAAGTTACATATATGTCATTTATTCATCATATTAGTTAAAAGCGCCTATATCACGGGCATATGTGCTTGAAAAGGCCATCATGACGAAAAACAGTCATGGTAATAAATATAAACGTATTGTTTACTCTCTGTTTAAACAGCTGCTATCTCCAAAGGAGACTTCACTTTGATTCGATGGCAGTGACCCGGAAAATACATCTCAAGTGATTGCTTTGGATAAGCATGCCTTCTGGCTTGTCAGTCTTGAGACTACTACCGCAATTCATGACCAAGATTTAATGCGTGCCAAATTTCTATTGATATGTGTATTTAAATCCGCTCTTCGGTGAACGAAAATAAAAAAACAAAACAAAACAAAATAAATTTTCTGCATAGCGAACGGGCTGTTCGGTTTTAAAGTTGAATATAGACAATGAAAAAAGTAGAGAACATGACAGAAAAGCCGCAGAACTTTGAAAGACACCGCGACGCATGGAGAAGACGTAAAGTTGTTACAAGCGGATACTGTGAAGAATCCTCGAAGAATTTAAACACGCTGCACGCACACCCTTCATGGCTAGACTTGTAGTGGTTTTGATAACTCGTTTTGACTTCTATTTTGTACGATGGGATTGCGACTACGGTTCAAAGCACGTTCCGGAGAACAAGTTTATGAAGACAGATATTACCAAACAATGAAGGCTACTACGCAGCAGGTTTGGTAGATATTTTCAAGTGTGTCCTGTAAATGACTACGCCTTATTCAAGACACATGAGAAAGTGGAATTTCTAGAGAAGCCTCGTCTATCACGGGTACTCTATGGATTTTTGACTTCAACTCATTATAGAGTTGAAGTACACAGGAGTATGAAGGGAAAAACGTTGACCCTAATGGACAAAAAAACTCATCGGCAAAGCTTATGAACACCCGTAATTCGGTGACCGCTGTATTTTTCTTGTAATTGATAGTAGCTGATATTATTTTCCAGAAATGTTCTAAAAAGTTACAGTTTCTATGAAATAGCTGTTTCCATAGCAACCCAAACGCGAAGACAAGGTTCGATTCTTATATAGATGTCCTTAAACAGGCTCCCGCCGTAGGCTCAATGCCGTCTATTGAGCAAGATTTAGGGTGGCTCTTATCTCGATAGTGTTTTTGAGTTGGCAGTGAAATAAGCCATTACTTTATGGAAGTCCTCGATCTCGTATGGCTGTGATTCCGTCTCTAAGCCTGCTATGTTGTGATTTGTTCTCAGGTATAATAAGCCTATGGGTAGGTTTGAATTAAATTTGATGAGTTTAAAACAAAGTTTCTGGATAAATTGCTTTCTATTCTTAACTCAGGGCCAAACAATCTGTTTTGGGGATGAGACGAAACATGTCAACCAAACGCAGTGTTCGATAACATCTTGTGGTGGATATTGACACAATCAGGAATAACCAACCAATAGTGATACGACAATAGCGTTACTCATGAAGAAAAAACGCACCGCCCTGCGAGAGTCGATTGTCCATGGTTTGTGGAAGGTGCTCACCTGGTCGAGACTGTAACGCTGTTAGCTGAGCCATGTTGCGAGCCATCGATACCAAAATACCCACGTATTGTATATTCTGCTACGCCGTTTTCTACGTAAGTCCCACTGGCTAAAGCGCAATGCATTAACGGAGACAAGGAAGTCTTTCTGTAGTAATAGGCGGATCGATAACATTCGAGTTGAAAAGCTTTTCCTTAACAAAAAGAACGAAAATATCACAAATTGAACATAGCACTAGTGTAAAATTCGATGGCGGTCCCTTGAAAGGGTCCTCTTAAGCCGCGTACTAAAATCACCTGGCAAACCTGGCTAGAGGATGCTGAAAAAGCTAAAACGGTCGTGCGGCTCGAGCCTATCTAAGTTTTGTCTGTACCCCTCTAGCACAGCTAAGCTTTGGCTCTTATGCATCTTTATTTTTTCCAGCTACCTGTAATCTCTGGCAGGCCGTGCAATAGGACATTGGGGAAACTACTGTTTTTTTACAGCCGCTTTCCAAGTGTCCTGTGAATCTAGATAGCTATCTAGTGACTAAAACAGTGTTGAACGGCCGTACACGGCAGAGCCACTCGAAATATCTATTATGTCACTTTCCAGCGGTTGAACGCATGTATGTAGAATTCAAATAGCTTACTGCTGCGTATGAAGTCCTTAAAGAGCCTGCTCTTCAGCGACTTCATTTTTTCGGTAAAGGTTCACTTTTGCTTTTGTCGAGAAGAGTCATTCGCCAAATTAATAGGTAAAATACTTCTAAATATCTGCTCGATTAGCACGACGTTGTGTGGTACGTTTAAAAAATTGCAAGGTTTGGAACGATCTACAAACCTGTCCGAGTTCCGGCGATGGCTCATTGATTAATGTTTTAGAAACATCTTTCTATCGATTCACACCTGCCGTGCAAAACATGTCATTATCGGGACTCGAATCGTACTCCACGACATTTTCATTTTAGGTTGAAAATAGGCTAACCTGAGGACGTTCAGCGCAACAAACTTAAGGCAAACTGTGCTGTCAATTTTGTTGCCGCCAGGTGGCGAACGACGCAAGCTTTTCGTCCGCGTTATATCGGTTGCCTTGCTAAAGTCAAGCTATATTGGATGGTTAAACCATCAGCCATAAAAAGGCCTCGCATACGGCATAATAGCCGGGAAGTTTAAAAGCTTATGAAAAGTACCGATTAGCCGCTTATAAGTGATCGAAAACATACAGTGCTTCTATTTACAATGGGAAAGTACGTCCTTGTGCGGGTGTCGTTTGTGTCCTGCATAGAGCATCGGATGTGTTAGATTTGTAGTAAGTGCTTTTTTGGCGGACGCTTACTGACCAGATCACGCGATAACATATCTATTAAGATAGAATGACTCTCGATCTAATACGCTAGAATTGGAGGTGAGATACTGGATTCTAGAAATTACTAATCTGTAAGAATAGACTTAGAGCGACGCAACGCATTTCAGGCCGATAGCTTCAACAATCGCTGCACCGAGACTAGAGGTAGAAACAAGAAAAATATCCTATTAAGGCGAGGTCATATTTAGCGTTCTAAGTTGCAGACAATACAGCCCGCTCTGTCGTTCATTAAAGAGCCGCATATTTCTGATGCATACTTATAATGTGGTAGCTATTGCAAGGGTTCAAACACAAACGTGTATATAATAATTCCGGGATGGTAAACTTGCGATGATCGGCTTCAGAGCGTGCTGGTGTCGCCTGATAACCAGCTTCGTGCCCCGTTCGGGCCTAACGTTTCAAGCAGGTAAAATTCAATCAGTCTCCTATGTAGAAGTCGCGCCCCGTACGTATACTTATAGTTCAGTCGTGATACAATTCATTGTTCGCGTCACTGTTCTTAGCGGTGCTGATCGTTGAGCTGTTCTGCGGAAGTTGGAAAACTTCAGTTTGTTCACGTATTTATCGTATTAGTTTGCTCTTGAATTGCACACACGATAATAAGTGACTTATACAGCGTTAAAATGCGGATATAAATAAATATGTTTCGAACTTTACGTCCTATACGGAAGTTAAGCATTGGTCTAAACGGCTAGCCTCATCTCAAAATTGAGTGTCTTCACTAAATGGCGAATCTAGCTTATCTTACATAAAAAAAAAAAGACGTTAAATGCTGAACGGTACCATATGAAAACTTCAACTGTTGTTCTGTTGAGTTTAGCAATAAACCTTCTGGAAAGTCCATACATACCTGTTATTAGGGAAGAGACGGACCGTCTATGCTGCTAGGTCGTTCAATTTACTTGATACGGGTACTTCGGATGGTAGATCACCTGCAAAGCCCTACCCTGTAAGCAACATTCATTAAACGAGTTTCGGGGCTTCTAATTTGTAGTAGCGCCTTTAATGATAACTCAGTACTTGTAGCTGCGATATTTTTTGTACGTATTTCTACGAGACAGAGAGTAATTGTTAGAGATCGCCAGCTGTTAGCAACTAAATGACCAGTAAAAGATTCTTCATTGCTCTTGTTAAATAGATAGATGTATTCAGACTACAATCCAACGATCATCACCAAAATTGATATAAAATATCTTGTCGAAGAAGCAGCATTATTTATAAATATTTGCGCGCAAATCGGTTGAAAACAAAAAGGCGTGCAGAAGCTTTTGGGATTTGTACTTCCATAAACATGACGTATGAGTTAAATCTAATGCCGTCCATTAACGAAATACGTGCGCGTGAAGACGGCCGGTCGCCTTCGGCTAAACAATTTCGGAATAATAAGCACTCGCGATAGATATCGTGATGAATAAAGGGAATATTAAAAGCGTTGTGGAAATACTCACAATACCACAATGCATCACCGCTGCAACGCAGGCCAAATCATTATATCAATAATGGGAAGATTGTGTGTGAGCAGAAAAACGATTAGCAACACACTGATTAGATAAACCCAATTTTTCGAGGTAAGGAAAATTTACATTGACATTGCATTAACACGGGGGAAAGCGGCGAATGGCCACGCTAGCATATATAACTACGTAACGAATGCGTACACATTTATCTGGAACCCCCATAACGCTACTTAAATGATCTGATAACAGAGACTAAGCTAAGTAAGACCAACCGAGGACGATGTCTATCTAACCAGGGGAAAATAACCTGAAACAAATCTAGTATAAACAATATCGAAGACTGGCACGCAAAATTACTATATGCGTGCTTGCGGTCGCATATAGTTACAAGCACATAGGCACAAGTAGAAACTAAGCAATGGTCGGCAAGCAAAGCAACAATTGAACAAAGAATAGAATAAGGAAAGATCCGGCCTCCCTTTAAAGTTGATTAGGAAATTTGGGGTCGATGCGTATTATTAACATGTTACTAGCCGTATGCAAAAACGATCTTCATCTACTCGCTTGTTGTTGTCCAGAGAATATGAAGTTGTTACATCTAGCAAATATCATTGAATTATTGTATAGAAGATAACAAATGAGTATATATATATATATATATATATATATGAGCCAAGTCATCTCTAGTTTTTTGTACGATTACCTTTTTATCCTTTAATGAAAGCAATCAACGGCCACCTACTGCTTACGTTATTGTAACATGTATGCTGATAGCCATTCGCGGCCATCTGTGCCATAGGGAACGACTGCAAATTTTGGCCCCCCATCGTTTTTGTCAGCAGCCGATAATGATTCCGCCACACAATTGTTCAAAGCACATCATTTCCTGTACGCAAAACAAATCGCTTTTCTATCGCTGACGCAAGCAGTTTTGCCTCGGCACACGAGTACCGAACATGGGGCGTAGTTATGGTGCCCAGTCATGGAGGCCATTTGCGCTGGCTGATCGACGTCTGCAGTTACGGCATCAGGAGGATGATTCGAACCTAATAATTACCCTCTGATAAAGGCCCGAAGCTTAACTTGTTCCCGAGCGGGTTGAAAACATCGATTTCGGCCACCGTGTGCTCAAAACCTTTGCCTCGTCGATCCAAAGGGTTTTCTACGAACATAGGCTAATGGGAATTAGTGACTTTGCAATATTGGGGTATCTCAGGACAACGAACACAGCCACAGGTTCTAAGCTAATTAACATGGTCGCAATTGCTCCCATTCTCCTGTCGGCAACAGCTTCGAGGCACTGGGAGTCGAATTTTGTGGAACAACCATCAACCGGAAGTGAAGGATTGAGTTTTAGAATAACGGAAGCGACTGTTTACCCTACTCACTCACTTGGCTGGACTCTTCATCGAATCACTGTATACAAAAGAAGAGCAGCGCGATCGATTTGTGTATCGCTTGAACTGCGTGACGTGTTCAGCTGCTATGGCAGCTTGTGAACGACTATGCTTTCCACTAAGATTTCATCTTTGAGAGCTGACCTCAAGCTTTATCGTCAGACTGCCTGATTCATTGTTGAACAGAGCTCGCGTGTAAACCGTTGCCCCCTTGTGGATGCCCCTTTTCTCAACATCGTCGCAGATGTTACAGCTATTCTTTTGAGATGGTACGCTACAATTTTTTTAGAAAATGAGCGTTATAGAACCATCTGCAATCACCGCAACGGCAGAAGAGAGGAGACGGGATAGCAGCAATATGCCGTAGAATAGGGCAAAGTTGATCAACGGGAGTGATAAGGGGGAATATAACATCATTTTGTGCAAAAGAAAAGGATGACGTGCACACTTATGTGCACTCGGGCAAAAATAATCATTGCGAGACCCTGGCCTTGAAGATTGCGTCTCGGATCCTCTGAGTATGTGTAGAAGATGCGGTCCTGACTTTATGCGGCGGGTTTAGTTCAGAAGCACGGGAAATTTGCTGCGTAACCTTGTAAACAATTTCATTTGCACTAGTCATCTCAGAATCTAAGTGGAAAAATGGGGCGAGACTTTGCCGCAATAGCTGACAGAGGGGTAGCACGTGCAGTGTTGTAATACGGCAGTTTTCGAGTGCTGATTAAGGCAGAAATCCTTAGATTTTAGAAATGGGTCTTTTTTTTGACACTGTACAAAACCAAAGCTTATCTTGATACTGTCTTTGATGATAAAAGCAATTATTTCAGTAAACGGCAAGCCGTATTTCTATTATATATCGTGTAGTTCAGTCGATTAGTCCCAGTTATTTGTGTTGGTGTGCCATCCAAGAGCCTGTTATTACAGTGACGTAGAAATATTGAAACGGTTCTAAGTGCCGTTCGATGTCGTGCAATCGTGTATCGGTAAGCAATGTATAACGATGTATAGGAAATTTGCCTTGTCTAGCTTCAAGTGCTGCATCGAGAAGCATAGGGTAGTACCTACGTATTTGATCTTGTTGAAGAGTCTTCCTTCCTTGAATGAAAAGAGAAAACAAATATACGCATTTATATATATATATATATATATATATATACGCAGGTACGCAAATATACGCAGGAATTAATCTCCTTTTTGCACAATCGCGTGCCTTAGAGCTGTATGTCGGCATGCATAAAAGTAAACTTAATTTTATCACGCTCATAGCTTTTGAATTATCAATTAGTCTGCAAATAGCTCCAACAAAATATGGGCGACCAGTAATTACAACGCAGCGTATGAACCGATATTTATGAAACATTCATATACACATTGCTTTGCATACAAATGGGTCTTGGTAATCATTAAACCACTGCCATATAACTATATATATATATATATATATATATTGCCATATAACTAAAAAAACATCGTACCCTTTCTGCATAATATGAAATGACAGGCTTGAGCATCGTTAATAGTTGAGACATCTCAGTATTTTATGGTCTCAGTCTGAAAAGCTCAACTTTACAGAGGACAATTCGTAGTCGGGAAAAATTTTACATTTTTCTAGACTTTGTCTTTGTAACGCGGACACTTTCGATATATGGGGTCGCTCTCCGGTCCACTTGATTGTGCTTTACTGGGTCCAGCTGAGCAGCTTTTTACGATGGCATACGGAGAGTATTTGTTCTACAAACTTAACTCAGCGTATCGATCGGCCGGCGGGATCCTGGTTGAGTCGTTCGTCCGCGTAGATACAAACAACAACAATAACAACGGCGGCGGCTGCGTGTTATTCAATCATGCGCTGGATCTGTTTGTCCACTGATACTAACTTATAACCTATCTGTAGTGACGCGTAACGTGCTCAGGGCTGGTCCGTGGATCAGCGTGGGCATGGCGCCATTCCATTTAAACGCGCATTCGCCACGTGTAACAACCTGACTATGTAGAAAAAAGGACGAAGAGGCCGCAGTAGCTTTCCTCAACGATACGCGCCTTGTTACCTCGTGTATGTTCGAACAATGCAATTAAGCATTCACGCTTATACAGACGCATGAAGTACTAGCATCTAACAACGCTGCTAGAAAGCTCTCCTACTCGATAGCAAAGGCTCGGGGACGGCTAGATAAAAAAAAAACAGGATCCCCCATTGGTAATATTTATTGAAAAGCGCGCTCAAAACTGAAGTGTTATCGTGTAGATCTAGACACAGACACATGGAACCACGTGCGGCCATTATCCTTGGCCTAGATTATACTACGATGTGGAGACGTTTTAGATACGGCTAGCGTCCTGTATTACGTACGGTGTGAGTATGTTTCTGCGCGCAAGTAGATGTATGATCAGGCAACGAATGAAAAAGATTGCTACTCGTCATTGGCCGCGTTTCTGGATAGCACCGCATTTAGCGACGTTTTGTTCGGCATCCGTATTTACTTGTCGTCGAAAAGCTGAGTGTAATTGACAGTAAAGGTGCTTGTTAGTGAACGTATTAGCAGACAGCCTAATGTGCTACAAACCAACTGTGAATATGCGTTAACGCTACTAACTTAGCGTAGAATATTTGGGCCTATCGGATTCTGTGGCTAATTAAATCATCAATATTAATGCTCGGATTAAGCTCAAGATGATGCTATTGACGCCAAGCTACAGGACGAAATTATCCTATCTGGCGACAGAGCCAAAAGTATTTTGAAGAATTTTACCCGAATCAAGTATCTGAAGGATATTCTAATATTGAAACAGATCTGACTCCAAGCTACACTTTTGAAAGGTACTCCTTAACTATATCCACATAGTTTCTATAATGTTAAGGGACGCAAATGAGCATTAGGAATTAACTATTACCATTATGACCCCTTATTGAATTTTCAATAAACATATAGTACGAAAATTCACATTTGGTTATAATGGCCACTAATCAAGTAAATACCCTTCGAGTTTCTGGTAGTGACCAGGACATAGGTAAACGTAAACACTGCTGCTAGGGCACAAGTTATCCTTAACTTCTTCCTTAAACGATCTTCTACCAGCTTAATGTTTGCTTTTACATATACGATATTTTTATCGAAATGTTCTAAGTTGTTACCAAATTGTCCAGACGCACATACTTCACATACTTTTTAATCTCAGTTACTATAGCGGCTATAAGCTATACAACATACATGCCGAAAACAAATCGAACTGAAAAATCCTTTATAAATTTATAGGAAACGCGCCTGAACGAGCTTTTTTTCACAAAATGGCAAGTTTTCTTTTTATGGAAGTAACAAAAATCTAAATTTCACAAACACTTCTGTTTTGGAACGAGGAAATATTGGCTATAGAATAAGAAAGACTATTTCCTTTTTACCTACACAGTTGAGAACTCGAAATCAAGTAAGTAAATGGAAGTCAGTGCGCCAAGTTTATATATATATATATATATATATATATATATATATATATATATATATATATATATATATATATAACGAACTAAAATCTCTTAAATATCTTAGTCTCTTAAAAACAATTCATCCTTTGCAGCGAAGCTATGAAGATTGCAGTATTATCCCGGCCTTATGCCAACCTTACGCAGCTAAGGTATGGCTGCGTTCATTGAGATTCTGTCAAACGTTGAGAACTTTACCATTTTTCCATTGATATAAGAATTTTTCTTTATCGGATGTATGATAGCGCTTGTCTAAATTTAATGCCAGAGAAGCGTTACGTGGAACGTATTGGACTGAGAATTGAAACACATATCTTGTACATGAATTTTGTCGACCAAGATAGGTGAGCGTAACAGTTAGACCGACAGGTATGTGTGTCTCTGTATGCGTGTATATACATTTAAAAAAATCCAATAGCTACGAAACAGAAGAAGCGAAACTAGGGTATGTGCTTTCTACAGAAGTTCGATGTTGCTGTCTACATCTATTAAAGAAAAATAGAGATATTTTTAAACAAAAATGTCATTCCGTATGGATCCAGGTATGTACAAAACATTTAAACCGTAGAAACTGCGTAACCTTACTCTATAAATATTGGAATTACGACAGCACGCGGACAATCTGGGAACTATAGGTAGCCCTTAGCGCTCTATAGTGGCTGTATTCAAAGTACATTGTGCATACAAAGTTAATTTGATTGACCATAAGAGACTAAAGTATTTTTTATTTGCTTTTTTCTAAAAGTTTAATATAAAACAGTGACTAATAAAAGTTTTCGAAGCCATGCTGAAGGACCTTCAGTGTGATTTGTAATGAGTGCGACCGCATTTGAGTAGGAATAGAGACTGCGGCGGATGCATACTGCATTGCCTGTAGTTGTTTTTGAATCTAATGGAATGCCCGCATAGCTGCCTTGCGTTTGCTGCTAGTTCTGTTGCGTCTGGGCTGACCTGGTTCCCCCTATCCCGTTGTATGAGATGAACCCGGAATAGTGGAAGTACGGGTGGATTGCGCGTTTGATAAACGGGACATAACATCTAGCACTACCGTCCATTCATCTAAATCGACGAAAATATGGGCAAGTGCTATCACAGAATCAATAGTCACATCCTCGATGGGGGCGGGGTGGGGGGGGGTGTCCGCCTGTAACTCCCCACAAATACCGGGTATTTTAGATATCTCGGTGTGCGCGTTAGGAAGGCAACTCGATTGATACCTAGCATGTCTAAGAAGGCTTTGCAGGGCTTCCTAAAAGTGTAAATAGACCGAGGAGCACACGCATACATGACGACATTGGTCAACAGTCAGCCGATACGCTTCGATTTTACAAGAGAATTGAATAACCGTCAGCGACACAGTAGTCAAACCCTTACATTTTACATAAACGACTGGCTTGGTTCAGGGCGACAACCTAAGCCCGTTCGTAATCTCTACCTTGCTATAGGGC
Source organism: Varroa destructor (assembly GCF_002443255.2). Classification (NCBI taxonomy): domain Eukaryota; kingdom Metazoa; phylum Arthropoda; class Arachnida; order Mesostigmata; family Varroidae; genus Varroa; species Varroa destructor. Next base: position 12,982,731 of record NW_019211459.1, on the reverse strand, counting down.
TTTTCTAACCTAATAAAAGAGCCGAGGAAGTAAGTCGAAGTCGTATTATGAAGATGACTTAGCAATATACGAGCCGAACAGGTTGGCAGTGCAGGAAGCTCTAGCCTGGACCCACGCAGTAGCAACAGATTTGGGATAGACCGTAAACCTAACTAGGACGGAAGCGATGAGGTTTAGAAGGGTGAGCAGCAGAGCGGCCACTCAAATCTTGCCAGGTTGGCTCTTGCCTACGTATGTTGGTATCTGTACTTAAGGTTGCTCTCTTCCGCAAACGGCTGAAGTTTCACTGCGCATGTCACCGACAGATACAAAAATGCAGCGTTGCCCTCATGAGATCGAATCGCCTCGTCGTTGGTCCCTCGCAATCACTCTTAGCTTGCTCGATCTCAAAGCAGTTTCGATCGCAACGTTTAGGATATGCGTCATTTACGAAGGTCTTTGACTGGAAAACCTTGAACAATTAAATTACATCAAAGCCTCCTTTCACACTATCGCCTTGCGTATCTCCTACCCAAGTCGTTACTGTTGTCCGAGGTTCTACGTCGTAGCTTAAAGCTTCCAGCACCGGAAGCCCTCGCGACCCATTTGAGGAAATTGGGAGCGAAAATCCTCGGAGATTGCGGGGATTTCTTTGCTTCGAATGCGATAAGAGACAACGAATGGAAAGGGACAAACATGTCGTTACTGTCATTGCTGCGCATGGATTCCACCATAGACTCTGCAGGAAGTCGGGTTTCCATGAACCTGCCGATACATGTAGTTATTCCAGATACGAAAGAGATTACGATAGACATCATGGCGCTTCTTGCCTCCTAACGCCATCTTAAGGAAATGTGGCAAATCTCTAAAACTAACGATAAGAACCGTATAACCTATATCTCGAAAAGCGTAAATGATTTCATATTGGGACTTCTGCTGTTAATTTCTGTACAAGAAGTTTTTACAATTAAGAATTAGCGGTAAAGGCGAACGAATGAAGTTCGACTAATTTGAACGAGCATATTTTTTTGTCGGGCAATCGCAAAACCACCGTCTTGTCCACTAATGATGAAGGGAACCATGATGATTCAGCTGTGCGTTGCTGTGGAATTAACAGAATAACCAGAATCTTTAGAACTCGCCCTAGTGCACCCGTCCATTTTAGCTAACGCTCTCTACGTCATTCTATCCTACGATGGCATTAGAAACAGATACAAAATCAGAAGTTATTTGATTCTTCTCTTCTTTTTGCTATTGAAGCCCTCCTATTGCAATGTCATCCAACATTATTAGTGGAGTTATAATGTCTATGTGCAGCTCCGCTGCTGGTCGGCTCACAAATGGTGATAGCTCTAGTCACAGTAAAGTCTGTTATACTGTGATGTATTGAGGCTGCAGGACGAGGTAATGCCATCTTTGGTAACTGGTAATGGTACGCTGCTATTAGTCGCCAGCCGGTATCCTTTTTTCGTATTGCTATTCAGCCCTTTTACCTTTTACTTGTTTTAGACTTGCCTAATTTCTTAGAAAGGTAAAAACAATAAAGACAACTTGACGGAGTAACCGACACAATTACTAAGCGAGCAAAGGGGAGAAGATGTACACTTTCGCAACGAGCTAATTGCTGCAGGTGAATCTGCCGTCCTGTTATGGTAATTTGATTTGTACTAAGAGTAAGCTATATATATTATACTGCAGCACTTTATGAAAAAGAAAAAAAAAAACGTAATAACATGAAAGAGCAGAAAAAAATTGGTACAAAAATTAGCATTTAATTTGACGATCTCTGTATTCGATTGCTGTACTACAATAGGGCCATGCAAAACCGTTTATTTGACAGGCGGTCCTGAACTTGATATCAAGAATTGCCTGCCGGGATACTCTGTCCCTGCGCCTACATTTGCGTGTTAACTAGAATCGTATGTCTCCTGTCGAACAACCCTCTGCAGAAGCGAGTTGCTCTTAGGAGAGAGCAATTTGAACAGGGACCATATTAACGGTACCCTGGGGATCGATATGAAGAGTATATATTCATGCGTATATAATTTCTCTACGCATGTAGACGCATTATTATATACACAAGTGTGTTTCTGGCGAGCGTAAGAGAACTTTTGTGCAATAGACTAAACGGCCAGGGAATAAGGCTGGACGATCGGATCCATCGAAGACATGTAGGAATAAATTAGTCTTAGGGTCTTCCTGGCTACCTTCAGTAAACGGACTCGGTGTTTGGAGGGAAGGCAGAAATATCGTGCTCGTTAGTTCTACATGAACATGCAATGATAACGCTTACGGAACGCAGAATTTCTTCAAATGTTTGCTACCAAAAAGATTGAACAGCTGCAAATGATTGTACTTCACATTTCTGGCTATCGCCGAGTAACTTGGGCTTTTTTTGTCGGTAAAATATTGCAGCTGTTCTATCCCGACTTGATGATAATGAAGTTTTAAGATAGCTTTTGTTGTTTCTGGCCATATTCACCAAACCGGTAAATTGCTGGCGGCTACCTCTAGCAGCCTTTAAGCGAAAACGGTGGATCCTTATTTGGTGGCCGGGCTTCGCGGGGTTGCAAAGAGCCTGTCTTATATAAAACTATTTCACATAGCTATAGGCGATGTTGCTGGCAGACACCGTATCTAATTGTCAAATTAACAATTGTAATACTTATGCATGTGTATGTGTGGCCGCTGTTACTGCGATGTTACCTGCTTTACGAATTTCGCTTTACGTATCTGACCGCAACTCTTCGACTGCCCGAACATTAGTCGGGTAGCCCGGAGTTCTCTGGGCTTCGTTGGCAGCACGTAGCATCCTTCGGTGACTTTTTTTCTTTTCGTCTGCTTATTCTTTATCGGGAATAGGCTATAAATAGAAGTAAGACACAAAGGCCGTATGTAGTGAAGGGAGGCGATGTAGCTAACGGAGTAGGTTCGACGACATCCAGCGAATATTAGTTATCTGTCTTCTATAGCAGCGTCTGTTTCCAGCAGTTCGAGAGACAGCGGCTGCCGCAACAGTAGCAGTACCCGGGAATATTTATCGTGTTAGTTGGTTCTAGTGTGACGGCATGGTTCTTTGAACTGATTGGGTGCGATACAAAACGATGAAGCACAACTATGGATTGTTTCGGCTTGTTGCAAGTTGCTTGCTCCACAGGCGGCCAGTGATGACGATGAAGACAAAAGTGGCTCGAAGACTGTCGGTCACCCACTATCAGCCTAGCGTCACCATTCGTAAGCAACGATAATAGCAAAAGCAGCATTCGCAACAATGTCCCAGGAGCACCACGCTCCGACGAGCTCCAAGATGCGACCTCTAGCATCTGCTTACTGCCACGGTTTAGCACGTGTTTCGCTGCAAATGGAAACAGAAACTGGGATCGAGAAAATAGGTCCCAAATACTATAAAGTCACAAACATTCATATGTAGATTGAGTAAGAACAAAAGAAAAATCGTCTGGTGTTCTCATCTATTCAATTATCTTGCAAGGTATATCATATATTTGGCCTGACCTTTTTTCTTGGTCCAGAAACGTGGCTTTTGTGGCTCAGTACTGGGTTGTCTTTGTTGATATCACAGTGTTCTTCATCAGCGAATAGTAACAGTGGTAATTTACTAAGACTATGCTTATTTAGTACACTTATTCCTTTGTTTGTCAGGGCTTGCATTGACGGTAGTGGCCCAACATTCGTTACTGTGAAACATACTTTTTTTATTACTGTTCATAGTAGACTGCACCAGAAGTGCCGTAACAGCGACGACGCTTCAGTTGGCTGAAAAAAAAAAACAAAATAACTTTCCTGCAGTTGTTTTGCTACCTCCCTGGGTCGTCAGCCGACAAAAATGGGGACGATTCACTATCTGCATTCTAGCGTAAGACGCAGAGGATTCGTCGATCATCTGTCTTCGTGTCTTCAGATGTCTTCGTGAGGAGCAAACAACGTCAGCGAACTGCAAACAACGATCTAGTCAGTTGGATAAACCCATTTGGATAATTTCTGGCTGCTTCTGTTCCCGATAGGGGAACACTGAGCGATATGGCAAAAAGCCTTTAGTTGGTACGGCTTGTTGGTTGACTCTTACAGGTTAGCTACATCCGAATTCCCCACTGTCCCGCCACGATTACCAGTAGTTTGATCGGATTGGTCTGACAAAATTAATTTGTTCTTACTGCTATTAGGAGCTGTAGCAGTAGTACGAATTGCGTCTCGTGCCCATTAGGCAGTCAATCTGTGTTATACATTTGCATGTGGTCGCCAATTGTTTGTTGTTGAGAGGCGTTTTCTTGCCTATTTGTCTTTGGGAAGCAAGTACCTAGAAAAAAAAAAAAGATTTTGAATAACTAAAACAAAGAAAATGAAAAAAAAATGACAGTCAGCTAGAAAATGCTGTAATAGTAGTTTAAAAATATAGAGAAACATCGGTTATATACAGCTGTTTTGTGTAATGTTAACTGACCCTTTGGCTAGGTTAACACGTGGATGATGGAGGGACAAACTGTTAACAAACAGGTCAATCTACCTAATTCGTGTTATTAATATATGATGCATTGGATTAGCAGCCTATGGTCAGGTAGTTAGTGTCCGAGCAATCCATGTCACGTCATATTATATGATGCAACATAGGACAGCTTTAGATAAGGCCTTTTAAACATGTCGATCAGCTGCTGCAGTGATTACTTCGACCTTTCCTACAAGAACAAGGAGATAAGGAAATAAAGATGCAGTCTGACATAAGTAGAACGCTCATTTTTCACAAGCCACCATAGGACGTACGATGATTTCTAGCTGTTGGGTTGCCTTACCAATTGGGTTTAAGTGCAACAGGTCCGTGGGTAGCTTAAAATAACCGCATGTACTCTCATATGCAAAATCGCATAGCCGTATCTACCGTTGCATACTAGATGCCCAACGTAGTTAACATTATCAATTTGTGATTTTGAAATAATGCTTATTTAGAAATTTACTGAGCAAATGATAACATCACCAACAAGTGAGGTTTATCCCGAACCGCGTTATCCACCAACCTATTCGATCTTTTAAGATCTGTGTGTAGATATTGATCGTGAAGATTTGCTTAGATTTTGAATTTCCAAGCCCCTTTGTAATGCGTCTTGATTTACCATTGGGTGGATATCTAGATATCACATATGCTCAGGTCTGTAAAACTTGTTTATTCAAGCATACATCAAGCTTAAACACTTTTTTCATTATTTTTGTTAAATAGAACATAGCTGGTTCTTAGCTAATTGCGAACAAGTATTAGCTGATCGTGGGCAGACAACGTTTGTCTCTTATCAAGATCGTATTGCTTAGATTTTGTGACTAATCCGATTATGTTGGGTCTTGTTAAATGAAGTGGGCGTAGAAATTATCAGTGTTAGCAATGGTGCTGCAATTTGTCAACTTGACGAACTTGATAACACTCACAAACGCTTGTTGATGTGGTTGTGATAGATCTCGTTTTCAGCGGTTTTGTTTGGAACCACAGCACTATTGCCCCCCAAGGGCAAGACACTTACTTTCCACGATTCCAGCACGATTGAATTTCTCTACGCGTATTCGTATATATGGCACAGGTTCATCATTCGTACACATCCTTAGTTCGATTTGGATAACCTTAACGGCTTATACCCAAGTGGTGTTATTGTGTGAAAATGGTAAATTCGATATAGTCATAGCACGTGACAACGATGAGCTCTTTGGTGATCGCGTTCGACGTTATCTTGCCCCCTTCTCATACTTGGAGTACCTTGAAAGTTACAGCAAGTAGACGTCGTCCGGATACGGTACAATTTGCTCGACCCGTACCTCGTCCACCCATCTATCCCTACCTTCAACAAACAATTACACGACCTTTGTATGAAGTCAATGTTGATTTCATAACTTTGTTAGTTGTTACAGAGGCCGCAAGAGTACCTTTTGGAGAATATAGCATTATATTGGTATAAACATTCAACGCATAATAAAACGAACGGTGTGTCACAACTGACTCTCATTTGTCTTCCATCATTAACAGGAGCCGGTGCTAAGGTACTGCATTCATTCGATATACGAAGAAGGGTGTCAGGTCTACTTGCCGGTTGCAGTGTTGCTTCAGAAATAGCACTCCATCATTCTTTTCTTGACCGTTATTCAAGGGATCGGTTATGCTGTGCTTATAGACCTGTATAAGGCCCTAAAAGGACCAAGTCATATATCGTTTCCTAGTAATTTAATATACATTGGGTCCAATACGCGTTCGACAGCCAAAATCAACCTTAAAAATGTCAAAACCTTATTAACTTTTTTATGGCTCTTACGTTCAGTGGCAGTACTGTAAGCACATGACATAATGCTTATTGACTGCTTCAAATACTAAAATCAATTTTCTCACATAAAGAACCGCCGAATCGCGTTGAACTGAGGTAGCGTTTTTACAAGCAAATTCGGAGATCTAGTCCACAAGCGTCGGCCCGATTGATTTATCAATAGCTACGTTGCAGGTCTTGTTAGGCAGTGTACCTGTACATATTTCCTCTAACCAGGCTTGTATAAGTACTCGGCAAGCATTCAATGGACGAGCCAGTGCACGTAGTCTCTCGTGTCTGCACCATATACTCGTCGGCGGTTGTAGATATCAGTATATATTATATAGATATATATATATATATATATATATATATATATATATATATATATTACAGTGCCCAACGTAAATGCGCGGTTTCAATTGTGAACGAATGAACTCATATTAGCTCCGTTCTCGTACCGACAAGGCTCGCCACAAAAAAACACTGCTATCAGACACTTCTACTAGGTCCGTGTTGAGCATTTCTGGTTAGGTCCTGTGTAGAGTGAGTGAGAGGAAAGGCCTGGTCAACCTAAGTGATAAACCAGGCAAGGTATAGCCAGTGGAGCCACAGCTGTGATCGGATATATCGTATGCGTTTTGCCGTTATTTCTATTTCAGACTATGCCAGAATATTCGGCCACTTATATGTAACTGCTAGTATTTTCGGTCGAGCTGAAAGCCTCCTTGAAGTGTCTGCTCGAACTACTATTTAATGTAATGTACAGATTTGTTTGTACAATTAATCTGGCAACATTTCCAAATCCGATTAAAGAATATAACAGCATGCAGCGTAATGTGCGACTAGATTAGAGAGCTGAACCGCAGTCTACGTAGGCTTAAAAGTTGAGTTGCCTTAGAACTTCAACCATTCGTGTTCGCCCTGTTCTGTGGAAGCCTTAAGATCCATCGTTACGCGACCCTGAGACTCTACAAGGAGTCCTTTACTTGGTCAATACAGGGTCATATCCGCAGCTAGCGTTGTCCGTCGCTCGTGCATGTTCGCGCACTCGTTAGGATCAATGCTCCGAGTCCCGCCAACGATACATAAAGGCTGCATAATATGCGGGAATAAATAAAGTCAACTGTGACATGTAAGAATACTGGCGGTGCTAAAATTTAGTAAATGGTTGATAGACTGCTGATTATTATAACATTCGAGTGTATCGTATCCTCTCTTGGCGAGTACCTAAGACGCGTTTATTTAGCGAAGGAGAGGGCTTCAAATTTATGAAGGGGGTTTATGTGCGTACGTGTGCGTCTACCAGTTCAGAGTCATCCATTAGTGGTGAAGCTCCATATTATAGGTCCAGTATAAATAGCTGTCGTCGTTGTTGTTATTGTTGCTGCTACTGCTGCTGTGGCGGTATTTAGAATGGTCGCTTCGGTGAGAGGGTGGTCGTCGACCGTAGGAAAGAGGCGCAAACGCTGTTTTCCTTTCTGCTTTAGCTGCTGCTTTCGCCGGACGCAGCGGTGCGATGCGATGTGGTGCGGTTCTCTGTGTGGCGACTTCTCCTCGGCGGGCCCGTTTCGCGCTGGCGCCGTCATCGCCGTTGCCGACAACGACTTTTTTTGACTTCTGCTGTTTGTAGACGGTGGCAATCGAAAGGCAACTGTCCCCTAAAGAACAGTTAGTTACAACCACCTGATTACGTGCTGTGTCTCGTTTGAGTCGCGGTACGTTCGAACGTATGCTATGCGCGACCTCGCACCGCAGTACTGAGCTGACGAAGGAGGCGGATCATCCAGCGCGATGAAGTAGAGAAGTATTATCGAGTGCAGTTATCTGGGTTATGCTTACTCATACTGGCATTGTTGAAATGCGATGTCATAATATTGTGTTTGTCGCATCGGTACGATGTTCGGGATAAACGATTCGGCTGGAATGGACCAGTCGTACTATGGTTGTGTGAATATTGATATCTAAATAAGAAAAACTGGGATTTCATTAGCTTGCTTTCAAGTCCGCGTTGGGGATTATAGGAATTTGTGCGGAGTGTTCAAGCGGGCTGTTACCATGTCTGACCTGCACAACGCCCCAGCGGTGGGAAGTTGCTGGGCCAGAAGAACCAGCAGGTGTGCAACACCTACAGTGACCGAGTCGTAGGTCGAGTGTACAATTAGTTATTGGAAGTCCTTCGACCTTAGCGGCCAACAGTGTACAGACGAGAAATGAATGCGAAGATGATTTGATGATCTTTTTTGCTGTGCTTATCCTACCTATTTCGTTCGTCTTTGTTTTAATAGTGTTGAGTTACCAAACAAAATTAAAAATGCTCAACAAAGTTGGGCCTGATGACACATAGCAGATGAAGTTTAACTCGTCGTACGACTCCCTCGGTACGATTACTCGGTTGGATATGGTGCCAAGTGGAGACAACGAATAGTGCAGTTTGCGGAATACATATAATAATACATTTATTGTCTAAATAAAAAATCAAAGGATTATCGGAGTGCCAATCATGGCTGGGCTAGCACTTGACGGCTCTCTCAGCTATCGGGGTTTAGGCGGCATGGGGTTTCTGTCGTTTGCTGAAGAGGCCGCGCGAAGAAGGCTTTACGGGACAAGGACATCCCTCCCATTCTACCCGTCATCAGCTGTCACGACCAGACTCTATGGAACAGGTAAAATGACTAGACATCTTTTAGTAGAATAAATAAGAAAAATGCTAAAAAAAACAACACAATTTTCCTGTTTTTTTTTTTCTTCTTCTGCACTACACTCACGGTCGTGTTATGCAACCAAAGCTTTGACTGTACGGCCATCATTCGAATGCGAAGTTGACCATTTGTTATATCGGGCTTTTGCGTCAGACTGCATCGTTTCCATTCAAAACGATCAAATAAATTGTCGTCGGTTAAGCGCTCCGTGTTTCCTGCAGCAGCGGCAGCAACAAATATAATAATATTCAGTGGGACGAGCTGGTGACGCTGGCGTCGGTTCATTGCTTACAGTACTATGCTATGTATATGATTGGGTTTCGGAAAATGACACAGCCCGAATATCGTACTACCGGGGTCGCATAGCCATGAGGACAAGCCGTGGCATATCACATCCCGTACGTATAGAATACAAAACACCACTATATGGATATCTCTATATAATATCCACCAGTGTATGTATTTATAGGTAAAAGGAGATAGAAGGTGAACCCATCAAATTATAGTTGTTAAATGGATATAATGCTTCATGATCAATAAAATGATCAGTCATTTGGGAGAAATTTTTCAGCTACGGCGTTGTTAGGTGCAAAGATAAAGGCATAACGAAACAATGTGCTGCAGCAGGGGGTGCTAATACCTTCTTATTGCAGTGAACGAAACGTAAGCAAATGCACAAATGAGGCCCGTTCTTGCAAGCCCAACGACTGGTAAAAGGCCAACTGCCGTAGAAGCGTAAGTGATTCGTCAACGAAACTTTTCTAAAGCGCAAGATGTGTAAGATGCAATCATTATCGAAGACCCAGGTACTGAAAGGATGTTTCTTTTTAATATGTTCATCTTGAATAAATCTTGCACATGCGACACCTCACTAAACATCTTTGAAATCAAGAATGGGTTTTCTTTTTCGGACTTGATTGCCCTTGTTAGCCACGTTAATCTCCTGGCCTAGTTTTTAATCCTAAGTATGGAGTCAAGCTCTACACAGTTTCGCTTATGCAAAGTTGGCCTGCATATCACTAACGAACCTTTTCATAAAAATGCAACACGCATCTAGCCAGACCTGACCGAATTTACAACCATAAAGCTGGACTAGGTGAAGTAGGTTCCAGTCCGGAATCTATTGTCAAATCAGACGATTTGGAAAGACCGTGTGCTGGAAATGAAGCTATTTTCCACACTCCTTGCTGGGCCGGGTCCAATAAGGCAAGAACAGTTGGACTGCTAACGGCCGCTCAATCAATACCATACTATTATGTATATAATTTTTTCTATAAACGCTGTTTGTTTCACCTTCGAAACTAAACGGGAACAGGATAAAATCCCAGAACGTAACTGTTATGCTAATTGATAAAGTAAGCCGATTTGCTTTATTTGAATTTCGTGATGCCACTATAAAAAGGACTAGTACGATCGTTTTTGCTAAACTCCGCCTCCGGCCGACGGAGCGTGGAGCATAGCTGGCTATAGGAACCATGATAGTGGCTATATAGAAACAAGGTCCTAAGCGGTTAGTAAGATATCTAATCCGCATTTCTCTAAACGCTGGTGCGCTGTTCTCGGTGCATACATAATAGCGTGATTCTACTGAACGAAGAGCCACTATAGCGCTACTATCAGTAATCATGCATACAATACGAGCGAGACTTCGTGCGCCACCCCGATGAAGCCGATTATTCTGTTCGTGTGACCGTTGTTTTGCATATTTGAATTATATATTCGTTTATCGTTTGAGTAGCTCACAATGTCCTACCTTTTCTTTGGGAGTATCTAGCTAGCTGGCGAGCTAGGAATGACCTGTAGATCGCAGACGGCTAAAGCCAAACCGGTTATCGGCCATTACCACGACCCTCAGTCGTAACGCTTTTGCTCGATTCCCAATAATCAGCAATTCACCTATATGCCGTTGTCGATAACAATAACGAGGGGCCAAATAGGCCAACCCGTTCTGAACTGTAGCTACGATGCCTTGAAAACTTAGACCAAGTACGAAATGTCATCATCACGCCTAACGGGTACTGCCAATAGCTCCACTGGCTCGCACGCCAGCCTCTAAACGAACGCGAGTGCTTCACACGTAATAGCGAACGACTTTCTAAATGTTTATATATATCATATATATATATATATATATATATATATATATATATATATATATATATATATACGACGTATCCAATTCAACTGTTCAGTGTTGTGTTTTATCGTAGTAGTAGCATTATAGCGGACTGCTGTTATCTACTTTGCCGGTATTTATATTGGCTCTAAGAAAATGTTACATTATTTTACATGTTTGCATTCACTGACATGACGGGGCAGCGGCAATCATCTTTTTGCCGTACAATAACCAATAAATGCGGCAAAATATCATTATTGATAAGTAAGTGCCGCCCTTGTAGGCTATCTTGCGTGAAATGGTCGGTATGTCCCTGATATGTTATAGGTACAAACAATATTCTTTAAGGTATTGCACGCGACCAGTGAAAGGCCACATCGATGGAACGTCCATCATCGAACGAACGACAACGATGGTGTTTTGCTAAATTTACACGAACGCATCGTAAGGAACACACGGCCTATATTTGTGCCAGCATGAAATCAGTATACGGAGATTATCGTTGGACGAAACTAGATTTAGAACTGAACTACTTGTTACAGAAGCTATGTTCTGTATTAGTTTTATGAGACTTTTTTAGATTAACATCATAAGTCGCAGTGGGCGTCCAAATCGCATATCTTATTAGATAGTATCTATGTAGTCGATATAGGCTTGGCACCTCTGGAAAACGTTAGCGCAAAAATGGCCACATGATAAGTGACAATAAACGAACGTATACGTTACACATATATTTATAATTGACCCAACAGGTCGTTGGAAGTTGGGGACCATTTTTATTTTGAATAACGGTTACAAATTTCGTTGTTTGTCGTCCTTCTTCAGGTTGAATAGTTTAAATGCTATGCATAAATTGCTATTGACTATCAAAAAAAGCAAGAATATCATACAACACAACGACTATGGACCTACGTCCTTTTTTTGGTGTAATAAAAACTCCTGATAGAAACAAAAATATGTAGGAACGGTTTTCCAGCTCGAGGCGAAATGATGTTGAAGTGCTAAAAAAAGCTCAAACAAATTGTTAGCAGACGAATTCTTTTGTCAACAATTAAATGCGAGTTATGTGTTTCAACTCTGAGTACGCCAAAGACTGCGTGTGTAATGAGAGTTGTTAGTGATAAAAAGGTCTGTCATGCATAGGCATTCGTAGTAATAGATGTAGAGGTAGTAGTCCTATTCCATAAAGAACAGCAAGCTGTACCTGAAGTTCGCTTATCCGACCTTATCTAATCGTATCAAAGAGATGGTGAGCAATATAATGTCCCTTTCGTGTAACACATCCATGAGGCAGCGCCCTGTTCGTGTATGTTGAGCTTTTGTATCGTTGCCGCACATCGCCTCATTAGCTAACAGGGGCATAATTTGCTTCGTTCAAAACATTTAGCCAGAAGAGAGTTTGTCTGTCCGAATGCCTTTACACTTTCGTCTACCCCATACATCTGTTCGTGTTTGCGGTAGGTGCCAAGATAATTGCAATTTCCGTGTCGACCCTTTGCACCACCTTCTCTATACACTTACGCCTCCTTGGATCCTCGCTCTATATCACCGGTCAACACCCTCCGTCGCTTCTTATCGCGTTCACTGTGAACGCATAGACTCACCACACGCAGGTTTACACGCATAGGTAACAGGGCTGATACGTAAACAACAATATATTAAGTGCGCACGTATTCTTGTATTCGTGAATACGACGAAACTAGTCGTTACGCGAAAAGAGCGTGACAGTAGCATCGATACGGTAATGCCTCCCGTAATGGAACACATTTGGCGGGAAAGAACAGCTTGCTAAATGTGCGATTGCCTCCGTAGCTATCAAAGTTATACTATCACCATATATAAGACAGCCCTAGGCAGAGAGTGCGGCTTTAACCTGCCCAAGCTCCGGCGCCCTCCTAGACAATAGACGCTACCTACACAATTCATTACTTTCGCCATGATTAGATGCTGATAGACATGCTGTTGGATTGCATCCGGTGCCGACAGATATGTGAACCCTTAAAGCGGAGACCGTCTCCTTTCGGAGCTGTTGTTGTTGCTATTACTGCTGCTAGCAAGGCCGGAACAACATTGCTGGATTGAGACAAACAACAAACTATATCACCCACATGGACCGTATGCCGCGACCAGGAAACATCTGGACGGATAGAGAACAGGACAAGCGAGCTAGGCGCTAACGTCACCACTGTCTACACGTGCTGCAACAGATGCTAACAGCCATGAGTTTATCTGTCGCTGGTTCATCTCGATTATTTTATATATAATAACACTGTTATATATGACTAGAGTATGGATGTGTTTACCGTTAGTACATTTTGCTCTTCGCCGTTCCTCATTAGATCATCATTTATATCACATTATTGCTTGGCGCTGTTACGCTACTTCTGACCATATCGTCTGTACAGCCGGTGGACGCTGCTGTACTTGGTATTACTTATATTATACTTCTGACTGCCAAACCGGTATCTGAGTTCGTCTGTCCGCTTTGACGTTATCCCTATTTACATGCGGCCATTGTTTCTCCGCTCTTCTCAATGCTGTTTTGGACGCTTGTTAGTCCCTCTGTGGTGACGCTTGATGCTGTGTTGTTGTTATTGCCGCCGCCACTGCTGCTGCTTATAGTCACCGAAAAAGAAAACGAAATAGAAAGATTTACCGTGATTCGAATCACGCAATGGAGGCGCAGTGCCATATCGGTTCTCTATGCGGAGGCAACGGCGGCGAAAGACCCGCATGATCATGAGCCGTTCAGCGTGATGAGAATGACAATGATGCCATAGCATAAGCGCACCCTCTTCCCATGCTGACTAGAAGATGTCTAGGTATATGCAGGCCCTATGTGTTGCCATCCCAATGTCAAGAATGCCAGTTCAGTTGATCAGAGGCAGATACAACACTCTTTGGCTACAGCGGTACCTTTAATCGTACCAGCAGCGGTAGCAAAGTACTAACCGTGCTGATTCAGCCCTTTAGTAGACTATTGCTATTCTTGTGATGATGAGAACGTCCGTCAGCTTTTGTGCCTATCAGCTGCTGTACCTAGCGCTTGCAGTTGCAGCTTCTATTTGTTGCAACAAGGCTCTGTGATGTCGAACGAACGTAACATGGACAAAGTCGACTACTCGTCAGCACACATGTACGAACGGACAATCACAGCGGTTTGTAACAGGCTGCTTCGGGGGCATCTTCTGGCCCGGCTGGTTCTTTGCTTTTGACTGGCGTTCGCCAAACCTTGGAGCGGCCGCTACGTGTCAACAACTACTTTGTGCCAGATTAGAAGGAACGCTTCGTTGGCTTTCGCTGCACTGGGCTATACCTGATTGCCGTTGTTTTCCAGCTCGACTGGGCAACGCTCGACCGACCCATCAGCCAGCAGACCACGGCGCCGGCGTTGGGCGACGGATGGGCTTTATCCAGACTTGTCAGTCAGCAGCGGCTGGTGTTGAAACCGATGCTGATTGACGACACAGCGCTAGATCGAGAACAAACAGACAGGAATCTGGCAAGCTCACGGTGGGGGATGATGCCGAACTGCAATACAATATGTTAGGTGTCATAATTATTGGAGCGGTCAGTGATTATAATCGGTCCGACCAGAACGAGTCCGCAGTAAAGCACCCCCCAGATGTAGATGGTCGATGACAGCAACATTAAAAAAAATATAGTCGAGACGAAGCGTAGCTTGTCCAGTTTGCTATCCCTCACGCCAATCTTCTGCTGTTCCCTTCTAGCTTGAACCCTTTATGCTTTGTGACATACCAATATGTTCAATAATATTACCGACCGAAAAAAACGTATTTTCATTCCGCAACCGTAACTATGCGAATACACCTCTATCTAGGTATAGGCCTGTATAAAGGTCCTGAGTACTACTCAGCCTCGACTCTATACACGATTGACCCGCATGCTCTCTACAACCCACGAGATGGTGTTGGCTCGTGTCATCGCTTCGTACGACCTTTTTTCGTCGTTCACGATATTCTTATCATCGTTGTGGTTTAACGCTTTTATCGTCAACTTTAACGGTGCCGCTTTACTAAAACATCTCACAGTTTCTCTCTGCCTTGTCCTCTTTTTCGTTTATTGTTATTCATTTTCCTATCCAGTTATTTCTTTTGTCGCCTTTATTCGGACTACTCATGTTATTATTAACAGATTTGCAAGTTCAGTTTTTCCCCTTAGAGGCAAGGCTTCCATTTGTCCTTTCGCCTCTCAGTCCTGTCTACCCCCAAGGGCTCCCATGCGCCTCCACCGCTACCACCGCCGCAGAAACTTCGTCTCGATTTTTCTCTCCCTTTTTTATTATCTTTCTTTTGAATAACGGTTCTTGGACAGACACACAGACAGTAGCAGCCACTTGTAAGAACGGACACTACAGTACGATGTCGACAGCTTCCTATTGGATAGTTGTATTTAGTTTAGATTGCGATTGCTATTGCAGCGGCGGCTAAGCTCAGCCTGCAACTCAGATGGATCGTTGTTTGCTCCCTGCGTGCTCCTTCTTGACCCGTACGTGCTTTGCAGACTACCGATGGCCCATGAAGTCTGAGGCTTCGTGACGCACTGTTCTATCACATCGTGGAAATATTATGTCGATGTTGGTCGATGCTATTTGTGTATATTTGCCGATCACAATGAAAATCGGCGGGCAATGTAACAGCAGAAAGAACAACGCTGATGCTACGTACGTGTTAACGATTTCGGACAATGACTCTCAGTACCGGATACAGGCATCCGTACCCATACGACACCCGCAACAATAACCGCTTCCTGCTAGTAACGACGAATCTGTGCTACTTCGGGAAAACAAAGACGCAGTTTCGAACTAGTCCTTTGTTTCTATAACTACAGGCGTAGTAGTATGTCGAGGCGCTAGCGTCAGCGGACGCGTCAAGTTCGTTTATTCCAGCATTAGTTACCTAAGCTTACGGTTAAGCTTCACGGCGCACACGAAGCAGAAACAGTTCCAGCTTTACCTTTTCATTGTTAATGCCTGTCGTCCACTGTTGAAGAGGAGGCGTTTCGATAGCAGCGCACGACACATTATTTACGTCTTTACAACTATTTCGACCACAGAGGGTGGCAAAGAAAATCGTCGCCCCTCCAACAAACAGTCGCTATTAACTGGCAACCAATGTCCAAGAGGTTGGACTCATCCAATTTGGGGCCCCGTGAAGCCGCGGAAGACCAACGTTAATCCTCTGCGTTATCTTATTATTTTATTCTAATGAATGATAACGGAAGGGAGGAATTAAGCAGCAGACTGAACTGGCGCGCGGACTATGTTCCTTGTTTGACGTGAGTTGTCTCTGTCGTAATTGTTGTTGTTGTTACACAATAGATTTATTGTTGATATTGCCATCACCCCATCGTACTATTGCTATGATTATTACTACGAATTGTTTTTGGCGAATGAGCGATCATTGGTCGGGATGCTATTCGACTGCTCCCCCGTCGCCGTGAAGGATCAACTACGCCACAGGCGACTTCATAATAATATAGACCAGTAATCGTTGTTGTGTCGTTTCTGTATCACAATCTAGGCGATGCTAATGCGTTTTATACGAAAACGACCATGGGGGGGCTGTAGTAGGTAAACTTTTCGATTTGAGCAACTACAATGCTGTTAGGATCAGACAGAATAAATGCGATCTCTCAGACAAAGCTATTCGTTGATTATCATAAAATGCCACGTCTACTTATAGATTGATTTCAGTCGAAGTGAGTGAACGTATAATATATGCAATTGATCTCTCCTTTGGGTCTTGAGAAACAGGAGCCTACTAATGAGCTTATACATAGAGCCTCTATTTAGGAATCGATATAGGATCTTGCTGGAATATATATGGGTTATACTCTATACAGAGTCTATATACCTAGATCTAGAAAATTTAGAGATAGAGGAGTAGCTTGAGCAAAGGCAGATGCCGTTTAAGGAAGAAACGTCTCAGGAAGGCAGGGAACTGTATTTCACTCACAGCTGATTATCTTATATGGCTAACGAGCGTTATAGATAAAGATGTTGTGTCTACTCGAAATTGGTTATTAGAGGAACCGGTAAATAACGTATTGATGTACCTGCCTGTCAATTTTATAAATACAATATGAAGGGTCTGCTTTATTTTATTATAAAGTAAACTTGCCATAGGGTTCGATCTGAACGAGTGGCACAACTTGGGACATTTGGTGCAATGTTTCCTCTGAGTTGCCTGTAATAGTCCAAAAAATAATTGTTATTTATTAATATAGTAAACTTGAAATATATGGCCGACATATATCTTTAAAGTGCATAGAGAAGGTTAGTTTCCTTTCGTCACAGGACGTGTATGAAAAGTCAGGTGGATTGGATACAATCTTGCCCATCCTGAAAGGTGCGACATTTGTACGACAAATGCTTATGTGTTTCTCTATTGTAGAAAAGGGTGGGGTTCTGCTTCAGCACCCCGGCAAGCACTTCTTATCACGAGCGTGATACCAATAATGTATGAGAACGGTTTCGCATTGCTCATTAGCAAACAAATGAAAACGTAGGGTATTTCGTATTTAGCACTTGTTAAGTGTAGAAAAAAACAGTGTGGTTCGACAGTTCCTGGTAATACTTTTACCATGCTAAAAATGGGGACGAAGTTACATTACTGCAGCGGATGAAACCTTGTTAGACCCGTTGAATTGAGGTGTTCGCATTAATTCAGCTTAGAAAGTATCTTCCCACGTTTTAATCAATATTAAAAAGTTAACGTATTGAATAGACATCAGATACTAACCAATCGGCCATACCCAATTCAACGATTTTCATACCACGTTTGTCCCACCCAGCAATAAAGATTACGGCTCCTATTCAGACCAGGCTAAACCAGTACTACCATGTCTATGAGCCAGCTCAGCTTACTACCGGAAGGAGAAAATTAGTTAGCATGGAACAATTATAAAAATGCATAATCATACCATTTTGTTGTCGTTAATCTCATTATCATCCGCAATCGTCGTCAACCCGTCGTTAAACACTCGGCTCTAGCAGCTGCCGATCAGCAAAAACAACGCCCCGTTGAGCTGATATTACAAACTCTTGTTGGGGTCAGGCCGCGAGGACTTAGCCATTCCCATCAGTTGTCAGATTTATCGACCGACAGTGGTTTCTCAATGGATGCGAGAGTCCTATTCGTTACGACTGCCGCTGCTGTAACCGCTACTGATTATTGAAGCAGTATAAGAGATCCGACGATCGGGCAAGGTACCACCGTTGCGATGCGTTCCGCTACGAGTTCTGACAATGAACGTCGATGACGAAGCCGAAGATGCCATTGTCGAAGATGGTGTCGTTGTTCTGAAATAGTTGCTAATGACGATGCGATGTTGTGTTGTTATGTTGGGCTGGCGACGCTCGATCCCTGATCGATCCGCCGGCGGCTGGCAATGTATTGATCCCTCGCCTTCGTGTCGACTCGATCTCAACCGCCGCTGTTTGTCGCACGCTGCATTGGCCTGCCGACCCAATGATCAGTTAGTTTTTTTTGGACAGTTACCTATCTTCGTGTGCGACTTCAGTCGTCTTCAGTTAAGCCGCTATTAACCGCAGTGGCAGCTGCTGCTGCTGCTGCCGCCAACGCCGCGACCGTGGCTAAAGTGGCGTCAGGTAGAAACGGCAAATGGAACTTTTAAATTGTTAGTACGTCACGGTTCATTTTTTTCGGTTCTTGCCTTGCCATTTGATGTTGTTTGCCACTAGTGCCTCCGGCATGGTCTATGCGAGCAACGGTATTAGCTGCTACGTAGTGCTAGCATTCTCGTGGAATCGACTATAACAACAGCGGAAGCATCAGTCGCAGGGAATATGCCGTACGAGACTACCTCGACTGTTGCGATGACTTGAATAGTTTCGTTCTAGTTAAACGCTCGCTGATTTGTCGCATGCTGATGTAAGCAAACGGTCGTTCTGATTGACCCCAGGTAGTCGGTGCCCGTCGATAATGGCTCGATAGCTGTCAAACTCTTCGCTGATGGTGCAGTCATTGATACACCGCCCGTGTCGGAGGCGGCGGATGCTGCGATGCCTGAAAAGTCCTAATTTGCAGTACCTAGAAGTCACGCACAGCTTGTCTTACCCTAGTCCGTCAATCTACAAACAGTGCAGTGATGGAACAATTTTGGCCATAGCCGGCCACGACAAGCATACATAACAAGTTGGGAGGAGGCCACTTATGCTGCGCTTCGCCAATCTTTAGACAACGCACAACAACCGACAAAAACAACCTGACCTCGCGCCATTAGCGGCTGCAGCGCTTCCTGTTCTTCAGTCTGTGACTCCATCACGTGAGGCCTTTCTGTACTTGGCTGAGCCAAATGGTCGGACAACGGAGCAAACAGCTCCCGCCTGTTTGCCTCGTTGCTGGCAACTGCAGCAGTGGATGCTGTTGCCCCCTTGCCGAATCGTCGTAGCTTCTGGATCTTTCTATCTATGTAAGACGTGCAACAGCTTTGGGGAGTAAGACAAAAACGTCGTACCGCTGTGGCTGCTGGATAAATAGCAAAGTAAAATGCTAAAAGACAATGCCTGCTGTTCCATTAAACGGTCTTGGCCGGGACGTCTAGGATAAATGATGACTAGTGAATCGTCTGCACCAGCGAAATCGGAGAGATCTATGCCTAGATAATTTGAGGCTACAGGATCCTTTGAAACAAAAACCCGCACATCATTCAGTACACAGAACAAACAAAATGTTGCTTGTTATTTCTTCCTAATCGATTTAGTGCAAAACAGATACGCAGCCGACGATGTAGTGGTGCAAGCCTTCACTCAGATGGTAGATAATATTTTGTGTATCTACTCAATAATTGGCTGTACGTTTATAAGAACATACACTGTTACCACCTTCAAATGAATCAAATTTGTTTCCCTCGATGTTTGAAGTTAAAATAAATGTGACATGCCCTTCTAACATCAACAAAATTACATTAAACTACATATATATATATCGATAATGAGTCCAGTCAGTGACTATGCGGCGGCCTTATTTGTCAGAATATACCGTTACTACGTATAAGTCGTTTGACCTATAACACAGGGATAAGGAAATGTGGTAGTGGCTCCATAAGCTGTTATGTTGCTTAGTCCCCTATTTTCTCAGCCGATATAACATTAACATGAAGCTTTGAAAATTCAGGTTAGTGTAAAAATGGAGGAAACGGGCGAAGCATAACGCAGTCACAGGTAATAGCAATCAAGGCACAATTGGGGTGTAGGACATCTATTACGGGGTCATAAAAGGATCAGGGCACGACAGCGAATATATGTCAATCAGGACAATCAAAGCAAGTTATTAGAATTATTAGCGCTGGGAGACTGGGTTACTGAAGCAGGCTGATAGAAAATGCGGCGCCTCTATTGAAAAACGATGCTAAGTCAACTGCACGCGAAAAATTGTTATAGAGCAACAGGACTTTTGCCTACGACGACGGTTTAACCAGGTGACAGAACAGCTGCAACGATTCCGGATTCGGGATTCTACCTTAGGCCAGGTTTGTGTAAACTCGATTCTATTGGTGAAAGAAACAGAATAATGTTGGGATCTTTTGTTATTGTCCGAGAATCTGTTGGATCTCTATCTGGATTTTGCGTTGCTAACGTTACTCTCGACGATAGGCGAGCGCTTCTGCTTTAAAAGCGAACGGTAGAAATAAAAAGAGTCGTCCCAGGATCGTCACGACCCCAACCCACTACGGTCATCTTCCAGCCGAAGCGCCACTTGGTTAGATTATAGACATTATGCAGGGATCGGCTATAGGTTGACCAACTAACCGGCCGAGTAACGTCTGGATGGTCCGTGCTTCCGATATTCGTTTGTTTCCTTTTACCGCTTCGCTGCTTAACTAGTCGTCATAGATGTTTTTGTCGATGTTGTTAAAGGCCCATTGCAGCAATGACAGTTGAGGCATCAGTGGATTATTAGTTCATGGCGGATCGGTCCTGATACGTGCGCGTGATGCTATCGCCCAGTCGGGCCCAGTTTGCAATTGAGCTACTCGATACGTACATGTAATCAAGCTATCCACCGCTGAAACTATTCAAGCGTACTTTGTTAAAAGTAGACAATGCGAATGCAGTGTTCGATAGCTAAAAGTAGTTTTCTTTTTTAATTCAGATAACACTGACAATACGTCATTTATGATCGAATAGTGAAGTATAAATTCGTAAATCTATGCTACAAACGCACCTATTGGATGATCTCGCGTTAACCGAACGAAAAATTACGCTCAAATTTCTGTGACGAAGTACCCTAACACTCCTACTAACAATATTCATATAGAAAACGAGTAGCTGACGGATTAAGCTAGGTATAGTTATCACCATGATCGTAATCATCGACACCTTTTTATGCCCGTCCGTAGGTTAACATCTTGCTGACGTTGCCAGTAGTAGCAGAAGTAAGCACTCATAATACATAAGCCATGGTGGCTAGCTATAAATTGTAACAAAAGCAATCAAAGTTAAATATTATAGCTGTCCTAGAATCGAAAGGACGCGTCCATAGTCGCAAACATGGCCCGCAGCAATAAATGCTGAAACTGTCCGTTTCAGGGTCGACCATTGTAACGCAGCTGGCCGAAATCGACTGATTTCCATCAGTTACAAAGACCTGCCATACAAGACCTAACTAGCAAAATCTCTTTATACCTAGTATACATAGTATTATACATAATGGACTGTTTACAAGTGCAGATTCATTCTAGTGATGACTTCACCATCGCTTGTTCCTAGAGTGATATGTACTCCGAAAGAAAACGCAACAATCAATTACCTTACCCTACAGCAAATAACATGAGGTTCGCCGACGTCAAAAGCACAAGTCCAGTTAGCGCGCGTTTTTTTAAACTACAGCCTACACAGTTATTATTATTAAATATTGTTATTATTAAGACTACAGGTGTGTAGTAACGTGTGATAGCTAATAGATAAAGCTAACTGGATAAATAACATTGTAACAACAAATGTAATAGAGCGAATTCTGCAACCACGAGATTTTGTTCGAGATTTGACTATTGCGTACAAGATAAATAACGCATAAACGCGTATAAAATATCATAAGTAACACATCCCTCTAAGATTATGGGAAGAAGCATATAGCACAGAAAGGTTCGCTGAACCAGATAAACAGAAGGAACTTGGTGGTATATGTTAAATGCCTAAATTTCTGTCCACTCAGCTTCATAATAAGAGAGAGGGAATGGCTAGTGGACAATGAACACTACTGATCGGGTGGTGTCACTGGTGTGCCGAGGTAATCACAGGCGATTGGGTAACCCGTTTGTGAAAGCGGCCCAGCCGAAGCCCACGGCGCACTTCCCTAAAGGATGAAGTCGTTTAGGAACTAATCAGCATACGTCCAGATTCATATCAACATCGGCGGTGCCATTGTCGTCAAATTCCTACATTTGCAATGACGTAAGGGGAAATAGACAAGACTTTTGGATGACGAAGATACATAGCGTTTTTCTTACATGCTTCCCTAACGCCATCTCCATCATTGTCGCCATTATGTTGACGCTTGTTCGGCAACTCGCGGCAAATTATAGCTGGTACGAGAAGGTCAACGAGAAAAAGAACTGACAGAAAAAAAAAACATATATATATATATATATATATATATATATATATATATTTTTTTTTTCGGAAACGAGTGCGTATATACACTTATATATATACACACTCCTTTCTGCCTTAAAACAGACTTAGGATGCAGCAGTTGTCCTTACTGTACCCTTGTATTTTACCCGCCTTCGGGCGGACTGCACAGATAGAGTAGCTTTAATTGCGTCGAAGGTTACAGAGATTATCTAACACGGAGAGCATGGATCACAATGCTAAGAGCTTGCTCTTTTCGGCAGCAGTTGGAATAATTTTTGCCTTTACTCCGGCCTTCTTTTAGTTTAGTGAAAATCTAATAAAAAGATTATTTCAACACATAAATCGAATTGGGGGCGATTGTTTCTTGTAGCGATGGGGTTGGAGAAAATTGCCGTCGCAAAGACTGACTCTTACCGCATGGAAAGACGAAAAACGATCTGCCAGCATTGTAGTAGAGGCATGTAGGGTATTATCCTACTGCCGCTCCGATTGCCACTACTGTTAGTAATAGCAGGTAAATTTCGGTTTGATTTTGACTGGTTTCTGATTTTTAAAGCATTATAGTTAAGAGTTAGGGGGTGGTCGTTTGGCTTGCAGCAGGCCTTCACATAAAGCCCCTTCATTCATTCCTTCAGCCAGACGCCCTGTCCAGTTTTCGATGATAACAACAACGATCTGCTTGTGGCTAGCTAGCTGACTATGCTGACCTAGCTTTACATAGCGTACTTCTTCCTTCGTCCACACTCAGCGATTTCAACTAGTTATTATTACCTGCCACTACTGCCGCCGGTGCTGCTTCTGGGCTGGTCACCACACCTTTTGCATTATAGACCCTCATTGCGGCTGCGGCCTGTTGTCTAGCCATTGTAATTGGTTGTGCCCAAAAATCTCCGACTACCTATCACGCCATTCGTCCGAATGTTTTGGTGAATACCTAATTAATCTGTGTGAACGTTAACCAATGTATTTCATTGAACCTGATTGGATTTGTAAGTAAATACATTGTATAGTTGGTCAATTGAAATCGCTGCGATAATCCAGCCGTCTGCTTGCTCTTGATCGAACCACAACAGCTGTCTGACCGACCAACAAGATAAGCGATGCTGAAGCAAAAAATATTCATGAAATCATCATCAGTGAAGTTGCCTAGCATTAAACCAGCTTTTCATGAGGGTAATCTTATTTTACCCGCTATACACAATGAACAATGCGGAAATATATATGGACGCAAGTCACCTCGGCGCCATTTTCTCCGTATTTTAACGTTAGTATTTGCGTTAAGGAAATATATGGTTCCTGTTGGAATCTGGTATGTCCTTCAAGCGTGTCGTTATGCTATACAATCGTAATAAAGAAGACGAGAGACAACGAATTAGACTGATTCGTAAACAAACGATTGCCAATTGCTAACATCCGTTCGAAATGAGGCTGGTTACTGATTTTGTTCTTTTGATTTTGCTGGCTCTGCTACACCGCCGTAGTCGTCACAGTGGATGATGGTCTCGGCGGTTCGTCTTCCGCGTTCCCTGTTAGATTTGGACTTCGGTTTTTCTGATACGAAGTATTTTTGGTCGTAAGCCGGGAGTAGCAATAGCGGTAATGATAAAAATAGGGTTAGTCTGATAGTTCAAGATGACGGAAGGTCCGTTGTGATGCTGAACGCGGTGATGCACGCACACCTGAGAAGATACAAGCAAATATTGTCGATTTTGCCGTCGGTGTATTTTCGACGTCACTGCTGAACCATATCTGCCTTCTTACCAGTAGTTTCATTAATATAGTATCATAACAGCAACGATCCAAGAAAAGGCCCGAGTCCGTTGAAAGACAATGCGAGTCGACACGGTAAACCCTTGTTCCCCTAACCTCGATAAGGGTTCGACAACAACAGTAAAGCCGGGCCGAAAACACGTATACCGACTAAGTACCCTCCCTCTGTGTGTAATAGGCTTATTCACAAAATCCGTGTTTCAAGTAGAATTTTGGTTATTAGTAGACGAAACACGCCTATAAAATAACGATAAGGAAGTGAATTAAAAATGGCGTACTCTGAACATTGTTCGAAAGCTTACATCGCAAATTGAGAACCGCTAACACATCCTATAGTATAGACGATGCGGGAATACTGATCCAACTATTGTGTGTGACTATGTGTCGTTGCGTTTCCGTCCATACGCAATACTACTGAGATACTATGGATAGAATGACTGCCGTCACTATATTTGTTTGTTTCAGGTAAGCAGTAAGTAAAAAATCATTTGAAAAACGCGCCGGTAAAGGTATAACGAGTGCAGATATCTGCATGCAAAACCCAAGCGAGGTTAACATATTGTTCTCCTTAGAACGATAATAAACGTATTGCTATCTGACGTATTTGATACCGAGAAGCGCTTCCATATAAGCACAACAATTAGCTCCCTTTTAAATATTGTGTATTTCCTATCAAGGTAACTCTAAGGGCCAAGAAATCCGGAAAAAAATTAGTAAACTTTGCAGTTTTATAATATTATAGATCTATAGATATTGGTGATAAACCATTATTATTATATAATTATAGTGGATACGACTACCTCTACTGGCCATGTGCATAGATGTCGGCGGACATATATCGCCTTTCGATAATACTCGGCAAAGAACTAGTTCAAGCACAACTAGACCGCGAAGAGGTATAGAAAGACGACTTTGGTGTAGTCCTATATTTTTTCAAATGAAGTACGTCCTCAGTTGAACCCAGCATAAGCATCCTTGAAATCAATAACTTAGAGGATGAAGCGAATGAGGTTGAGTGCGGAATCGCACTTTAGACACCCTCACCGTAGGCGGTAGCCTATTGAATAATGCGGAGCGAGCCTGAGAGGAGTAGGTACACATGCAAAAAGAACTTCGTTAAGCCAACATGGTCCGTGCTCATTCAGACAATAACGGCCTTTGATAGAAGTAGTTTTGCCAAAATTTGTTGTTCAATAGTACTATAAAAATGAGCTTAGGGGGCAAAACAGTAACATAAATCTTTGTGATAACGATATTTTCTTTGTCGGCATCAGATACTAAAGTTCCCCTAAGCCAACGACCCATCCGATTATCTCCGATACACTATACATTAGTTGTATGCGTCAGTACATATAGTCGACAAGCTTTCTGGCTCTGCCCCCTAGCTGCAGTTGTTCTTACGACCATGTTCACTTTGTTTTTGTTCAAGGGACTCTGCTTCGGCCTTCAATGCGAACCGGATTGATCATGCATTTTTGTTGCTAGGTTGAATGGCTAACAACGTTAGCTGACGATACAAGCGACGCTACAAAGCCCATAAAGTTATAGATGATACCACAGCGGACCAGTAGAATGCGTCAGAGGCGCAAGGAACAAACGACTAGTAAAGACCCCTAAATACATACACATATATTAAACGGAAACACACGTATAGATAGGGTGACATGCAGATACTTTTGCACGATAGCTCACGAATCGTAAGTTGTATTCGAGTCGCGTGAGAGTTGCGTGTCGTGTCGTGTCGTCCCAAGCGGCAATCACCCTGTTACCCTGGTATTGTTGCCGCTGTTATCGTTGTCATAATCGGAGCCGCGTCGCGTGATCCTGGCTGGCCATCCCGATTTGTTGAGAATAAAGCAAACTTGAAAAGCCGCCTAATTTTGATGATGAAAGCAGGGCCAGCAGCGGCGGTAGAATTTGGTCTCCATCAGCAACAGCGACCAATGCTATCCTAGGCAAACGTATGTGGTCTGCTACGGATTATTTTGCTCTCCGATTGTTGGTGCTTCTGTAGCAATCCCGTTATATTCGACCTGGTCGGCTCGTTTTCCCCTGCAAGTCGTCAATAAGAGTGTCAACCACTGACCGTGGTTCATCGTGCGCCGTCAAGTAGTTCATCTTAGCATTGCTTGCGGTATCGCACCAATGGGAGTTGAATTTGCTTCTGCCACTCGGTAGTAGATAGTCGACTCGGCGTCGCTTTACATGCCTGGGCATCTATATATGTATGTGTGTGTGTCTCTGCAATATAAAATATCATTTATCTCATGACTATCTATCGCTATGACTTCTTTTGACCTTTATCTTGTTTCGTCTGGCCGTTGCGGAGTTGTAGTGAATAACTATGTGTATTCTATCCATTATGTCTGTACCTTCTTCTCATGACAATTGCCGTTTGCCGTAGCACTGCATACTTGTGTAAACCAATGCCCTCAATACTGTACACGAGGGGTGACGCCCGTTGCCGCCGGTGATTCCCTACGGAGGTCGACGAAGTTTTCATAGTCGACCAATGATCGAGTAGCCGTTTTCAGCGGCGGCAAGCATGCAGAGCTTGCACTTTCTGCACCCTACTGGGGCCGCTGTTGATCTTAGTATTGTCCTTACGGTGTGAAGCTCTTGGGGCTCGTGTACGACGAGCTTCATGTCGTTATCGACCGATGTCCAGATTCTGCCAATAAAAGCTAGTTGTGGTACGAGAATGAGGCTTGACTTTGGTGATAATACTGATTGACCTGTGTGTTGTCGTCACCCTCAGCCACACAAGGAAAAAGGGCTCATATTGCTTCATACGTGTACAGATACTATATATTCCTGCTTTAATTGTCACTGATCGATGATCGCTGTTTTTTTGGCAGTGCTCATAGTTCCTGACAATCATGTTCGGCAACACAACAAATGGAACAGAATGTCTGCAACAACAATAATACCGAATATATATTCATTTAGCATTGTTATTCCAGGTTACCGGTTAGCGGATCCTGTAGCAGCAGATGATCCGGCGACGCAAGCTGGCCGGCCTCTTGGCCTAGTGGCGCTCATACTACTTTTGATTAGTGATATCCAAAACTAAGTAAGCGATGGTCAACTGGTGACCGAATTCTGTTGCTGTTGTGCCATGCCATATTCTTTAACGGTTGCATCTAGACTTTGTATTCTGTACATAAAACGGCTAAAAGTTCTAGGAGGCCTTAAAGGCTGCCGATCGAAAGTTCGCTTCATTAGCTTCTACCGCACAGGCATATACAGTGCCAATAGCAACGTTGTTGTCTCGTAGCATTCGTAGTTAATGAATGCAATTGACCATATCTAGCTGATGCGTCCTTCCTCAGAGCATCAACGACTGCTGTGCGTCGTTGATGCTCGAGTCAACGTTAGTCGTTATCCCTATTGTCCACTCCGCTTTTCTTGGCCTCCGACGATGATGTAAAGGTCCGATGCGAATTAGTCTATTCCTACTTATGAGCCTTATCCAGCCTTCGCTAATTTTTTCTATGATGGACACATCATAAATCATATCGCCTCGCTATGCTTATTGATATGGTTGGTGTACAGCCTTGCATACTAGTACGCAGAGATCAAGCTTAAAGTGAATGTTTCTATAATTAGAAAAACCGTACGGCCGTTAACGAGCTAAGTTATACCAACAAATGGAGGCCGAAGCGCGTGCCGGCAATAGATTAATAGTAAGTAAATATAAGGAGAGCCCTGATTATACAACCAGTTGATTTCTTGCCCGTTCTAATAGCAAACGATGGGGGCAATATAGTAATGACAGAGAACTTTATGGAAAAGGTGGTACAGAGGAGCTGTTATTGGTTCTCGTTCCAGCTAATAATGCTGAAGTACGCTGAGTTATTGGCCTATTTTAAAGTTCAAACACTTTAGCAGATACTGCTGAAGTATTCATCTAGGGAAGGTTATGTATTAAACACGAGGAGGTCGGTACTATCATGCAAAAAGTAAATTTCTCGTGAACAATGACTAACAAAAATACACCAACAGTAATAACAATAGATATGTCCATTTTGTATTAGAATATAACTTAAATCCAATTAAATACAAAAAAAAAAAAGCAAGATATAAAGCCAATACGCCAGTAGCCGGTAGCGGAACAGCGCGAACATTTGAACGAATAATAATATAGTTGACCTCTGTTTTTTTTCAAACGAATCTCGCCGCGGTACACCATTCCGATGCAATTAGTAACAATAGCATGTGAAAACCATGAAAACGATCTACAATCATAGAAATCCCAACCTCAACTTACTCCTAAGGACCAACCTCTGATAGCGCTAGAACCCTTCTAGCCTTAAGCTATCCAGTTGGGAGCGTCGTCACATGCACTCGTCTACATATGACACTATAGTAAGCAGTAGGAAAAAACGTGTGCACGTCCCCACATATTGAAACGCAGTTCTGCTAGATATAGGTAGCGCAAGGAATTGCACCACCAAAAAAAGGCGTATTTCTTTAATATTGCTATCGCTAGTACACCTGCACGCGTTGTTCTATTTCAACAGTATACAGATGCGAAGTCGTATAGCTGACAGCTGTGGCCGTAACGACGTTATTCCTTACGCCTATATACTGCCATTATGTTTTGCACGTTCCGTTTTCTGTGGCCCAGCTGTAAACTAGATGGGTTTTTAGTGGACGCAAAGTAACCGTCTGTGAGCAGTTCCCGCAATGTGGCTAGAAATCAAGGGAACGACATCGGCGGCGACGGCGACAATAAAGTTGGCTAGGATAATAATTACTATAGTAACAACGACGTAGGCGACAATAACGAAACCTAAATGAGAGAGATATAACGACGGCTTTTACAAACAATCGCGGTTCGTATCGTTATTGCAACTATTGCTGGTGCAAACGTTCTCAATTTAACGCCGACGGTGACGTTAACCGTCCAGCTTCCGTTCAATTGCCCAATCTTCAATAGCAACTCCCGTTTGGCGTTGTTGAGATAGTGTAGCGCCAAGGGTCGTCTTGCTCACTCTGATGCGACGGGAACGGATTGCAATGATGTAGGTGGCGCGGGCGAACAAACGAGCACGCACTCTGCTTAGTCGACGGACAAGTTACGTACTAACAATAACCGAAACACTGAAATGTTTGCGGCCATGTTTACGTGTGTGCGTTCGTACGTGATTCACGCGGTCATCGCCACCGACCGCTTATTTAGTACACATCGTCTTGTGGACGAATATGGCGGACCTCGCCAACGTTCTGGCGTTATGTGGGGGTTGATTAGCAGCTGACTGTGGTGGCATCTCTGTTGTGACCTAGCGTATTACAAGATAAGAGCGTCGATCATCAATCTTACATATAGAAGGTTATACCATACCGGTGATTTTAATAATCATATTGATAAAATTGTGGGATCTATGATGATAATAATAATAAGTGCAAGACGTGTACTAGTGTATAGTTCTAATCAAAGTAAAATGAATAGAACGTACGCGAAAAAAGCCGTGTCAAAACAACGTACATACTTGGCTTCGTTTAATAAACAACCGCTTGGAGAAGTTTTACTTATCACTGGTCCAGAGAAAGCTTCTGTACGTAGAAGTAACGCGTATAAAAACTTAAAATTTTGAACGTCCAGGTCGAAGCTGACAAGGAGAGACGAAACGTGTATCTATGACGATAAGAGCTAGATTAGCTAGTTCAATTAACAACTTGAATAAATACTATAACATGTAGTAAGAGATAGAGAAAGATGGTCGCACCATCAACCTCAACCGAAACGACGCGCACTTGTTGTGATATGAAGTGCGTCTTCATCGTGTCCTCACATCTCAGTTGCTTTGAACGAAACGTCAGTCGCCCAATTACGACTCGGTCTGGCACCGAGTGCCGAAGTGGCATCGTTTGTCATCAATACTCATGTTTTCTTCGAAAAACAGCAATACTTTGAACTATTTCGTATTACTAAACAGAGCTGTCAGTACCAGGCCATTGCTAACGGAGAACTTTTTTTTAAGAAAAAGAAACCATGGTGCGCGGGTATCCCATACCGTACACGTCTTGAGTAACTGTCACGCTAACATCCTGCATGAAGTACAAACGCTGCAGACGTCCTGTCGCTTATGGGCGTTAGACAGGCTGACATCGACATCATCACTCAGCCACTGTCATTATTATTGTCGTTGTAAGTAACATCAATGGATAAAGCACCGAGGTTCAAATTCGGATTTCCATTTTCCCAGCATTAGTAATCCATCAGGGCAATCATTAGTGTCATCAACGAATGTTATTGGCCGAAAGATCAGCTATTATGCGGCATGCGTCGCCACATAATGCTTCCAGCCTTACAAACTACAACCATACACGAAGTCGACGATGTCGCAGGGTATGCAAGAAGTGGAGCGTTCGTGAAGTCGCATGACTATGGTTGGTAGATCGCCGTTGAAAGTTTTCCATAAGGTTGTTCCTGCCGGTAGGTCGT
Organism: Varroa destructor; assembly: GCF_002443255.2. Taxonomy (NCBI): domain Eukaryota; kingdom Metazoa; phylum Arthropoda; class Arachnida; order Mesostigmata; family Varroidae; genus Varroa; species Varroa destructor. The sequence continues at coordinate 12,951,800 of NW_019211459.1, read as the reverse complement.
TTGCCGTTCCGTAACAAGGTCCTTTTTGCTCCTTTCAAACGATGTTTCTCTTGCTACTACTTCCGCTTTTGCTTCTGTTAAAATTGCTGACACACATAGCAACCAATGCGGTGTAAATTCATGCCAGCTTGAACGATGACGCTATCTACGAGTGGCGCGCTGCGCATAAAAAACGAACAGAGTTCTAAGGTTGGTATGACACCACTGGTAACAGGTCAATCAGCAGAACTGTCAGTAGATAAACGGTTACCTTCTTCTTCTACGTAAAATGCGTATATCACGTACAGCTATGCAGAAGCACAGTGACGATTACCACCACGACAACTGCAGAGCAGTAGTATGTAGTAGAACTCATATGAAAATGTAGGTACAATGTGTTGTAACGCTCGTTTTGTAAGTGGCGACTAATGGACGATACTTTCACGAACACAGATTGTATCATATGTGCACTTAATTAATGCTGTTTTTAGTGGGCCACCAGCCAGATGCACACCGACTTCGTTTCGGACTTCCTCGGACAACCAGAATTAGTCGAGCGGGTGCATTAGGTCGTCAGATTCGCACAGACAACGATATCCTACTGCGCAAGCAGCAGCAGCAGCAACAGCAACGATATACAATAGCATTCTAAGGCTATTTTTTGCGTTTTCATTCGTATTACTGATAGCACTGATTGAACCCCAAACGGAAAAAGGCGATCATAATGTCCATGCACGCGTTCGCTACGTAATCGGCCGAAGCTTGCGTTCCATTAGGGTTGCTTAACTGCTACTATGGTTTGAGGTTCGCGCGCATCCGTCCAAATCTATCTGTGTACGTATATATGAGATCCTGTATTACATATCGGGCACGTAACGCTGATGCTGATGTGACGGATGCTGTTGGTTGAAACTTTGGCCTCGTTGGCTATGAGCGCCAAATCAGCAGGCCAGGTAGTTTTACTGGGCCAAGAAAACGACAAATGCTAACGCAGACCGTCCGGGCAATTCCGTGAATTATTCAGGACCTGCTAAAGCAACAAGGGTAGGCTAACTTTTGCTAATATTACTTGTCGTTTCGACTTGTATTGGCCTTGCTGCTGACGATAATCGACGGTGGCACCGAAAAATCTTGAAAATGAAAAGCGAACGGAGTGAAAGTCCGCCCGAAGCAGTAATGAGGCCATGGTAAGGATGCGGTACCGATTCTCGCTACTAAGCCGATTGTATCACAGTTATAGACAACAGCAGGACTGATCAACGTAATCAGGTTCAAGAGCTCTTTATGGAACAGGAGCCTTTAATATTAATAATAATAGCGTAAGCGATAAGAAAGTTTACGCCGCAGGAGGATCCCGTATAATAAAATAGCATTGATATTATATGCCCAACACATTCAGTGTTGGGGGTGCGATATAATCGAAGCTGATATCGCTGATGATTAAGATAAAGATGAATACATTGGTCTGAAAATTGACCCTGAAGGAAAATCTGACACGTCATACTTCATCTATAACGCATGCACATTGGTTGTCACCGTTAGCATGCCTTTTATGTAGTATTTGTATATATATATACATACATGTATATGTGCTAGGAAATAAAGTTGAAATGCACAAAAATGAAAAGAGTACCAACGTGTCAGACTGTCGCTAGACTTTTTCTTTGCTAGTGACCGAACTGAAAATAGGGGGTAACGAGAAACTACAAACAATATATATAAAACTTTAACTTACCTAGTATCTGTTCTCTCACTATTCATTCATGTTTCGTTAAAGTCGGCCAACAATAAGAATTTTTTTCCGACCTAGTTATTTAAATTGAGTCATACTCCAAATCCAAAAGACAATAGCGTTGGCTTATCGTGCAATTCTCGACTACAACAACGTAACAGTGTCGCACCTAATTTTTTTCTTCGCCCCCGATTTGTTGCCCTGTCATCGTTAACTCGTTATCCTTTTATTCCGTTGTCATCATCTGTGCGATGGGTCGCATTTTCATGGTTGTTTGCAAATATTGTTATATATAGCGTGTGTGTAGGAGAGGTCGTAGTATGAATACCGCGAAGACCTTGCCTTCGACTATTATTACTGCTGTTACATTCAGTAGCATTCAGTTAGCTGATGGGCGGCAGCTGCTGCATGATCCGTTTGGCGTCATGGTCATTTCAGTGTGGTCAGCGGTCAGTTAGTTATGTAGTAAATGAGTTGGAAATCCTGTCGTTGCCTTCACTTGCGGCAACACGGCAATCACGTCTAGAGCAACAGTAACGTTCGTATTCTTTACGCTATAACTGCAGCAGCGTAGAAATCACCGTTGCCGCCATCGCCACGCAAATTATTACAATATATTATAATAATACAACTGGCTAGATTGGTTCCTATTTTTATCCAGCCAACTTACACTATAGGCCGCCCACTCGACGACCAAACATGGCCCCCTTATCGCTGCTCCCATCCCCGCTACTCCCAAGACTAGAAGCGAAGAAGACAAGAAGGAAAATTCGAAATTCTAAAGATAGAAGCATCCGATAACGGCAACGAAAGAACAAATTACGGCAGCGGCCGTCGCAGCAGCAGCAGCAACAACGTCCGCTATGGTAGTGATTTATACATGGCCAACAGTGGCGAACACAAAGTATTGCTCGCGCTTCGCGCGCAGCAACCCACTCTCCTATCAATGCGAAGGAAATCTGGGCGAGCAGCTTTGATTCCAAAACGTGTTGGCACGAAACATGGTAGCCCCGTTGCGTTGCTTAGAATCGCCCATGACGACAGACGAAACAAATGCATAGATGTTAACGGAACATAGTGGCCTATAGAAAGGTAGGATCGGCTAGTGCATAGCGCGCTCACCACGTTATTAGTCTACCACCTCCCTTAAATGTGTGTAATGTAGGTAGCGCATCAAAAAAGGTCACGACAACTGGCGGAATTGTTCCTGATTTAAACGGTGTCACGATCAATAACGGTAGCGTTACAGTTGTCGACGAACGCGGCTGTTATATGGCCACAATGAGTTTTTGATAATCGAGCCCTTGTATGAAGTGATAACGGTAACGGCAGCATTGGCAGTAACCACAAAAGCGACCACGAGTTAAGGCACGTACGTGCAAACACTTGACCAGCACAGTGCATAGCCTTGATGATGTTGATGATGGCCGTGGGGGGGGGGGGTGAGTAGTGCATTCCTGTTAAAATATCAGTTCAATGTTGGTGTGATTTGAAAGGAGTTGGATAAAAGCGGTGAAAATTACAGAAATGAAACATTGATTTTGGAGATTCCGCAATAACATCATTTGTCATATATATATATATTGATGACCAACTACCAGAATTGCCGCCCTTAAGAGAGGCTGAAGAATCTCGACAACAAAAAATTATGTGTTCTTTGTATTGCCGCGGCGGCTTCCTAATCTCTGTGTATTCATTGCGTTTGATTGCTGCAGCGTGTCCTATGCACGCTATACACAGACTAGCTATCAAGAGTTGGTCCAAGGAAAGCCCGCGAAAGAAAGACAGAAGCCTCACTTTTGGTTAACATGGATCAGGGTTGGGGTACACACATCTGCGGCCGGTCAGGCGGTCTCTGAACATAATCGTATGAGATTTGTTATGTCAGGGAATTACAGTTCTATAATGACTATGGCTTGATATCAGCAGGATTTTCTATATTCAGTATTACAATGGCTAAATACGATGAAACGTCAGATTCCTATAAGGGATATAGAACAACATCGATCTTGGAACCTACTCGTTGCTTAATTACCGTGCATTTTAATTCTAATATTGCTGAAAACACATTGCCTCTTGCCTCGTGACGAAGTGGACTGACGAACCCCACTAACATCTAGAATCTTGTGTATAACACCTCGTCACATTATAGACCATCATATACAATGTAATTTATCGCTTAGCAATCGGCTAAGTACATAAGACACTGAGGCATATATATATACTATTAATATTATAATTATATAATATTAGGTTGCCTCTTTATGCTATATCATCTTCTAACTCCAGATAGCCGTACCCTTGTGCCTGAACTGCCCTAACATTAGCACGCGGGAAAAATGGCTGCCCAAACAAGAGTTCAAAGAAGTTACGTTATCCGTTGTTTACCCATTAGCACCCTCTCGGAATATAATTAAGTCATTTAATGGATATTTGGAAGAGATCAAGCTAACGCACGTATGCAAAAATTCAAAATTTAATTTGATTTCGGATCAGCAGTATGGGATAGTTTCTTGGTCGATTAATATATACTTGCTGACAATGTACAAAATATTTTGTTTATGTGAAATCGCTACTACCGAAACCGTATGCTCTAAACCTTTTAGTTTATAGCGAGATGAAGGCAACTTGCTTTATCGATGTTCAATGCCCCTTTCCTCCATTTCCAACGTGTTCCGTCTGGATTACATACTATAACTGTGCAATACGCTTATGTACTCGGCATTTGCTTTTCTTTCTATTGCTATTTCAGGTTCTGGACTAAATTTTAAGTAATCTTATTCGTTCTTATTCGTATCTAGACGTTCTTATGCTATGGAAACAAGAAAGGGTTAGTTTGAGAAGCAGTAGAGCTTGATTCACCACGAGCTATACGTTCTTGTACTTACATTATATCCTCATTCAAAGTTTGCTCTTGACAGTGCTGACAAGCGCGAAGGCAACTTCTGGGAACCTATTGAGTAGCAAACGCGACTCAAATTAAAATTACCCCCCTATGTCTTTTATGGAAATCGATCGAATTACAGTCGATGCTCTGCTACAACATCTCTCTATTATTTACGTGTGTATGGTTATTAGTATTACTCCGACCCTCTCCATGAGTACTTGAAAAATTCTTCCTTACTTCTTAGTATATCCCGAATCGAATTCATGCAGTTTCAAGACAAGTAGGTCAGATATCCCCTTGTAGGTTTGTTCTGCTTTCCACATTTGTCAACAACACAGTTATCTAGAAAAAACCTATCCCTGTCTCCTTTTGACAAATGACCGTTAACTGTTTTAAACGTCCTACTAACACCTGGCGTTGTCTGGTTGAGACGGGCCCGGGTACGACGTAGGACAACGGCCCCAACGCGTTACAGTTTCTCAAATCGAACAAAAGCCGCAGTCGAAGTAGCTCTAATGCCAGCAAAATAAACAGTAGTGGATTACTAAACGAAGCAGGGAAAATGTCTTCAACAATAAAACTATATATTAAACGTATGACGAACGCGCGTTGTGCGCTCTGCGTCTTCGCCTACTGATGATAACGATGACATCCCTGCAGCTAGGGAATAAACCTGTGAACGAACGAGCACTCACATTTATCCGGATCCGATTGCGCCTGAAAAACGTTTGATCCTTCGCTATACTAGACGCTTTTTCCTAACACGCTGTTAACTCTAGCAGGTAACAATGGCAAGTAATGGCCTGAATGACAAAAAAAGAATGTCCTATTTATACGTAATGCCCACGCAACACCGACAACGACGATGAATGGAAACAACACTAATGAAACAAGCGAAACACTAACTAGAACGAATCTGCAAAGACGACTGCAGTAGCGGCACCAGCGACAACTGTGGAAAACAAAGCATCATGACAGTAACGTAAAAACAAAAAGGTCCTCTTCCCCTGAATGTCGATAATAATCAGCGTTATCGTTCGAATTATTTCACGTATACTAAAGGGAAACGAGGATAAGCTATTCGTCGTGTCCAGATGATTGAATCACCTAAATATTAGCTGGAACAGAGGTCAACGAAGATTCAAGTTGTAAAAAATGTCTTAAAGCCGAAGCTTGAGTGCCTGTTTGTGTTATTTTCCGTTTGTGCGTGTGTGTGTCTTTGTTTATTTATTTGATTATTTGTTAAAGTTGTACAAGCTAAGTGAGCGAGGGTAGAATGTAACTGCAACCCGAAAAGTTTGGCTGCTCTAGTTGTTTACCCTGTACCTAGGATAGGTTTGCATACGAATTTGTCTGCTGCCGAACGGCTGGCGAACTACAAGCGGCAGTGAATAAATAGACCCGAAGTAGCCGGTAGAGAAAAGCAGAATAGAGACGGGAAGACGGAGATCAAGCTACATGGAAAACATGACAAAAAACACCATCGCTAATCTTTGGTTTAGGACAAATAGATGTGCGTATTGTGCAAGTATCCTGTAGTATAGTCAATACGATAGCCAAACGAGCACCGATGATATGTGGGCGACCTTTTTCAGAGGTTACAGATATGTAACGCATCATTTCCGTAAAAGTTTTTAGGAATCTAGAACACAAATAGCGGAAAAATGAAGAGATGAAGACAATAACAAATTTAAGTGTTGTAGCGTCGCCATATTTCGCATAGTAAAAAGGCAACAACGTGAAATGAACAAGAAGACTAACTTTATCATATTAGCAAGGCACGAATATATGAATATAAATCCCTATTATTAATTTTGCCTGTAAAGATTTTTGTGTTTTCTTTTTTTTGAGTTATGTTTATTCTTACAGTTATTAGCTATACTATATCAGTCAAAAAGCACCAACGATGACTAAACATCGATCGACATGAGACGTATTAAAAAATGTTTGACCTCAGGAAATTCCCGGAGTTAATATTTTTTTAAATCAGCTTAATTTTTCTTTCGTTTGTAGTTGTACAGCACGAACTCATAATGTACGACGCCACACACAGATAGTCCAATTGATTATCTGAACTGCTCCTTCGATAGAGGACCGTGCCTATGTCGTTCCATAGTTCTATAATAATAATAGTAACAAATTATATATAGAAGATCATGTCACTATATTGATGCTCGCCCAGCATATCGACTTGAATGCTATTCGAAACCACGTTTTTTCACTCCTACCATTTGATGATATGCAAGAACTTTGATGATTAAGCTAAATATAAGTTAAGCCAACAAACAACCAGAAGTCTAAACTTCAAATACCCCTCCTTTTCTCGTAATGATGTGCGGTCGTACTTGGGCGGGACGTCTCCCGCCATTTTTTGGAAGACGATTACGGCGGCCTAGGTCAACCCTCTAGACACGCATTTATTTGGGCTGATTCGTGTGGAAACACCGCCGTGTGATATGTGTGGAATGGTTTGAGTTAAGCTACCTAACAAATATTATCTGGGTGAATAAATCTGCATATTCGTGATGTTTATGGTCTTTGATTGTTCTCGTATAATATTTACAGGTTCCATTTTCTTTTCATGCGCGCTTCTTTTTGTAATAACATTTTTGTAACTGTTATTACAAAAAGATTGTTGATATGTTACGGTTTCGCTCACCGTGGTACCGAGGCAGGTGCACTGGGTGTAAGACTCCGTTCGTAGATTTAGCCGGATAGCTTGTCCCTTTTGCTTCTACCCGGTCTTGCAGTTCTTTTGACCCATTCTTGTTATAATCTTAATTACTTCTGCATTGTTAGTGTAGAAAAATTGCCAACTAATTTCTGTTCACACAGTGCGTGCCCAGGCGGCACTGTTCATTGACGCTGACGATAGCGCGATTGTTGGTGACAAGAGTGCGCGTTTTGATGTTCCTATGCTTTTTCTTTTTTTTGCCTTTTGCTACTTTTCAAAGCGCGTCTCTTATAGGGGTACGTCTAAATACACATGCATTGTGTATGTTCCGCAGTTCGGTTTTCGAATGCTAGGTATACTGGGTGCCTACAAAATGATGAAGAACCTGTAGATGCAAACGACGACCTTTTTCGCCTTTTGGCGTCGAGAAAGAATAGGTTGGTAAACAAAAAAAAACACTTTCACCTCTACCATTTGACTTGCTCTCATTAGGTTAACTGGGAACACCGGTGAACAGGGGCGGACGGGTGATGACGTCGTAAAGAGGGCAAAAAAGGATGACTGGTCTAATGAAAAAAACGAATACGCACAAAACCAATGCCGCTTTCTGTGCGATTCGCTATAGTTGACTGCTTTATAGCGCTTTCGACTGGACTATCGATTAAATTGCTTCAAGTTATTTATACCATTTCTAGCTACGTTTATAAAGCACAGTATCCTAACAGGGGGATTTGAGATAACGTATTTTCAAATGTTTACCTTGAGCTTTTCCACGATTTAACTTATTGTATCAATTGCATACCAATCGATGCTACTCGAAGCGTGATTACCCTTCAAGGGCGGAAATTTTAGTTTTTTTTTGTATTTATTGCCTAATACAGACAAACTGAACAGTGAAGGAACATAAACAAATACAATTAATACTAATAAATTATAATTAGAATCAAAAACAAACACACGATTCAATGATCTTAAGAGTTCTAAACCAGTGTAGATTTCCCTGTGTAGTTAAATGTTGACCGCGCTACGAACGAAGCTCGGATAGCGCGGACTTAACAATAATGACAATAATAAAATGTTAACGACAATAGACGTTATAATATAAAGCTATAATACTTCGTAAGGTGTCCTAGAGGTTAACATATGATAAATGAACCGCGTATATAAATAATATATGGGAATTTTTCTTGTTGTCGTTCACAATCGTACCGACTTTTTTTGATAAACAGAAGCGAGCTACTTGTAATAAGAAGATTACATTTCATATTCTATTGTAAAACTACAGCTAGAAAAGTTATCTCTGCCTTCGATAATAGCCCAGCTCTGTTCTTTCTAGAAACGTTTTCTTTTCTAAATTCGCGTTCACTCGAACACTTCACGAATCGAAATTTTGAATTGAAACCGAACGAGTCAACTACATCGAAGGCTTCCCACGTGCGAAGGCGGCAAAATTCAAAAATATGTAAATTGTTGAAATCAAATTATGCACAACTACAACAGTGTAAGGCTTAAAACTAATTGCTACAATCTCCATTTCATAATTGATTTCGCGCCGTATATGTGTTGATATAGAAAGCCCAAAATATACCAATTTCCTTTGTCCAATTCAGTTTTCACAGACATCTCGATACAAACGCACGTTTCCTTCCTAGCATTATTGAGGCCATACTACGGGGCCCTACGAAACACTATCTGGTGCTGTATATATAGATAATATATATATCTATATATACAGCACCAGAGTTCTTCTATGCGTAATTGAGCCGTTGTATATTTGCAGCTAGGGCACAAAGGAATCAACTAAAAAATGTAGTCTTATCACTGGTCTACAGTGTAAACAACACAGCCCTCTATTGAATACCTGCTTGAACTAGGTAGAAAATGTTATAAAGGACGGTAGCCGTCGTGTTACTCTCGTAACCAAGAAGGAATACTATGTAGGATTCTCTTTGTCCGTCTGACGGTGGATACTTCAGGTACGTATTTTAGGCGTTGACCTATGGCCGGCTTATTCTAATAACAACTTGAAAACTTAGTCAACATGTCGGCCGAGGGATTGCAAACCGAAATCGGCATGTTAATACTCATCCGAGTCGTCTATGGACAAGTTGGCTCAGCCGACTTCATCTGGGTATGCTTCGATAATCGAATTAGCGCGTCAGCAGAGGATCAACTTAGGCCCCAAAAATCACCGAGTTGCAGACTCAAACTTGGTGGAAAAGGGTAATCTAGTTTGTTATTAGTCAAAGTTTTTTTAGTTGAACATTGAGCTATTTTTGGTAACGTAAAATATTTGGTTGTTTAAAAGTAAACGTCTAAATTTCAACCGTTTCATAGAAACGTAAGAACTGGCACCCACATTTTACACTTCTCACACGTTGCTAAAAGCACTCGATTGTGTTGAAAATTGTTATCCATAAAAAATTAGCTGTAGAAGTACGATATCTAGCTTCACATTCCGGCCATTATATTCTGAATGACGAAACTATTCAATTATCTAAAGCAATGTTTTAGAAATACCTGAAGGACGTCCTTGTAAACAGGCCTAGATTAGTTTCAATAAAGTCTGTGAAAAAAGGATATCCTTCAACCCTTTTAGTGGAGTACACATAATGAGTGAATTAAGAACGCAATGAAACTTTAATTATTTTTAGAATATTTTTTATATTTAATCGGCCAATAAAATAACCATTCGTCAAGCTATGCTGGTAAATATAAACTTGTTAATGTGCCATTCGAATACGTTACCTTCAAAAAATTCTAACGAAATCAAATGTTGGGCCGATTACAGGCCAAAGATTCCACCAACGCAAAGCCTTAAAACGCCCAGTAGGACCAAGGTATACAGTAACGCGCAAAGAGTGTAAAAAAGGCTAAACGTTGGAACTTTTCCAGAACAAATTGACAAGTGATAGATTCGTCTCCAAAACCGTCGTCAGTTTTTGCATCCCAAAAGTGTCGATTTCAGGCCAAAAAGAAAATTGTTGTCTAGCTAGCGCGGGCGAATTGGATCATAACTTATTTTTGCTTGAAAACGACGCATTGTTTTTTCACTATAACAGATTTGTTATATATATATATATATATATACGACATATATATATGTCGTCATGGATTAGCTTTATTTTCGTATGCAGACAGCGTTTTGTTATAAAAACATTGGGCGCAGTCAGGTCGACAGCAATGTTGTACGCTCTGTGCACAAGTAAAAATTACTGTTATTATTGCCGCTACTTAAATGGTACTAATCGACTGAAATTTCTAAACTGTTGTATGAAACACTGGCCTATTCGAATATACGAAACTGTCCCTCCTATAAAACTGCATGGTTTTGGTTACCGCCAAAATCCAATAATGGGATACGCTATCTCACAATAATGCGGTTCGGTAATCTGGCTCGGGCGCGCGGGCGGTCGGTCGGTCGGTCGGTCGCGGAACGATAACTCATAGCAGATCGTACCCCGTTTCCGATTTGATGGGGAAGAATTGCATTGCTTTGTTCAAAGTTGGACGATTGTTATATGTACATACATATATATCTATGCTTATACTTCTGTTGCCCTTGATCACAACCACTACAAATAGGTTTCTGTTGGAGAATCTAAGCAGAGTGCAACAGCATATGATAAAACGAAAAAATGCATACTTGATAGTACTAGGATAGGTGATGAAACGACAGGCGAACGAAAAACACCAATAAGATACTCACAATGAAGATTGATGGAAATCGCGCGCAAGTTGAAAGGCAACTCGATGTGGATGAATTACATTAGTCAATACTCTAAATCAAACAGAGCAACAACACACTTCGTATATGCATTCTCCGCAGGTAAATCGTGTCCATTTATCGAGATTAACAAAAGGAGAGAACCACTGGGGAGAGTCGAGTCTATACCATAGGATTTAACCCCTTTGAATCACTTCCACATTTGAAGGCTTCGCAGGAATTGCGAGCAAACCGAAGAAAACATTATTAATGTGTTGTTACGCCAAAATATTTCACAATTTAAAAATATTATAGTGTATCGTTTACGTCAATCAACGTCAACTTTAATTTATACCAGTTGTTAGTCGTGCTTCTAGGTTTCCTTTGCTCTATTTTACATTAGCGCCTTGTTTATACGCGTTTCAGTGAAGTATTAAAAAAACTTTGGGACTAACTCTAGCTATGATTAGCTCATATAGAGCTCATCCAACCGATGAGTTACCTAGACCGTCATCTAGTTATCGCAACGCCGGCAGACTTTAGCGGGTCATTTTACAAAAAGTACCCCATCAGCAGAGCGACGCAAGATAAAGATATACTGCAGCAAGGTGTTACGCGATGTGTCGTCACGCCACTAATGATATATAATAACGCTCAAATGATAATGGCGACAATAACGGTAATAATATTGCGCTCGCAATTTATCAACGCTTCATTCTTTAGAATAAAGGTAGCCTTTTTGTTTTGATAACCTGATCTGTTAACACTTTCAAATTAAGATTTAAAAACATATTTATTAGAAGATAGTTTCACTTTGCTGTAATAATTTCATCTAATAGCTATATAATGTATAATTTATTATTCTTAGACTTCTAAACCCGATCTAGCCTTCTGTACAAGCAGTCAGCCTAGCTTTAGCTAGTCAAATACCTTCGTTTATGCATGTAAGCGCTTCGTTCAGCACAGCCTGTAGACGTGGTACGGTTAATTTAAATTTCTTCCCTCTCCCTTTACTTACCTCAACTCTTCCCCTGAGCACCCTTCCAGTTGCTGTCAAGCGTTATCACTTCGCAGTCGAAAAGTTTCCATATCTTGCCTGATCGTCCCTCTTTGTTCGGCATTATCCTAGTCACCCCATCAGTTGCTCTACCCATGTACAGAAAGCTTATATATAAATCAGAGACAAAATTACCCGCCGGCGAACTGCAATAACGCTCCAATTCATTGGCCGTTGTATACTGGGAATGACCTTGACATTCAACCCTTGTCCATCCTCCATCCCCGCGACATAGCGTATGATAAATTGCAATCAAATGCCAGTTGTTTTACGAGGTCGACGAGTGGTTCAACTCAACAGCTTTATTCGTGCTACCGTAATATTTACAGGCGATAAAATCGTATTTTCACGCATCTGTATATCTAATAAATGCTCTCGAAAATTCCCTGCGGGTGAACTGTCATAGCTTCGGCACTTGGGTTTTCAATGATCATGCTGTTCGGACGCATAGACAATAGCTTCATACCCGATATGCTATTGGTAGCATAACAAACACCGCACGGATTCGGTTGTATACTACATTTAGCCTCGTCCGATACGTAGTAAATACGAATTGATTCTATTGAATTTAACTTGCATAGTATCTATGACAGCAATGATCGATTTGAGACAACGATATTAACTAGTATACGAATCAGGTGTCTGCTATCTCTGGGCCATATAGACAGAAAGCACTCGAATTCTGTTTGCAACAATGTTCGAGTAACCATTGTAAATACGAACTGCACAAAGCCAATACAAAGCCAATGGAAAAAGACATGTTCGGGTAACGTTGAGTAGCTCTGTGGTAAATAGACGACACTTTTGCTTTTATCGTAATACTTTCAATGTTTGCGTAACTATCTATCATTTTTTAGCTGCTATTGAATCCATACGAATACAGTTCGTCTGTGTTGGTGATTCCTATATTTGTAGCCCGATTGGATGCTAAGGATCATTGACCGAAGTGTCATTGTAAAATGGTCCGATAACGCTGGGGCTGTTTCAAAAAAAAAAGTTAAATAGTTATAATTAGATGGCAACTATTTTTATGTTTGAGAACCCCGTAAATTGAAATAAACAAAACTTAATATACGACGCATTATGACACTGCCCCGATCTGCTATAGAAGATACGTTTATGAATTGGTATAGCCCATGTACGCGCATATATGGGTCAGGCAAAGGTAACGGTTTGGAAGCATTGCGTTTTTCCGATGGCTGATGCCGAAAAATTATTACTGAACCGGTAAATACGATAAGATCTACCGGAGGACCGCAGAGTTGAAAAAATATCTAACGCGCAATTTTTCTACATTTTTAATTTATATTACACAGCCAATGTAGCGTGCTAATACGAATAATAAAGCGCATTTCACACAGTTTGCACGTGGCGCATTGTCTGATCTGATTCCATTTTCGTAGTAACCCAGTTTATGAATCGTAGGCAAGCGAAGATCTAGAGGCGGACTTACCATAGCGGCATACGATAAATGCGGCAGATTAGAGGCTGACTGGCGACGACTGACTCCGGCTTTTGGCGACGAGTCAACAGCACGCACTTGGCCTTTGCTGCTGCTGGCGTTGTATTCTGCCTCTTCGTTGTCAAAACGATAATTGCGTTACGTTGGAAAAGGGTTGTGACGTTATTTTGCGATGGGGATGCGGGAACACTAATAGTAGCACGAACTCCACCGCCTGATAGTCGTCAATGGTATAACAGCAATTAGCTGTGATAGTTTGGGGAGCGGTTTACCCCCGCGATCTGTAAAGCTGCAACAGCCAATGCCTCACTGCACTAATCCTTTAGTATTAGTATAATAGTACAGCGACAACAGGGGGCTATGGTTTAAGCAACAGTGGCAGGAGCAACCATGTAAGCGCGATGGCTTGAAAACGCAATATCTTCACACAGACACACAAATACACACACATGCACGCAGAGCTTCACACGCAACCGAGAGATAAAGAGACGGACGGACGGACGCACGCACGCGTCTAAACGAAGGCGAACAAACGGAGACTAGCCATGGCGGTGTGGGCAGCGGAAGCGGCGAAGAGCAAAGCACTTTGAAATAAAAAAAATTACGCGCTTTACATTGGTCCCCTTTTTCCTCTGTGGCCGCTATCCTTTGTGCGACCAGTGTCGATACTGGTACTATTTTTGTTCCTAAAATGGTTATCATTGCTCCTGTCGCTGCTGTTGAGGGAATTATTGTTGTTAGCTTCATCCTTCTTGCTGTCGACTCGAATTCATCAAATCTTTGAATGACCAATCGCGTCAAGGTGGTATGCTCATAAATCTGACCATCTGCCCGCGTATGTCTTGGTTAGTTGGTCAATCTGTCCACATTATGATATATGTAATGGCAAAGACTGCATAATTGCTGCTATTGCCGTCCATTGCTTTTTTAGTGCGGCCGCTTCGTGTGCTAATGTTGTATTGTTGCTAAGTCTATTGTTACTGCAGTTGATGCCTCCGATGTTGGCAGTACTTGTCTTGTTAGCGTATTGTTGATGTTGTTGAGCAAAAAAGGATATCATAGCGACAAACTATTCGATACCGAACAGCTGGCATGGATGGTTGAAGTGAACGCAACAAGTGTCCGTTCAGCCTGGAGACGGTAGCGACCGTTTATCATTGGCCGAGTTGCGTCGGGCTGCGGTCCTCGAAGGGCACGCTAACGCCAACGCTAACGTTAGCGCTGCTTAAGGGTAGCCGTCCCTAACACAACGACAGTAGTGGTAGTAAAAGTGAGGCCTCGAAAGAAGTCGGTGTCTCGCCGCTTCTGCTAATGATGAGGTCTCTGTTGTTAGAACCGTTCGTACAGAAGCTTTTCGTGTCGCTTTCTATGTATACAGCTAGTACCTGCCTACACAAACGGTATCGATACACAATAATGAACACAATACAATGCATTGCACGCTGACTACTAGTTTCTCCTGCGTTGCCAGTTCCTACTGGCATAATGATACCTATACTACTGACTTCAGGAAGCAGTAGGAGTAGCAACAGCAACAACAATAGCAGAAAACACAATAATAACAATAACAAAAGTAGGCTATTGATCATATATTAACCACATATAACAATTGTTGTTGCTGTTGTGTATTTAAAATGAAGAAAACGCCGATCAATAATTGCGACTGACCTAGTTGCAGTCTTAAGTGAGCCTTAAGCAGAAAAGACGCAGGCTTCGACAGATCGAGTCGGGTGGCATCGATTCTTGTTGCTCCCTGATTGTGTGATACACATTTGGTTAGCTGACTGACTGATCAACTAACGAGTTCTTCTATCTATACTGTATTATATATTTAGCGTATACATGAGCTCATGTGCGAATTCGGCCATTGGGTTACATAATTGGACCGTACTGCTATTAGAAGTGTGGTCTCTGCGCTGATAGAAAGGGGGTGACAAGATCCACAGTTGACTGAACAATGTAACTGCTCGAAGCTACGCGAGGGCAAAAAGCACTCAACGACAATGAAGTGTATTGTCTACATCTGTTTTTATGTGATACATGATGTAGTGCTTTAGACAATCCCTAATTTCTCTGCATAAGGTAATGTCTTTGTCGGTAGATTAAGACGTATTATGTGAATTTTCTTATCCTGTATACATATCACGGCCTATCTCAGAGCGAATCATGCTGCGGGAATGTGTTAGAGCGTGAACATGGGTAAATCAACAACAGGGTAAACATGGCAGTGGGATTCTACGCGAATAGACGAGATTCTGTTGCATCGTGGCCTGTATCACTGCTAAAGCAACAAAAGTCCGCAAAAGTCAATTTTACTTAGCAGAACTTGCTTTTTGCGACCATTATACCGCTGCTGGTCTTTACGATATTTTCATTCGAGATTTTACGGTCGTTCTATT
Source organism: Varroa destructor (assembly GCF_002443255.2). Lineage (NCBI taxonomy): Eukaryota > Metazoa > Arthropoda > Arachnida > Mesostigmata > Varroidae > Varroa > Varroa destructor. The sequence continues at coordinate 12,935,904 of NW_019211459.1, read as the reverse complement.
AAAAAAGTGGACAACGTTGTTAACGAGGACACATTCACGGATTCGTTGTCACGCTATATGGCTTACTGAAGTTATTTTAAACAATTTTAATGCCCATCAGAATAACGATAATGATGATGGTTGTTATTACTACTTATTTTTCGTATTACTACTTTTGTAATCAAAGAAAGTTGTTATATGTGGTATATCTAAATACGTTTCTCATAGCCCCGTAGAGAGCATACCCAATTGTGTATGCTTTTACGGGTTTGTTGTACTGAATTCAATCAGTCTTGATAGATTGATTGAATTCAGTATCCTCAAACTATTATCCAATTATTCGGCCGATAAGAGTTTTTTTAGTTTTGTTGCAAATAGTTGTTTTTAAAACAGTCACTAACACTATTTAATGATAATCCATGCGTGCATGTACTGCACGTCTTAGTTTGCCTTGAGCAGATTATAATTATTATACTGAAACCAATAATCGTGCATAAAAACAGTAATTAAGTCCCCATCCTTTCTTTGCTTTCGTCAGCCTTACAGCACCTTGTAATTCTAATATGGTAGACTATCCCAGGCCATTCCAGGAAAATTATTAAAATTAAAAAAAAAAAAGGAATTTCATATAATGCTGCATATAATTCGCAAAGCGTTTCTGCTTGCCGGCAATGCCTACCATTGAGATATATAGATAATGAAAAGATGCGGCAAGCTCGTTCGTTTTTTTTTGCAGTTATTCTGTCGAACTTGCATTGCCACTGTAATCGAAAAATCCCGTAATATAATATTGCTGGGATCCGTCAAATTTTGTCGTTCTAACGTTGTTCTTGTGAGGGGGTAACGCTGTTCTATCGCTAATTCTGATCGCTGGCCTTGCTCCTCCATATTTCACTCTCCGTATTTCAGCGAAAAATGTGCAGCATTGAATAACGCAGCAAACTCGTTTGGCCTATTCGGTATCCTCCCACATCTGGTCCGTTGGCCCACGAATGAATGGGCGAAATCTCCACTCTTGTTTCACTCGATTTTGCCCTCTCCTCTTGATTATAAGCAATTACTATTCTCAACGGCATTACAAATATAATGATATGGTGAGACTAGATGCCTAGATACGAGATTCTTAGGGCAAGTAGCTAGGCAACGAGTAACTTCATTGCATTGTTTTCACGGGCAAAATGAAACTGTTAAAACGATACAGCAATTCCTCCGCCTATGGTCTCTACGACTAACCATGTTTTAAATGAACGGTCGCTTTCAGTTTCAGCTCGACTCGTGTAGCAAAGCTAATAAGTTTGCCAAATCGCTCAAATTGAAAAGAATTGTTTCTCCTTTTGCTTTTCACTTTCGTCGTCTACACAATTGGCAATACTTTTATGAAAAAAAAAAAAAACAAAGCCGATTTCTAGACAATATCGTCAACAGGAAGTGATGGCTAGCAAGTAGTCTGCGTTTGCGGTCATTCTATTGTTACATATTATTACGTTTTGTGGTCTGTTGTGTCATGTCGCTTCAGCTGATGAATTATTTGATATCAGATGGCGTAACGCTGTGACGAGGCTGCCAGTTGTTGAGTGTCTTGGCTTGTGCGTTTAGCTTTGCAATCTGGCATGGGACCGCTGGCTTTTCTGTTTTCGACGTCGGTCTAAGCTAAAGCTATGTAACAGCAGATAGAATAGACTGAGTAGGCAAATGTTCGTTACAACAGGCTTCTAAATGCCCACGAAAAGACCATAATAGTGGGGTGTGATCAAGCATAAACAAACGAGTCGAATTTGTCCCAAGAATTGGGTCTAAGCGACCTCGTGCCCAAATAACTACGATCTGGTTTGACGTCAACCAACGCTGCAATAGAAATGCTAAGATGTAACTATTTCAAAAATAGAAAGTATGGCTTAGAAACGATTTCTAGAGGGATTACCTTACGGGGTATTGCGTTGTCACCGAGCGTCTATTTCGTCCCGCTTGGCATTATTCTAGCATTTTCATTAACGTACGTATAGTGTAACGTGTATACTTTTTTGGAAAACTAAATTTGCGGGTTGTTGTTACTGTCTTACGATTTGCTTACTATTATCTAGTAAACGCTGTGATCTACGCAACTGAATGACAAATACTATTGTACATAAGATACCGTCAGAAATATACATTAAGTTTATCATTCGCTTCCTGTTGCTGTAGGGTTTAAGTTGTAATAGCAGGTGAGAAAACGTGACCGTAACTATTGCGAAACCCAGCGTTTGTTGAAGAATAGGTACTGGACCCCGTGCGATGACTGGCCGGCCAAGGACATCAAATGTAGTCACCTATGTTGTGCTAAGTCGTCGAGATTAATTTGACCACAAAGTCATTGTACACCCGCCTTCGACTATAATATAATTCAATTACGTTTTCTTTTCGATGTTTTGACAGTACATTATGCATCTGGCACTAATAGTGACAGTGCTTGATTTAAAAAGGTCATTTATTATATATATTTGTAGTTGTGAGAGTAATCCATTTACATGTTCATTATTGCTGAAAATCTCCATCTGATACGGGACTCGTTTTTTAAATCGCCAATTTTCAAACCGGAATTTGGTAGAATCGTGTATGCGTGCGAACGATGACGATGTTGACGTAGGCTATTTTTTGGTGCAAACCTGTGGCCAGTATTTGTTCTCCTGAGCGGACGGTATCCTTTTTTACAGGGGAATGTATATACGGGGTCGCGCCAATCGAAAACTCGCGATGAACTGAATCGATATGCAATGCATCCTTCTATACCTAAAATTAGGTTTTCATGCTTTTTTTTTTTATTTTGATTGATTGAGCAAACATGATTGTAGAACACACTTCTTTCTCATTAACGCTGACGGAGTTTAATGCAGCGTTCTTGAACGGCATTCAAGGGATAGCCACGAGCGTTTCCAACAACAATAGTGCGACTATTTTACTATTGATGGTCATGCACTCGATAAGGGCCAGCCGATTTTTTCTTCTATAATTCATCAATATGAACGATTATGCGGTAGCTACACGGGATCACGACTCGTTTGTCACATATTAATAACATAACCGTGCAGTGTAAAAGTGGGCAGATTTTGCCAAACCGTGAAATGATTGATTGCTGTTGGCCCCGTTGCCATTGGTCATAGCAGAGCCTTCCTTTTTGACAGATGGCCATTTATATAAGGAAGGGCAAATGTCATCATCGTGCTCTTGTTGCGAGCGGCCGGTAGGAAACACTAGTGGCAGAATAGGTAGATTCGCTAGTCCAGTTGGTCAGCTAGCTAAAACCGGGATATAGACAATCGATCGGTGGGCGAGCCGTGATTTATGTCATTAGACAGCTTTCGTCACAAAGCCAAATCTCTGCAGCCTGCATGCTTTTGCTGGGAGGGTGCACAAGCCAGTTTGAAAATACCAAGAAGAAGAAGAAAAAAAGTTTTCGTACGAGAGAGCCGGGCGAATTGACGAATTCGAACGTGAAACGGAAGCGACTAGCCCCCCAGACCACTCGCAGCCAACGTAAGGAAGGCATGACGAAATCTGCTCCATTATTATATCAACATTGTTTTCTTACTAAATATTAAATCTGGTAAACTCAAGAGTTAACGGAAGTGCAATTCAGGTGAACCTGGTGTAGTTGGCGGCACCTTACACAGCTTTAACAACTTAACAAGCCTCAACAATAAGCCTAGAACCTTTTAACGGACTTTTGGCGGACCTCTGCGTATATATATATATATATATATATATATCATAGATGCGCTTTGTACGTTGGTGCTTACGCCAGTTTAACAGTCGGTAGCAGCGTCCGCACCGGTCACAGCTACTAGTCGTCTCTGAAGTCTCTCTTATTTGGGTGCCATAGCGAGAAAAGACCAACAAAATTATGCCGATGGCAGCGACGAAAAAAATTAGGAACAATGGTCGAAGAGATGAACAGTAACTCGGAAGCGCGAAGCGCTGACGGAACTTCGCAACTCTGACCGGGGTCGACAGAAAGTGGCGTGTCGAACGAAAAGCGATGGGGAACAGTGAAAGTCGCCTGTTGCTGGCGTCGCCAACGGTCACCATTATCAACAGTCAGCAAAACAATGACGTAAAAACTCATTTGCGAAAAGTAGAAGACAGCTGGAGTCCCGAAAAACCGACGACGACGACGACAATTACTGGAAAAAAAACGCAGAAGCAGAAACAGACGTGTGAAAGCTCGAAAGGATCTGTAAGAAGCGAAGCAAAAAAAAAACACAGGAAAGCATCACTGTAATGTAGTAAACATCTTGACGCGAATCAGAAGAAAAGGGCTGAAGCAAGGAAAAACTAACCAAGCTAGGCGCTCCTATTGAACGTGATAACAATAGTAGCTTTGTTTATAGTGGGTTCAAGCTGTTGAATGAACTGCAATGGTATTCTCATACCACTGCTAACCCATATATTGCACGCATAACGCCTAGAGACGGTGCCAGACGGTGACAAGAATATTCGTGAGCTCACTGGATCGAATCCAGGCCCATCTTACATAGATGATTATCTGAAATTTGTTAGATACAATATATTGTAATCAATGTCAATAGATAAGGTTCTTTTGAGTACTAACACACTGTCGAGTACCGTATATGTATTACGAGATATTAGTGAGGTTACTAATACATTTATTCGATAACGGATAAAATTGTTTATTAGGTTATACTAATTGATTGATACAAATTAGGTAACCGGTAATTATCTTTGGCAGAATCGCCGATTGTATTCGTTATAGCTACCAGGGATTTTCAGCCAATTTCGGCTGTGTTCTACTGCTATCGCTAACAGCTTGCGAAGTTCCAGTTGGTGATTATGTGCTATACGTCTGTCGTCACTATCTATTTTCTGCCTCTTTGGTTTTTATTTTCAAGAATTTAGTTGATCTTTTTAGAGAAAAAAGATGGCCACTTTTGCATGGTGTTGATCACAGATCAGAGCCATTTTAAAGCAGAAAAATTTATTGTTTTGTGCCTTATTCTCCGGATGACTTTTTAAGGAAAACCAATGCCATAATACTGGAAAGCATAGTCATATTATGCGATGGCTGTTAAGGCGCTCGCTATGTCATTGTCATGAACAGGTCGCTATTAAGGAAGGCAGACTTCGCGATTAAACCTTAATTCGCGCTTTCTTGGTCTAAAAAGGGGAGTTTCTTCATTACTGGCATCTGTGTGCGTGTTTTTAATTTCCATTGTCGTGATCGTTATGACCATTCGTTTATAATCTTTGCAGACAAGCCCGGATATGATGATAACACCAGGTATTTGCGCGCATCGGCTCCCATACAATCGCAACAGCACCCGCCCTTTACGATACTTCTATGTTGGCAGGATTTCCTCTTGACCGTTCTTACACTTCCGGTGTACTGTCTTCAATGCGCCGTCGAACAGTTTCTGTCGGATGAAGATCCTTTGCACCAGGCTAACTTACGACTGAATGATGAACCTATGACCACCATCCACTATTCAATCGGCGATTCAAGACGGCTGACCGGGAGAACTATTTTCACTATAGTCTCTAGGACCATAGTCAGGCGCTGCAATCAGCCCAATAAGCTGCTTTCTCCAGTCGATTCCCGACTGTCTGGTGAAGTCTCTTTAATCGACACTGTTGACGTTTCGTAACGACTGTCTCCTCCTGTGCTCAAGAGGGGTGGCGGAAACAGCGGCCAAAGCTATCGTAGACCTTTACCCGACGTAGGCCATACTTTCGCCCTACTCGCTTGGCTTTGAGTCACATCTTTCGTGGTCAGCAACAGCTGTGTATAAAAAAAACCATGACGCATACTGTTGGGTCGGGTTGAACCCGTTCTTGTCAAACAAAACACATCACATCGTCCGATTCTCACGCACGCTGACAAGTTCTTGCTATGTTGTGCTTAATCAATGGAACAAACTCGTGTTGTCTTGTTCCTGCTTTATTCGCTTAAACTTCTTTATTCTTCACCTGCGTTCAGGAGCTTGTCCACAAACACAACGAATGTAGGCGATGATTCAACATTGCACAAAGACGTAACTGATAACACACTAAGCATCGGGAGATGCAATGTAGTCAAAGCTGTACCGCACCATCTCATCATGCGGACATCTCTGCCTGGCATCGTTCTTTTCGGCAGGGCCGCGCACATCTTAGCTGTCTGTACCAGATATTCCGTCACATGACAATACACCTCGGAACGCCATCAGCAGAAGCGGTAGCAATGCTTCTGCAGCAAAACTAGCTCACTCAAACGTACCACGTTAGCCCTAGGGCAGCTGTGCGGTACCACATCTGAGCGATGTACCACAGTCAGGCAGACGACTGATAGAGCTATGGGCAGTGGATCGGCTACAGGCGGGACAGTATTTCCGGAGGAGCAGATGACCAGACGATTAGAAGCTGGTGGACACTAACACAAAAGCGCGATAGGACGTGAGACAATGGAAGAGTGAAAAAGAAAAATAAATAGAAAGAAAATAAGGGTCTGGAACAGCAAGCAACAAAACCAAGATAGAAAACAAATTTAAAATCAAGGAAAAGGAAAACAGCCCGAAGGTAGCAAATTAACTACACCGGAAACCACTAACTGATCGCGCTCTTGGCGCGTTAGAGTACGCTGCAATATGGCGGCAAAGAACAGTGACATCGCGTAAATGCGATGCGCTGTTTGACGCCGAAGCGATTTGTTGCTACACTCGGTATACGACGTCGCCCGCCGCCTACGCGCTTCTGGCGATAGATCAGAATGCGCTAGAAAATAGCAAAGGCAGCTCGGGAAAATGCGGCCGCACCTGCACGGAATGATAGCAAGAAGGGTACACGAACTTAGTCAGCCAGGGGACAGCGATTTTGTCAACGATAGCGATGACTACGTAACCGTAGCAGGAACAGTTCCACCGGGAATCTACGACATCTGCTCATGATGGGATATGCCGAATATAGGGGTTATCACGAAAGAAGAGGCATGCTGGCATCGTTCTAGTATTTACTTTGTTGTATCCCAGTACAGCGCAAATATATCAGATGTTTTCAGCATGAATGCAACTGACCTAGACTAAGTGATAGTGGGCGACGACTCGTCAAATAGAACCAACTGCAATAACAGCGAATAGTGCGCCCGTTTGTATATATATATAAATAGGCGTCGTTACGACGTCGCTTAGATACAAAGCATTTCGAAGGATAACGGGATAAGAGGTTCTCTATTCAACATCGAAGCTAAATCTATTTGCAGAAACGAACTGATACTAACGCTCCAAAGACTGACCAAAAACAGGTTGAGTCTCGTTATACTGTGTCGCATTTAGTTAAAGATTCAGCTTGTTCCTCTTTCAAAATTTTAAATATTTTGTTTCTTTGTTCTCTTACCGGCAGCTAATCGATGTTGATCTGATATTAAGTATAGGGGACATATTCATTAAACTGGTGATGTACTAATTAGTCAGACAATGTAAAAAAACATCTCACTGTTATTTTCCGCGAATTTCCGTGCGTTATTCGTTCAGTGGCGGTAATTTTCAAAATGTTCACATAAACAGTGACATAATAAAAAGATAATTTCAGTATAGATTAAAAGTTACTCAGCACGATGTGTGTCTATCGTACACCCCTCTATAATAATATATCAGCCTTAAACAGACGAGAAAAATAATACTGAAGTATAATTTATTGGCTAGAATTCAATACGAACAGCGGAATCACTTGTAACAAATACATGCGTCTAGCATTATTAATCGTAAGCTATTCCGCTGTTCGCGTACTGCATTCAGCGAGCTTTTGCCTAGGCAATACGGGGTGATCCAAAAAAAAAAAAGCATCTCCTACCATCATGTGCTGTCATAGCAGCACATCTTTACGAGAACATATGGGTTGGGCGAAGAGGCTTTATGGAATACCCAGACTAATCTACGGCAGTGAAGACAATGACTCTGCAGGCTTTAAAAACAATCGATCGACCAATAATGCGTAGTAAATTTTTGGCCAATCATTATCAGCAGTGTATTATAATTATTAATGAAAACATTGATAATTTTAAATATCTGCAGTATTCAGAAAACCTACGCGTTTTATCTAGACACTTCTGCAATTGAAATACCCATTATTTGCAAATGAACCTGAGATTACAGCCAAGCGAACACTTCTACGAAGATTCTACATCGTTTATATACAGTTATCTGATTGAATGCGATTCTTTTCAACGCGTTAGTTCATCGTGATACGACAAAGCATAACGTAATCACCGATTGACTTGAAAATTTCCTCAAATTCATACTAAACCAAAACACAAACTAACAATGAAGGTGAAATCAGTTGTACTTCAGTGTATAGTAACCTATGTATGTGAATGCATGACGAGCTTCTGCATTGCTACCTTCGAGGACGTTGTATCTGTATCTATTTTTACACAGTAATTGTATTAATATCATTATTTGAAATATACGAAGATCTTTTGTCTGTAAAATCTGTTCGCGTGGTGCTCCTGAGTGGCGCTGATATATGTACGAAACTGAACGCAAACATCAGTGGGTAACATGGAGATAAAATGCAATGGAAACTTTGTAAATTATTTTCTCTACCGATACGATATCGACGAATGCCGTTAAATTGTCTGTCCTGTTTCCTCGTAGGTTTCAGTGCATCTGTGTGATGCACCGAAATCTATGAGGAAAGAAAGTAAGGTTTGTTTGCGTGTATACATACCCAAGTTGTATTGTCTGTCACGGCGTGTTCGTTATTCATACGATAAGAGCTGTCATCACGGACGAGGCCAGAGCTGTATATACATGGCAGGACGGGCAACTTAATAATGCTATGGACAGATGTACAAGCTGAAAATAGAATCGAACACGTATTTACGAGCAACCAAACGGATGCCTGTCCTATCAGAAGTCCGTCAGTTTATTTAGTTAGTTATTGTTACCGTCAGTACTACTGTTATATAATTGTGGCCATGTTCCTTGCTTTATTAAATAATCGTATGAATTAGTAGTGCGATTTTACATATATATGTATATATATAATCTCTCTGTGAACTCTCAGTGAATGATTGTGATTTTGTTGTTTGCGTTGCAGGTAAGCGAACGGTAAGGGACAGAAACAAACGAAAAACGAATGTTGTCGAATTCGGACATAGCGAATCGGTTCCTACACACATCGATTACTGTTACAAGTGACTTCGGCCTGTCGGACCTAAATGACAAACGCTTAATAAAGTGCTTCCCAAGATGGCCAGTGTAAAGATTCCGCCCGAGAATATCGCAACATTCGTTGCTTTCGTTAAGGTCTAAAAAAGGTACAGTAGTTCCAAAGGACCTAACAACCTAATAATGAAGGAAATGCAGAACACACAACATCTACAGACAAAGAGGCTTATACAAACACACATACATACACACACGCAGACACGTGGGTGAAAGTTGCCTTTCAAATTAAATTTCGCTCTAGCGAAATCGATTTTATTTATTTATTTATTATCGAAAACTGTATTTAACGACATAACAACAACGAACAAAAATTAACCTATTGCAGTGGTATTTAGGTCGATTCGAGGTGAAATAGAGTTACAGGTTAGGGCGCGGACAGCGGGTAGCGACCTTGTTTAACATTCAGCTTTCTGTATTGTGCCGTCCTGTATTTTTTATAGTCAAAAATTCGGATGTAAAAATATCGGTAACGCGCAGTTAAAACGAAGCTAACCCGACCTGATTTTGTTTTTGAAAAATTTTCTATTTAACCTGCACGTAGAGATTCTGTTGAATTCCTACGACTTACCCTGCTCACCTTATAGTAGTGGATGTTGGCTTAAATCAAGGTATAAATTATTTACCACCATTGAATCAAACGTATATAAGTGCAAGCATGAAATATCGAGTTCTGATCGAACGACATAGTTCTTCGGCGTAGACGATTTCGTTCTATATTAAGCTTTTACTGGTGTCTGGACGTTCTTTTGACTAGCGAGCAGTGATGGCGTTTCGAACGCCGTGATATCATGCAAAATAGGGTAAACAGGTTAGACCTCATAGATTATCGAGTAATTTGCAAGCGTTCTATAGCATGACTACGATTTAGGCACACTACAATGTGCTTCCATAGTGAATGTCGACGTATCGGCATCACGCAGATGGGCGGAACGGGCAAAGAGGACCAAAGGGTCGACTACGTGATCCGGGCCGTCTGTTTCTAACCTCTTTGCTCCTGGTTTCCGTCAAGCTCTTGATTTGATTTTCTCCTGGCCGGCGACAGTGTCAAAATGAGGCGGTCGACAAAATAACTGGTTCAACTAACGAGAAGAAAGAGAGCATGATACAGGGAATAGAAATTCAATTTTTGACCTCATATATCCCTGATATACTACGTAAATATAGACAATGCTTTGTTGCTATACTGGTCGGGGAGAGATACGTGATAAAACCTCTTCATATGTTAAGTGCTCCACGTTTGGGCAAAATTCTTCGTAGTTTAGTGTATTAGGTGAAAAAATAGGCCGTGAACAGTAAATGAAGTTCCCTGCTATATTAATAGTCGTCCTTTTCCCGTATTCCGTATGTACCGTCAGAAAGTTCAAATGAGTATCTCAACGCTACATAGATTAACTCACCGAAAGGTTTTTGTCTTCGATTTAGCAAATCCGATTTCTTGCTAACGACAAGATACTTTCTATTTGGTTAACAAAAAACTAATGACTACGTAGTCATATAATTATTTAGTATATATTATATAGGATATAATTAAGATATCCTATATCTTATATTATATATTAAGGATAAGCAAATGAGAAATTCGATAAAGATCGGACCAGACTTTCGGAGGACGCATAACCTCTTCTGAGTATATAGTAGATCTAAATCACTACTGTTCAACATGAGAGACCACTTTGGTCTTGATGTTGGCACACAACCAGTCACCAGTATTAGGCCTGGGACCTGGGAAAAACAAGGCACACGAGCTCCCTAGGTTCCTCTCTTCCATGTTCTGTTGCTAAGAGTACCTCGGTAGGACAACCTGATCTTAGTTTTTTGCCGTCTGAAATGAACGAAGATAACGTACCTCTTCTCGTTTATGCATTGACCGGGGGAGAAACCGTGTGTAACAGAGGAACAAATTACTGTAGTGGGTTATTGAATATAGAAATCAGGCGGCATCACGAACAGCTTGCGCTCCGCAATGCCGGCTACCTAAGGATCGGTCATTCCTTTTACTCTGTCCGCCTAGCATTATTTGCAGGGTAACCCACCAAGAAAATCTAAAGTGCGGCGATTCATTCTGTGTTTTTCCCTGCTGCTGCTTCTTTCATCCACTTTTTGGCGCCTTGGTGTGGCGACGCTGGTGATAGAAATAGACGTAGACTTTGAGGATCTCTGCCTTTCTGCGTCGTTCCTTGATGCCTGTCGGGTAGCAGCAGAGGGCGAGCAGCAGTTGCGATCTACACCCTCGAGTCGCAAAACCATGTTGTCCATACAGAGAATACAAAATCAGAAACGCGGTCGTATTGAGATGGCAGGAATTTGTACAGCTAGGATCCTAGTTAGGACAGCAGGTTCTTTTGTGTTGCTATCGTTGTTTGTTGTTGGCGCTGATGCTGTCGGCCTTGTTGCCGCTGGTTAAGTAATGACTTCAGTCTTCACGACATTACTTCACTAATGGCAGCAGGTGGTCCCCCTGTGGATAGTCTCTGAGCTATGCATCTGTCTGTCTTTCGGTCATCTGCACCTGAAAATCAAAATCAACTGCGGAAGCAAAAACTACTTCGACTTCTGCTTATTACGCTGCAAGCCGTTCTAGCAATCCCTCGTATTCGCTCGTATCTGTCTAGAAAAGGAAAGGAAAAACATAGTCCGTAGTCAGACATAATCAAGTCGTTCTTTTTAAACCGGTCTTTCACAGTTCTTGACTGCTCCACCGGCACATTCGAGCATCGTCAGCGACAAAACAGCCAGAGTCCCATGGCCTTCTTGCCAGCAAAATTCTACTGTACCCATGGCATAGAAGTGTATTACAGAGCCCGCGCCTGGGACAGCGCAAATCGCTTGACTCTACGAACGAACAAATCGCTTTTCAAGCCAAACTATTCAAGAAAGCGTATCGTTTAAATAAGAAAAAAACTACAATATAGCTTCCGTTGATATTTTTCCTTTGCTTTCTCTTCGTTTTCTGAGAATCGACCACAACAAAGAGCGCTGGCGCTCACCGACCGCTGCCTACTACGCTACTGGACCTCCAAAAATACGAGCTAGCGATCATTCAATCGAACGAACAACTTTCGAGCATCGTTATAGTCCTGATGTTTACTGTTATTGTTGCTTTTCACTGTTGTTCTAGTTTAAGCCTGGGTAAGAGCAACTGTTATTTTTCCCGCAGTTAGTCGTCCCTGGCTAGTACCACGTCTCCTCCCAATACCACGATTCGACGATGAGTCAGCGGTTGGAATCAATCGACCGGTCAGCCAGCTAGCCAACCATTTAAATACCCACCCACCAATTTAAAGGACGCCACCGTGAGGCACAACGCGTTACAGTGAAGTCGAATGATGTCGGCTAATGAAGCCTAATGTGATGCCCACCTGAGTAGCAGGCTCTTTTCAGTGGAGGAAGGGAACTCATTTTTGGATAACAACCTATTGAAAGCCATAACAACGCACCGTTTCGTTTGGACTGGTCAACCCAATTGTTATTGTTCGTTGTCGATAGCAGGATTTTTCTAAGACAGTGGAACTGATGGAACGGCTCCTCACCAGCTATGACTAAGCTGTTTGTGTTTTTCATTTATCTGTCCTTGCCTGTGTTCGCCGCCTACTCGTCAAGTTATAGGTAAATGATGATTCGATCGCAATTACCGCCGTCTCGACAGCGACTGCTGTAGCATGGCTGCACACTGGGTCACTGGCGGCATTTTAGACCTCGCCGGTTCTCCTTCGACGTCCGTGTATCACAGTCGGCCGTAGCAAACCATTGGGGTGTCTATGAGGATGATCGCCTTACGGACGTCACAGCTATTATCGATGTTAATGGAAAACGATCGGTGTTAATAATAGGATGAAAAACATGAAGGTGCTGTCACGCGACACATTTTAACCGTCGTCTCTAACTTTTACTGTCGTTACCAAGACAACATTGCTAAATGGTATTGTGTCGTAGGGAAAATGAAGGCGAACGGTGAACACATTAATCTCTATTTTCCCCTTATCTTTTCTTTTCCGCCTCCCCTGTTGCTTTTGGCTGCAGGGCATTTGTCGTATTTATTCTCGAGTCCTGTTTACAGAAACCATCCATCGGTCCACCTGTCGTCCAACAGGCCCCGTAGATCTTCGTTAACTTTGAAGTTATATTATTTATGCGGTGCTAGCAGCAGTCTCTTGGCGAAAGCAGTACTATATGTCAATATAAAAAATTAGTTTAGTAGAAGTAGTTGTGTTATTTGCTTGAAACAATACCCGTAATAGGCATGTCTGTAACGTATCTGTCTACTGAATCTTGAGAAGCGATGGTCGAAGTTCGAATTCGGGCGTAGACAAAATTTTTTTGTACCGGCAGGAGGCAGCCGTCTGAAATAGTGCCTCAAATACTGGGTGTATGTAGAACACAAGAAGAAATAGAATGAATCATTGGACGTAACATTCGAAAATACATCCATCTATTTAGTAGTACTTAGCCCAGATCCGAGTTAGACAAACCATTTTTAGAGGATATTATTTAAGGAGTGTTTCGCTTGCAGTTGCTGCTGGTTCTGTTGCTGCTGCTGCTGCGTCTGCTGTCGGAACGTTATTTTCTTTAGGGCGGAACGAAAGAGGAGGTACATGCAACCGGGGCTAATTATTATTACGCTTAGTCAATAAACCAAGCAGCTGGACAACGCTAACTATTACAGAGCCGCGCTGATGGAAAATTAGCGAGATCGAGTATAGATCTGATAAATGCGATCTCAGCAGAATCGAGTCCAACCGTCCTGGGTAGAGCCCCACACTGCTCAGAGACCAGATTAGTTAACCTGTGAGGAGCAGTTCGAATCGCCCCTAAAAATAGGTATTTAACAGTAAATATTTATATATAGTCACGCTTAAATTTACATGCACATATGCATAAAATCAAATCATTGCTGCTGTTGCTATTCTGGTATGAGATGACAAGCGCTATGTTGATAATAATCGTGGGAAAGAAAAGTACATCTTTCTTATATGACCAGCGTGCAGCGGATCAGTGAGCCAGAAGAGCGCTCATATTTACATCCATAAATACACATACTAAGCGCTTGCAATGTAACGGCCGTAGCACATGTCACGTTAGCAGAGTGATGGGCTCGATAGGACCGGCACGAGCAAACCAATCACCAACAATGCGGGTCGCTAGACCAAGGCTCTGGGGCACACGTGCGGGACACTGCTGAATACGGATCTGTCTACTGGATATGTATCGGTGTTATAGGAAAAGATCGCCAAAGATACGATTGCCGCCAGCGCAACAAAGCAGTAATAGGAACGTTGAAACAACAGTGACATTAAGCTATCACAATACTGTTCAACCGGTACAAAGAAATACACCAAAGGTTAAGGGGGAGCTGCGACACGGTTGAATCAATTTTTTGATATGAGAAACGAAAAAAAAAAACGTAAAATAAAGGTAACGGGCTAGGTGAGGAAAAAAATGGGTCGTAAAAAATGAGAAAATCGTCACAGGATGGTAACGAACAACTACCAGAAAGGCTGGCTAGCACGACATTACTAGTACGAGTAGCTTAGCACAACTATCTAATACATATGCGACTTGGAACTGGAGATATTCACGTGGCAAGAGATGACTGCTGAGAAGCTTCATCGGCAAAATGAAGTTCGATGGGGGCTAATAATGGGTAACGAGTGGGGAGGGGGTGGAGAGAGGTTACATACGAATCTAATTGGTTGTGGCACACGATGAATTTAAGTAGTCAACTGATGTTGCGCTGCGATCGTCAATGTTCATGCTGTCCAGCCAACAGCAGGTTGCTTGTCATCTGAAATAATCGTAAAGATATATGTTGATTGATTAGCCATATTCTAATGTCATACGTGGCTGCCATGCTAGCGCCGTTAAATGCTTGTTCGTAATGGTATACTACAATGGTATTGCGATAACTATATAAGTGAAATATTGTTAGTCGATATATTATTGCGCCTTTGAATCGATATCATCAACGCACAAATTTCTAAACACGAAGTAAGGTGTGATAGGCCGTCCAAGGTTGAATAAATACTGGTTCTTTTTTCCGCCTATAATTTTTGCTTCGTACAATTTTCGAATAGGTAATATCACAATACGCAATACTATTATGCTTAAAGGTATTGCTAATTGACCCGAGGCTTCGTCAAGCGAATATTTCTTCTGAAAGCGAGACGATAGCACGAAAAAACCTAACACCCTTCCGATTTAAGCAAATATAGCAACATATAACGTTATCAATGTGAGCTATTGTCGGCAAGTTAATGCTCGATCTCTAAGAGCATGTGGAATCAGTCTATTGACAGAAACATTGTCAAGGATCGAACACAATAGAATATATATGTAATGCCGAATTCGTGTCGGACGTTGCATTTTGCCGCTTGTTAACGTTTGTAGAGTTTGTGACGGACGCATCGCTTATTGCGTCACTCTATTCATGGCCATTCGATGACTTCACTGATCATCTGTATCGATATGCAAAGCAGACGACTTCCGGCCGCTAACCTACGAGCGCTCTATTGAACGCAATAAGAAACGTACGCTTTATGGTATCTCAGTGGCGACTGTATGCGTGGTGGGCAGTTTTTGCTTTGAAGTAGACTATCGATACGATCTTTCCCAATGTATACTGTTTGACATACAGGTTTTCGTAGATCCGATAGAAACATCGAATTTAAGGACTCTACCTCATGCACACTTGAGAGAGTGATCCGACAAATTCTTTCGTTTCTCAGGCTGAAGGATGTTCCAGTTTTCCGATTACAAGACTAGTAGCAACATGCACAAGTCCGGCTTGATTTGATCAAGCACCGCTAATAATAGGTAACATGCTATTACATTTGAAATTTCGAGTGTTTCCAGGCCAGGCTGTCCTTACTTTTTTCGTAAGGGTTATGATTTCTGGTCCATGACCAATTTTGTTAAAGGACTACTTACCCAAGTTGTACGAATGGCCATGCCAAACGAATTCGCATTTATGAAGTCAACGCAACAAAAGGAAGTGACGGTACATTGTGAAGCGTGGTATGCCAAGGACATTCAGTTACAGAGATCCTCCGATGTCAAAATCTGTTCCGCTCTAAAGGAAGCTATGTCACATTGAGCTAGTAAAATCTTTTTCTTCAGCCACAGAATTTGCCGCGTGCAATAACTTCGTATGGAAGAACCTGTAAACTTTGCGCTTCGTTCAAAATCGATACAGAACACCAGCGCCACCACCACCGCCGCCTATTGTTTACCTGACCTTGTGCCCACAGCCATCAGCTGGCGAAAGACAGCAGCTGCAACAATATAGTAAAAATATGTAAATGCTGTGCATTAATTCCTTTTCAAATACGTTATTGCAGTAGATCGATATTCAAACGAAAACCGTAGAACAGTCCACTTCATTGCCGCTATTAAGATTATCACGGATCATTTCCATATATTCGAATGTGTAGTAAACGAATTAGCAGGTGTCCACAGAATTGAGAAGTTTCTGTAAGTATTCATTTACTATCATCAAGCGACAGTGGTCGATCTCCCTGCAGGTGAATGCATGCGATCAGGCTTCATGATGTAGTGACAAACTTACTACAATCAATGTTTTTCCAGCGCGTAGCAAGCATAGCAGTATAATCAAGTTTATGCAATTATCCGGTTGACAGGTTATGAAGGGCAGACCTGAATTATTCGGCTTAGTTTTAAGGTTAACCCACCCGATTTTCAGATCGAGCGAGAGGCTATATTTTAAAAAGAATGAAAAATTAACTTCCCTTGGAGTCGTTAGCCATCTGCACACCCTAGAGTGTTTTTTCTAGTTCGTTCCGACTGAAACAAGGGTCATCTATAATTGAAAGAGATACTGCTTTAAAAAAGGTTTCTTTTTTTGAGCAAAGCACTCGGAATACAACACGCTTGTAAGCTGGAACTTTTTTTTTTGTGGAATTATTGATTTATATGGCATAACACTAGCGGGAACAATATAAGATTCATAACTATTTGAAACACTAAAAAAGCTTTTTAAAACGTTATCATAGTTTTGCTTTTTTATTTTTTTAATATAATTTTTACGATTCAACGGAGTTGACATTTTCGGGAAGCGTAATCACACATACACACACACATCCCTCAAACATTTCTAGCCTGTCTGCTATCCTTGTAGCGATCAGTGGCTTCTCAGCAATAACACATTGGGCCGCTAATTTGGCGCTCTTCGACGGCTGACACAGCGATAAGTCGTTCAATACTATTTGTCAGCATTTCGCCGAGAAATAGAAAACAAACAGAATAGAACGTATATCTAAAGCAAAGTCGTTCTGCTGTACTATATATAGTAGATTCTTAGGATATTGTCGCAGCAGCTGGCTCCGTTGTTCCATCAGTATCTACGCGAAAATAGAAACACTTCCCAGATTCCGAAGCTACGATTACTGCTGGCAGACTCGACTACGGCGGACTGTAGGGGACATCTATTATACTTACTAACAGTGTAGTTGGGTGGCGTAAGTTTCACCCATAAAACAGCTGTGCGGAACATGGAGAGCTTAATACGCAAATACTTTTGCCCCTAGAGGATGAACAATTTCCCCCGCGAGCGTGTCTATTTAGTTGGTCGTGAAGGGGCGATAATGACTTCTGGTTCATTTTCCACCTGTGAAAATAAAGTGGCCACTCAGAGACACCAGAACGGCCATCGGCGTTGCTTGCCTTGAAATATTACCAAATGTATGAGTGGATATTTCTGTGAAATTGTGTAGCGTCAACATTTTTTTTTGGCTTGCATGAACGGGTGTTCCTATCGTGTGTTGCATGAAGGACTGTGTTGAAACTGTACTATGTAGAAACGAAGCTATTAGAGGAGAGCTGGTCGCTACTCGACGTCAAGTGAACCAGGAATAAACGTAGCCTTTTATTTCTACATTTAAACTATAGTGCAAGGTGCGCGGTAAAGCCCACGGACGGCGGCCCAGTGACCTGTAACTATGATAGGACACCACTGTGCGATCTGCGAAAGGTAGGGGTTGTACCCGAATCCATAAACATCAGTCACCGACGCACGGACTCGCTTTCAACAAACCACGACCGAATAGCGCGACAGGCGCGGATGTTGGTACCGCTGTTGCGCGCAACAGGACTGCCAGCACCACGTCGCCCTCGCATATGGCTAGGTCACTGGATGTTGGCGAGCAGATCGTCGTCATCTACTGGAGTATAGATAGAGACTTCTTACCAACGGCTTAGTAAGGATCAGGGAGCGGACCGCCTAAGCGTAAGCGTTGATCAAGCCATGTTGGCTCTCAAGACTTCCCGCAAGCGCAGGACACCTATGAGCAGACTACTGGGTTAGTGTATCCGAGGTGAGCTGAACGCGTACCGTCCCGCCGTAGACGTCATTGGCGTTGATAAGTATCGACTTCTGTCTGCGCTGCTGTTCCCGCCGTTGGTTGCTAACAGTAGCAAACTTATTGTAGAACGAATGCATGTTGCAGTATAGAGACCCTGTGCGATAGCGTCTACTACGACTTGGCAACGTTACTCCAATAGCACGGACATTCACATTCATTCCAGTAGTACACGTGCGATCGTATACGAGGTCTTATTGCACGAAATAAGGTTATCATTGTCGTGCGACATTAGTTACTTCATCGTGTTAACACGGCAGGTACCATCACCAGAGGCGTAACGTTCCGGGTATATCGCATAGGCTAAGTGCTATGTTACGTAACGCAGTCCAGCCCGCAACCTGCCGCCTCCACAACAGGCGAGTCGCGAGGACAGCTAAACTGATCGCCATGGCCTAAATGACATAACAATGATTGTTAATGTTGCGAAAAGAAAGTGCTTCGATCAGATGTGCTAGTGCATTTAGCCTACGAGATGACTTTGACCATGGCCAAGCGTTAGCGACACCGAAGCTTGGCGCACATCGTAAGTGTGGTATAATGCATATTTGCAGCGTTCCGAATCCAATCCAGTGATTACAAACAACTCGAATACTTCCGCCATTAAGGATTTTCTTGTGCGACCTTACGACACTCAAAAATGCATTCCTCTGTGTGTACGTGCGATTACCGTGTGCTAAAGACCTATCTGATGTACATTTCAGTAGCTTAATTAGTGGATACCGAAAATGTCATTTACAATAAAACAGCTTCAGGACAGACTACATCTTGCAGTGTCCGACTCTGTCCGGAACAACTACGGCGAAAACAAATCGATGTTCCATCGAGCACTTAGTACTCAAGGACTCTCAAGCAATAATGGTAAAACGTAATAGATCGATGACTTCAAAAGTATTCTTATTTGGAATCTAGCATAATGTGATAATAGCGATATGCACGAAGCGTTCCTTGCCGCAACTAACATCCGCCAAGGACTACCAACCAATTATTTAGGGAAGTTGAAGCATCATTTAACGAATTGTGAGAGATCACAATTGCGATCTGTGATCGGTTCTTCGTCACCACTTTCAACATAAAAACCCTGAACAAATTTGGATCTTTTAGGTTAAATTAGGTCAGTACTCATGGCAAACGAGTTCGTTAGTACCGAGTCAGCAGACATTGTGGGAGACAAATCGTCTCAAGTTGTTGTGATTTAAGTAGGTAAAATTTAGTTGGAAATAACAGTAGAGGAACGGACGGCCACCGATGGCACCGTTCTAGAAACTGTTCTGATAGTTGTTAACACAGTGCGTAATAATTATGTACGTCGCTACAGCATTCCGGATAAGATAGTATTTCAGAACAGCTGCGACCGTATGCTTGCGAATTCGTCTTAACTGACGCAAGGGCCCATGACGCATAACCATGTTTGGGACGAAGGCTTGATCATTTTTTGATTATTCGGAGAACTTCTCGTGAGGCGGTACAAAAGAAAGGGTAAATAGATTTCAAAATAGAAATTGTCTCAGTGCATAGTTGCTGATCGAAGGCCCATGACATGGAAGCGTGTGACGCCTGTTAGATAGCCAAATATTCCACACAAGGATGTGGGTACTTGCAAAAACCTATAATACTTCTAAAATCCCGTGAAAATTTTGCACCAGATTCTCAACGGCTCAATAGTTCTTCGAAAACGCTTTTTCTGTTTCTTGATTTATCAATTCGATTGCGAGAGGTACTGGCGCAACAAGCGGGTTCACGTAATCTTATGCGTTCGGATATACGCGTTGAAAGGACCGTCCATACACCCCTATCACTACACAACTACTATTGATATTAAGATTATATATAATGACAATAGTGACGATGATTCATGCGACTCTGATCTCTATAGAAAGCACTTAAGCGCGATTGACCGCATAGAAGTAGTCCTGCCCCGTATGGTCTTAGCGGCTCTGCTAGAGAGAAAAAGCCGTTTTTATGCTGTGTACCGCGACAGCATTATGTCAGCTATGAGAACAAATTACGTATTGACGTCAACGGAATCGCCGCTCGATACAGGCATGGCGATCGATGTTGTCGCGGCGTCCGGATGACAGATCCCGGGGTGACAAGGATTGACTACGTAAAAGCGGAAAAGATCGTACGTCGCTATGTTATCAGAGGGTGCGAAAAGTAGGTTAGTCGTTTTTTTTTAGTGCTTGGGGGTTGTCATCTTGAAATGTATCGATTAGAAATAGCCATCGTGCAGGATCGGTTTAATTAATATACGTATGTAGGATAAGCTCAAGCGAATTACCTACCGAATTTGATATATATATATATATATACATATATACATCAAGCTCAACAACCAGGGTCTCTGCTAGCACCAGATTTTAAAAGCAGGACATCCAGTGCGAGCGGTAGAATTAAAAAAATGTACTCGGAATAGAAAAAAAACTAGGAGAACGCTCATCATGGTCTACGGTATTTTTTTTTACCTAACCGTTACTGCCGTTAAATAAGTTAACTGAACATAGCAACGTTCAATATTTACGACCAGTTTCTGCATGTAAAGCTGAGTTCGCTTGTTGTGTGCCGCTGCCTGAACGAATCTCCGCGTGGAAACATTCAGCAAATAAACGGGCTTATTTCTTATCGTTCTATGTTCGGTTTTATTGTGACTGTGGAAACTTGTGTCTTCACTGCAAATTTACTTTTGCGTGCTTCCACGCTGGGTTATTGCCTTTGACGGGCTCTGGCCGTATAAAGAGGACGCAGTAAGCAGCTGGTCGCGTTGAAGCCATCTTTTGGGGACGTCTCTGCGCGGCTTCCCAAAGCAACAGCAACTGCGGCGACGTCACTGTACTGACCCAGCAATCGATGCTAAAGAAAAGTCAGTATGCATAAGTGAAAACGACTCCTTCCTTCATTCTAACGGGGTTTGAGGTGGCTCCGTCATTATCGGTTTCAACTGATTATTTATGTCGAAGATGACCTTTTCCACTCGTGACACGGACGCTCCGTCGCGTACTGTTGCCTCTAAATTTTTTCGCCTGCTGTGTGCGATGCACGAGTTGTAGAAAGCTAACAGAGTGAAATCACCGAAGCCATTGTGATTTATGTATGTATGAATGGAGATACCAATCTGACATCCGTTGCATCCGACAACTACTATCCCGGATAAGACAGCAGATATCCTGGTTATCGTCCTATTGGCCGTCACACGATTAGTGGTACGAGCTGGAACCATGCTTTGCTTGTTACCTAATGAATGCTGCCATGGCACCAGACACTGGCGATAGTATCGATACGTGCGCTTTTTTTCAGGGTCGTCTTTATGCAGTATCCAAGCTACCGGCAAAAATAGGTCGAGGTGCAATGGCAGTCTTTGCAGATATGTGGCTCTCAGCTTAATTCGTCATCTGAATAAAGATAATACGTTATGATCAGACACTCGGCCAGAGCCATTAGGGACAGATGTAGTCTGCAAAATGTGTTGAGTTTTCAGAATTCGACAAGGTAGTATACTTTTCAAATACCAGGAATTATTCTCAGTCGAACTATAGACTTCGAAGATAATTGTACAGTTACGGGTGAGGGAAAAATAAACCCATTTCTAGCGTGATTTCTAGATGTGTTGTCAGTTGTTAACAAACAAATACTTTCTATCTCATATATTTTTCTTATGTACAGGATACTGTCTTATTTGTTGATGTTCAGATATGATGAGATGATGGATTTTCCAAGGGCTAGCGACATCTGTTCTGTGAACATAACAGCTAAGTTTTCCCTATCCCCGATGCTGCTGTCTAAATAAGAATTACGCCTATTTATTCACTTTGCTACCTACGTGAAAATCAATGGCGTGCGTATTTCAACACGATTACGTCTGATACAAATGTATGCATCTCGCACATGGCTACAGGATTGATATAGCTCTGACGTCATCATCTTTTCGAAATGATAGCTTGATGAACTTGGCGCAACTTTACCTTCTGGAGCTATTAAATAAATTCGACGTAATATCATGCGTGAATTGTTCCGCGAGATTAAACTGTTAACCAGTTCCAGACAGATTGCATCGTTGGTCCGCCCTGCACCGCTTTATACCATACATGCTCACAGCGATGGATCGATAGGTTCCTCTGCCTGTCCCCCCCCCCCCCCCCCCCCGTGTAAACCACTTGCAGGTATCACTGAGCCGTTTCCAAATAGTCCTATATTGTTGTATTTGCTCCGTTGCCTCCGCCCTGGCTTTTGTTCGCGTTCTTGTGTTTTCATACTTCAGCTCAGGTGTTATCTGCTGTTTTGCTAAGTCAACTATCAATTTGTGTGTGTTTATGCGCTTCGCTCGCACTCGGTCACTTTGTCGTGTCCGGGCTTTTGTCCTGTCAATAGACAGAAGGTTTTGGGAGGAGTAAGGGGTACGGGTTTGAACGACAAGAGAAGGTCCTCTTGTCTCTACCTTCTTTCCCCGTCTGTCGGTTGTCGGTTACGGGCTGTTTGGCACCGTTTTTTGTGACCGCCCGGGGAAAATCTGTTAAGTCGCCTCGCAGTCTGCAAGACTCGCAATAATCTATTAAAACTGTCGTCTGACAGCGACTAAGCAGTTACTGTCGGCCGATGAATGTACCGCGACATATCGTCTTTCTTCACTTTTCCCCTATTCAGCTATTGCTATGCCTTCTACCTATTCTCACCAATTGGCACCTGATTTTCATTATTATTTATTTTTCCACTAAATACATGTGGTATGTATTGACAAAGGAGGTCACTTCTCTGCACCAAAGTCGGCATCACGACGAAATATCAGCGTACGCCAGTACTTGCCGTATATCTGCGTTGGTGTGGTAAGCTGTTGGAGTTTGTTTACAAGATCGCATCGTTTCACTGTGCTGTTGTACGGCGGACGACGTTGGTAACCTCGGAAGTTATTCCGTACTATTACTGTAGACTATCTGGCAGCTAGCTTCGCTGTTTGATACGGATGTACGAAAAAATGTAGGAGTACATCGCGCGTATACAGCTGTTAACGAACAGATATTAATACGGACAGCCTAGATGTCTAAGGGTAGCCGTTAAACAAGAAGGCTAAACGACACAACTACTGACTCTTTGCAACATAGCAAACGGAAAACATCCGTCTTTCGTCTAAGTACTAGAAATGACGTCTCAGCGTTATTGATATATTTGTCTGGTACACCTGAAACTAGTTATGACATTGACCCGTAATATAACGATACGTGCCTATGTAATAAACGTACTAATTTTATAGGCTAGACGCTAAATGTCCTGCTCTGATGCGCTAGTCTATCTAGCTGACGCGCGTATGCAATCACAAAGCATGTCTGCTGGCAAAAGTTACTGCAAACGTCTGGCAGTGGACTATCTAGAGTGACTGCTCTATTGACCGCTTCAGAACGTGTTTGTATCGTAGGGCGTTCCATTTAAAGAATTACATCCATATATTCATTAAAATCCAGCTAACCTACAGAACTCTGATTTACTTAGCTTACATCAAATTTACGACCTCGTTACAATATGGGAAGCTAACTATAAGAAAATTATTTCCGGTCACTGATTTTTTGTTCAGCGACCATCTTCAGCCGGTGAACAGGCAGGGCGCGGAGTAGAGCGTTGGAGAGCTTAGCATGCAGACAGCATGCGTCCATTGCAGGACATTGCTTTTTGATAGTGTATTAGATATCCTAGACATTTCGTCTAGTTGAACATTCGTCCAGTGCAGTCGACAGAAAAAAACAAAGCTTCTTCGAACGTCCTCATCGAAATGGCGTTCCGTGTGAATAGTCGTGTTAAGCTTGCAAGTTCTTTCTTTGATGAATCAGCGCAATTTGCTTGCGCTTTGATGGCTGTCGTGTGGAGTAGGCCGGGTTCGATTATCCAAACGAATATAGAATCTACATAGGCTTTAAACGGTTATTCCCTCCATGTCGTTTTGGTGTTACACGGCTAAGTATAACGCGTTCCTGTAGCGAAGATTCGCTTAGACGGTGTCGATGCTAAGCGTTGCGATTCAATCCGTTTAAGCTGCTTACTACAATCAGTTAGAGATCTGCTGTGTTTGTGTTCGTGCTGACAGGATAAACGTGTATATAAACTGGGGGCTAAATACAGTCAGCCGAATGAATGACAGCAAATAGAATTTTACAGAGATAAGCTTTTTACGTGATTGGCCACAGGGCCCTCCTGAATCTCATCAAACACAAAACATGCCACCCGCCTTATTACGAATAAGACAAAAGCGCCTTATTAATCCCTATATGGGCATTCTACCAACTAAGGTTGGCTGCGTTATTCCAATCGTTCGTGCTACTATGGTTCGCCGTAGTGCCTCAATAGACAGCGCCCATGATCTTGCGTAAGGCACGGCAACCAGATATATTTAGAAGGCAATAGCCTCAAAATAGAATCGTCCACCTTTTCGACACGACGTTCTGTCCTGACGTGGCCCATCTGTCACATGAAGTTCTCTCTAGTTTATCAAATGGCAGCATCAACGGTCGTCTGAGTTGTTGGTGGCATTGGCTGTTCTAAAGAGGTGCTCTCTTCACATATCAAAGCGGTATACAAGACGCCAAATGAAACATCACGTCAAGGCCGCCACCGGCGCTGCGTGCATCCGTCAAGGACGACAACTTATGAGAAGACGAAGGGGCTTTCCCGCGTTGCATTAGAAAGAATGCTCTGAGACGACAAACGCTGCGACCGATTAGACAACGGCAGCTAAGGAAGGACGAAGATCAGGAGGACAATCAATCCAAAGGGCTGTTTTTAGATACGATACGCTAAAAAACAGCTAAGCACGCTCGTGTAACAATTGACCTGAGTTTGATTTGAAGGAATGTAAACATATAACCTTCACCGATGACGAAAATACAGAACAGCTCTATATCTCAAGAAGGCCATCCGAGAAATCTTCTATCACACGATAAGAAAATATTGGGATATGCTTTTGGTTCGTATGAACGACCTCCCCCACGCGCGCGCCTCACGCAGCTCCGAATGCACCCCACGATTTACATATGTAAATCGTGAAAAGGAAAAAATTGTATATATTCAAATATGTCGATTTAAAAAAGTATAGATTTTTTATAATCGCCAAAATGGGTTAAAATAGCCCATTTTATAACATTTTATTTTAGATTTGTTGATTTTGACTAGACGTAAAGAAGCCTGCTAATGCGATGAGTGTAATGGAATTCTCTCAAATAGTGTGACGAATGATGGTCTCTTTACTTACAACTTTTATCATAAGGTATTATAACTTCATTCAATAGTATAGGTGTATTATATGAATATTTCTAAATTTAGGTTTTCCAATATTGGCTATTATCTACTAGAATTTAGCCGCTTTCACCGTATCGAACAACGAAGCAGACCTAAGGGTCCTCTTATTACACTCTTATTACGTCTAGGTACAGCATCTGCGTCAAGCGACTATAACAAAGCGTCGTAATGCCACAACCCGAGCCATAGCTGCTTGCACATTCAATATAGTATACTAATTCATTCTCTTGATTATGCAGATAAATGGTATTGTCATGCTGGGCAATTTAGCCACCCGGTATGGTAGGTAGCAGCACATAACATACGGCGACTGGTTAGAGATGTTGGCAAGGGATTTGTTTCTTTCCCCCCTCTCTCTCTCTCGTCCTCCAAGTCCCTCGCTCTATTCTGCTACTTTTGATAGTCATTTTGCGTTGATCATTCTGCCAGCATTGTTGGTTAATTTACGTGGATACGTGTGCGCAAGCTGGAACAGGGTTCTAAAGCCGAAAAGACTCTCCCTTGTGTTCATGCCAAGGGCTTGCTATGTGCCTGCGCGACAACGCGTAAATGCGCTCCATTGTGGCTATTTACGTTAATGCTGTTGTTGCCTCTGACGTTCCCGTGGTTGTTATTATTCATGTCGCTGTTGCTGAGCTAGGTGGGACGGACACTGAGGAACATGAAAAAAGGGCGCAAAAAGGTTTCCTTTTTTCTTTGTCGTCGTGCATGGCCTGCTGTTAAAATCTTTAGTTGTTTGCCCATTTCTCTATTGCTTTCTGTATCCCAGTTTTCCCTATGTGTCTTGTCTGTATTATCCATGCTATCTAGGGTATATGGGCAAGTAGATAGGTAAGCAGATTAACTACTAGTTAAAGTAAAACAAAAACCAAGACGGTCAGAACTGAGCGAAATCCCTCGTTATCCCTATCAAAAGAATTTCCCCTCTCGTTTTATTATAGAGGCGTTGGTTGCGTTTACTTTTCCTATATGACGCTTTTCCGACAACATAAACGATATCGTTCTAATCACACACCTTGCGGTGTCCACGCTGATCGCAGACCGCCGACAAGTGCCGCAAGCTCTCAGTTCGCATACTTTTCTTACGGCCTGCGCGAACGACATTGCTAGCTTCTCGTTCCTCACATTATATGTAAATGATAGGTTAGTATCGCTGTTATTTGTGCATATTATTATATTCATCACAGGTGGCGGTCAGCTGACCGGAGGCCAACCATAGATAAAATAGTCCCAGCACACGCGTGGCGCTATAGTACAACTGACAGTCAACATAACCATTGTTATTACTATATGGATGCATTGTAGATAATGGTAAAGATTACTTGTTGATTGGTTTCGTCGGCCGTTTCTAGGCCTGTTCGTCCAATCGACCAAGCAAGCCACTTTTGAGGGGGAGAAATGCAATTTGCCTCCCGTTGTTGATAAACCTTTGCTGGGGTCAAACGTTCAGCACGCCGCCAATGCGATGACGAGCAGCGAAACAAGCCAACAACTGATACTGCAACAATTGAATAGTTACATAGAATATAATTAGAAGAAGACGGTACATGTTTCTGTCGTTTTTCATTTGTTTATTTTTACTGCTCTATGCTGCTACAAATGCAAAGAAAATAAACTGGTCATCGTTGCCGTTATTATCCAATTGCTGTTTATTCTATAAATTATTCCGCGCAGTCCCGTACGTTATGTCTGCGCATCGAATCGCGTAGTCTTTTCTATGGACAGCATACATCAATTAGAGAAAACACTATATAGCTCAGAACCATATGACAACATAAAAGGCATGCTTGCAACCTAAGAAGGACACGCACGGAACTGACAATAGTAATTATAGCTGATAATAATACCAGTAAGTACCTATCATTATTTAACTAAGTACCTAGAAGTTATAGAATGCAGTAATATTATGAATTGGCATTATGCTGGGCTATGGTGGGTTGTATACATGAAGCCTTGATGCACTATCGTCCTCACCGCCTCGTCAGTAAACATTTACATTTTCCAAGTTGTTCCATTATCCTGTTGTTACTACACATATGGCTTCGTTAGTTCCGCCGATTCCCGATCAAGTTCTAGTCATTCTGTGATCATACAGCTTACGGCCCGTTTTTTTCTATCAGCTATGTTGTGGTCAATGCACCCAACATTGGACTACTGTTGATCTATTACGCCTTTATGATCGAGCTTAACCTAATAGGGTAAATACTAGGCTACTTGCAAACGGTACGGAGGAATTCGAACCATCTACCAGAGAACTATATTCGACCCCAGCTTCGATATTTTCATGCTTTACCATTTAGTAACCCTTGCTGGTCGGAGACTTCCTTATGAAAATCGTCCGACCTCCGGCCTTTCATAAGGCCGAACTTTCGTAAGTATGTTTATGGAGAAGCTTTTTCAACATGAAATAAATTTTCCTGAAGATGACCGTTTCTGGTCGAGCTAGATTTGCACATAACGACGACGACGACAACAACGTTGTTTCGGTATAGTATCTATCTGTGTGCTGTACCAAATGTCTATATTTTTATTACTTTGCATTGTTAAATAACTTCGTTCGTTTAAGTTTTCTGTGGACAACGAAATCTGAACTAAGATGACTATTGCTACCACAAGCCATTTCTGAATAGCGAAACAGTTGCTTCAATGTTTAAGGTTATATTGGATTTCTATACAGAGTAGTCTACATGTTTAGGGACGGAATTGTCGCTAGCCTACGTCCATAATGGCCAACAAGTCACCATTAGCAACGTAATTTCAGTTTATTCAACGGTGAGAGAAGCTTTTATACTCGGACTGCTTGTATTTCAGTCAACAGCTACGAGTACGAGTACGAGTACGATATCGTACCGTGACGTAGTAAATCAACGTAACGAAACGATCTATATTACTCGAGAGTCTATGCTTTCCGCTTTCGATCTTTTTTTCAGTGGAACGCTTTCAATTAAGTATCACGCGACAAGGCTCTCCCTCAATGCAGGCCGGCAAACTTGTTTTAATTGTCGCCAGTTCTCCATTCGTTTCTCGAGTATTAACGGTTATAATTACACTATCGAGTAGCGAGTAATCAATTGCATTAATTGGCTTTTTTAACCTATCTGAGTATATATACACTTATAATCGAACTTATGATAAATAATATGTATTTTTTTTTCAAATAAATTATTTGATATATTGAAATATGATGACAATACGCTAGCTAATAGTAAAATAGGTACATCGTCATGGTTTGAGTATGGCTGCCTGCGCTACGGCGCTTTCCCATCACAGTCTATTTTTCATTGTTACTTTACGTTTGACAGGGTTTGCTAGTATGAAATTGTGCGCGTTTTTCTTCTGGGTCCATAGTCATTGTCAATTGCAACTTAAGACCAAAAGATCAACAGAAGCAAATCTATTAGCGTATGTTATAAATATCCACAGCGCGGCGCATATATGTTGGGCGGTAACTTCTAAGTAGCAGTTAAAGGTTTTCAACCAGTATTATTTATGGTGTGTGTGTATATATATATATATATATATATATATATATATATATATATATATATATATATATATAGTATCAATTGTTATTGTGTTCTTCTTTTTGTTTAACGCAACAAAAAAGCTTATCATCCACTAGTGCTCTTTTCTTGTCGAGGCCTGGAATCAGCTCCTTTTTCTGCGAGCATGATGAAGGACTACTGCATATCCTTGGCAGCGTGAACTAGGCGAAAAAGCCGGTGTGGCCATCACAGAGCTAGAACGATTACAGACTCAGATGTTGCCTTATATAGTTATATTGGTATGTTCGCGTAAAAACTGTTAAGGGTAGAAAACGAGATTTGTCGCTCTGCGAAAATACTTCGTCATCCGCAGGTGGCAAAAAACTGCGTTTTTGAAGGCTCCACGTCACGCAGGCAATCTACGACATTTGTTTCGAGCACGGCGACAAACACCTAGTTAGTTAAAAGATAAGCTCTATTTGGCAGCTGGCCAAAAATGCCCAAAACGATTTTTCGACCAGTTCAAAAATTGACATAGGGTGCGATTCATAGACTAAAAATGCCCCCTTTTAGAACTAAACAGGCCGTTTCAAAATAGAAATTTTAGTGCTATACGAATAAGTTACAGTGCGTTAAGGTCGATAGTTATTCCGCAGCTCAACGAGCAATAAACAAAAAGTTTCCGAGACATTTTTTTTTCCATTGGACGTCATCTCTAGAAGCTAATGTTACGGTAATGTTGTTTTATGATATGGAAGATCCTTTACAGAGCCGAAAGAGTATTCCGTTGCCAGCTAACACTTGGCCATGAATGAATGAAACGAAAAATTATGAAGGAGAAATCATAAATAAAAAAAATCACGTGATATCCATTATCCGAAGCAGAGAAGTAACAGCCACAGCAGTTAGCGTTGTTGTTTCGACGATAACGCGGCGTCGTTGACTCGTGAACAAGTGAACAACGAAAATACAGATAAATAAATAACAAATAATAATGACACTAGTATTTTTCGCTTATCTAACCGTCCGGAAATTTATGGCAGACAAAATTGGCGGCGCGATGGAAAAACAAACACTTTACGCACGTTTTACGGCAAAACCTACTTACATCCATTGTTGTACATTTGCATAGATACATCCACACACACACACATATATATATACACACGATTACGGGTACAGATTATTGCAAGAGTTGCACATGGATATGCAGGATTTTCCCGACGACGTTTCTACATCAAACGTCAGGTGTCAATAACAGAACCAGCTGGCAGCAGCACACCTAATAGCAATAATGGCCTAGATTAGAATTCTACTGTGGAAGTGCCGAAAGATATGACGATAATATAGTAGCGACGAGTGCAGACGATATTTTTTTTGTCGAAGAATAAACAGAAGAAATATGTTGAGAATTGTCCAGAATCGATTGGCACAGTTTGGTATTCTGCAGGACAGGAAAACGTTGGCGAAAAGCCGAAGGCACTGAGGGTTTGCTGGGCTTGTGCCTACATCTGTTTCAAGAACGAAAGAGGGTTTTACTGGCTAATTACGTTTACAGTTTGCTATTTCCGCGAATGCGTCCTGTCTTGTACAAATGGCGCTTCTCACCATTCCTCTAGATGCCGGGCCAGTGACAGAAACTTAATGATACCGTTATTAGTGCTAAAAGTAAAGCACGTCTGTACTTCGTCTGCTACACACACATATACACGACATTCACACTAAGAAAAACACATCCAGCCAGTCCCCTTCGCGACTGCGTTGTTCAATGTCTAGATGCTTCACCAGTCATTGCACCGCTGTTGCGACCCAACTGAAACCCGCCGGAGCGACTTAGCAATTCATTGTGCAGACCTATCATGGATTCTACGTTGAATCTGCCATCAGTAGTAACAGACACGAACGACTTAATTCGAAAACGCCTCTGCTACCTGCTACTCTGGACGCCGTAACTGTTGTGGATGTTTTTATTGGAAGTGCTACTCGCATAGCGTTCGCTTTTGCGTACCTTCTGCTAGGCCTGCAGTTACGACGAACGCAGTTAAAAGCAATACCAACTGGTGGAAAAACAGGACATATTTCTTTCCGGTTGCTTTTTCTACTCATACGGGTCCTGTTCTCAAGACATGACAGCGCACTCGTGATACGTGCCAACACTAGAACGCTGAACAGCAAAACGTATATTTCCTTTGTTCGTTCTGTAAAGCAAAGATAGCTTTTTGGTGGAACGGCAGCTTGTTTATGTGCGGGTCGGTCTTACACCCAACTTCCGCTGGCCAAATCGACAACGGTGCAATAACAGTTCTTCTGGAACGCAGAGTCCTCCGTGAGCCTTCAACCGCTGCTGAGGTGGGCCTATCGACTTCGACAGATGATGAGATTTATCGTCTGTACACGTCGCCGTTTATGCCGCCCGCCGTTTTTTTGCTGCAGATTATGGTGCTGGTCGATGGCGTCAGGGTTTCAACAGGGCAGGGCTGACGGCTGCAATAAAAACGCACCTGGTCTTTTTTATACGGATTCGATGAAGAAATTACTCGAAACATGGATTCGCGAATATCCCAGTGTCATTAAAACGAAATGAAATAATGCCATTATGATATCGGTCTTCTTTCATTGACAAAAGTCTATTCGTGACTGGCATAACACTGATGCGGTTGTTGACCGCGTACACTCGCTAGCGCTATATCGTCCTGCTATATCGAACTACCAGTCGAACATTATGATATGTTCAGTGCCTTACAAGTACTGTTACGCGCATGATAGATTTAAGTAAAAAAAAAAAAAGATTTAAGGTATTTCAATACTTGACCCAGTGTCCGCTAATGGCAGTAATCCGTCTTCGATCCCCCATCGAAATCTACTTCTTCTTACCCAAATTTCATTTCGTACACTTCATTATGAAGTAACACTAAATTCGCTTCGAAGGCACATAGAGATACACAGAACATTGCGGGCTTGCACTCTGACAAATTGGCATAAATTACGATGCGAACGAACTTAATAATAATATCTTTGTCGGATCGTATCATCCACAATATTAGCTAGATGTACGCGCCAACAAATGCCTATTGCATTTGGTAATTTACAATGCTGATAAAAGCGGCAGTGGCAATTTTCGAATAAAATGTCCGACTGGTTATAATTATTTTTTTCATATCGACGGTATGTTGCAACTTCCTGCATACGCGTAGGGGGCCGTTAATGGCGAAGTACGCCAAAAGCCAAACACCTTCTCTAGGACGCTTGTCCAAGATACCGTTACAGTCGGCAAGTGTCATCCGATCATTGAAAATGTCCTTAAATCTAACTTCTGCAAGATGCTGAGCACTGTAGCAGCGATCTCAACGACAATAGCAACTCGATGACGAGTATATTTCTATAGATAAAACGTACGACTGTCGAGATGCTGCTGCTGCTGTCATCCGCAGTTACGACAAGCGTATCAGCGGCCAAGAGACAGTGAAAACACACAGCAAAAAACGGAAAAAATAAGAGAACGTAGTGTACGGTAGGTTTGCATATAGGCCGACTGTGGCCACATGGAAGCGATCATTAGCTGACTGGTCACGTTGATAAGTTCGTGAACGGGACGCCATATCTTCTTTGCTTTCAGTTTTCGTTGGATTTTTTGCCCCTGTCGACATGACTTAGCCCGCGGCATAAAGTTTAACAGTAATCAAATTGTAGCATAACTGTATCGCCATTTGGCTGGGAATCGCTGCGCAGACGCTAAGTTGGTCGCTTCCATATGAAAATATAGGTGTTGCTAATAATATCATTTGAGTTAACAGAAGGTGAAAATACGGCGGAACTTTTCCAGCAGTGGTAGAGAATATAACAGTGATAGCCTTAGCACTTACGCAGGGCAATTGTTCGATCTGGACGCAATAGGCGTGTAGTCTACAATAGCCGTACGTTTGACGAAGCTGGCCTCAGGCAGCTGGTAATACCAGCAGTATCGTGGTAATAATAGTATTTATTATTCTATGTTTACGTACCCAGCGTATCATCCAGTGATGAAAAGATGCGACAGACTATTCAGATAGTTAATTAGTTCGGTAGACAGGGGCATCCCCGAAACAGCGAATAACGGCTAACATTGGCGCTCCCACTATTTCGTTCATTCAGAGTACGTGTATTTACATGTGGGACTGGGACTTGTGTATCTAACGTCGCACTGTTTTGCCCAACATGGTTTCGCCACAGCTGTCGCTCTCGAATGAGACCTTCGTCTGGACACAGCTCAAGTTGCGTCGGACTGGGTTGAAAATGCGACAATGGCCTTTGGCCTTTTGTTGTCTAGGCTCGGCATGTTCGGAAGCGGGACGAGAGCGGATGTTAACTCCTGCTGTCACGTCTGCTTCGATTGCGATTGTTGTCGCTTTTTTGTCGTTTGGGAAGGAGTCCCTAAGCTGGCAACGGCGGTAGCTATAAGGCGGGCAGGACAAAAAAGCGTATCAAGTACAGTACAACTTGACAAATAACTAAGAATAACTGTTGTCCGCTGAAAGGCGTCGTGCGAAAATAGGTTAGACAATCACCGTACCTCACTGTCAGCAGTAATAGCTGCTATAAGCAGCTATCGATGGTGAAAACAGTTTTATTATCTTCCTATAACTGTAGAAGCCGCGTTAATATCATCACTCCGTGTCGAATCCAGCTGTCTGATAGCAGCAGGACCGTGGCCGCTCTTACCTCGACTGCAAGGCATGAAAATTGCATTTTCGATACAGCAATGGCCTGTTAACGGCGAATCGGGCATCAATACGGGCGATGACGTGAGCGAGAGTTTGCATTTTGGCCACGAACATGTGGACGACGGCTATCCCTGTGAAAGGCATCACTACCCAGTACGATGTGGACAACAAGTACAGCCAGTGTGTTACTTTTTTTCATATAGGAGCACGGTTCGTGATGGCCATGGCCGTTATCACTGCCAGAGCCTTGATTCCGTTCGTAATCCGTCCGTAAGCTTGGGCGGATGAAATATGTAACCCATGATGACTGTAGCTTATGTAAGATCCAGTAACCCTAATGTTGCTATTGACGTTAATAATAATGATGATTATGCTAGTTCTTGTTGAAACTAACTAAAAGAAAGAGCTGATTAATGTTTTGTTTTACTGAACATCATCATATTTTCTGATGCATCATTGCTTTTTACGGAAAAATAATGTTAGTCTATTCGGTAACCTGTAGGCAATAATGAGATCCAAATGTTGCAAGACGTTAATTACATACATAGTGGGGTCACTTAAGTGAATATTCCGCTTAGCTACTGGGCTCAGCTAACCCAGTCATGTTACACCAGAGCACAATATTAACTGGAGTTCCATCGAATCGTAGTTCAAGTTACCAACACACGCCACTTAATTAAAAACGTCATAAGTTGCTTAAGACCGATTGTGCATTGAAAGCATGATGTTGGATTTATCGACGCTCTTCAGTCGACACACAAATACACATTGTATATATATATATATATATATATATATATATATATATATATATATATGTACACCAGTGTCTAATGACAAACATGTGTTTGGATGTTATCGTAAGGCCACCAATGTACATTACACGAATTTGCTGGTGCTCATAAATATTTCAAAGCATGCATTCAACTGGATCGTTATTTCTTTTAGCATCAGTAGACCCCTAGTAGCCGAATGACTATAGAGATAACAGGCCACAGGTTAACTAGAACCTAAGGGCAGGCACGTCTGTTTATGTATGGGGGCGGTGCTGAAGTGTTGTTACCCTATCCATAGGGGGCGAAACACCATGCTTATATTCGGTAACTGGACAAGCCATTTAAAGTATCCCTTACGGTCAGTGTCACCCGGAAGTGCTGGAGATACTGGCTGTAGCAGTGTACCAATAGAGCATCGACCGAACACGCAAGCTATCAGCTATGCTGATCCGTATCCGAAAAATCACTCACTGACATTATATCGTCCTAGACAGGCTAAGTCAGGTGTCGTTCCTTCTTACGCACTTACCTCTACTGTAGCTCAAAAATATCTGAACTGAACTGAGATCTGTCGGCAATCGTGTTAATATGAATCGACGCAGCCATCATAGTGCTGAGGTACCCTTTCCGGTCACTGAGGTTAGCTTTTACGGGAATGATAGCTCTGCTTTTGGCCGTCCAATTTTATTTCGCAGTATCTAGCAGTGTGGGGCTCTGTTGCCTGGGAAGCGATTCAGCTGGCCGCCGGAGGCTCCATTGTTGGTCCACTGTAACTATTGCGCAAGCTCTCGAAGGATGGATACAGGGTAACTTTGCGGTGTCGAAGGGTACCTGTTAAGTGAATATTGATCTGTCCCAACTCCTACTTACGACGGTTGTGTTGGGCTGTTGGCGCTATTTTTTCTTAGCATTTCTTTATAGATAGAGGGTAAAAAAAAAATCGGATAGAGGAAACCGGTCTCTCGATTAAAACAGGGTGTCGACGTCGAACAATGTCGGTTAACGGGCCGACGTTAATTTCCCACTGTCCTGTTTACTGTGTGGGAGAACGCTAAAAGATCTTAGTTAGCGCTCAGAGTTCTCAAACGAGAGGTAGAATCGGAAGCATAACATGCTCCGTCTGAGAGTTGACTGGGTGTGGATGCGCGCTTGATTGCCGCTATATTCAATCAGTGCTGTTTTGATACAAGCACTCTAAATGAAGTCGTTTCCGTTTCGGCTAGGCGAGATATTAGTTCTGATAGCGGTTATCGTAGAAATTGCCATACAGTAGCCTATCAGCGAGCTAACAAGATGGAATAGTCAGCAAAGCATATTTGCGGTACCTTTGCAAAGGTCGTACTGTCTCATCGGTACTTTCTAAGATATCTGTTTTTCCCTTCCGCTTGTTGGTGAGCGGCATTTGATTACGCTATTAAAAGTATACAGAGCGTATAATCAGATATCAAACACAAATCTGAATGTTCTGTCTTCAGGAAGAAGTCTACCTGCGAATCGTTTGCTATTGCTATGTACTACAAAATAAGTGAAAAGTAAAAAAGGGTAAACATGATAAGCTAATGCCAGAAGGAATCAATATTACGTTGATTTCGATTCAACTACTACGGCCGTTAATTGTGGCGCGGACGGCCAGTGAGCGGAACTGAGGAAGTCTTGTTAATTTACAATGGACAAATACGATGGGTTTCATTCATTGATGTAGTATATGTGTCGAGTTATTTGTTTAGACACAGTTACTGGATACTCGATAAAATCCTGTTTGACATTATTACCATTAGCCGCAAATGAACTTGTTTCCAAGCAATCAACACAACAACAATACGATAAAATCCAACGTTTGAACAAAAAATTCTGCGTGCCAGTGGAAAGATGTTCCCCGCCAAAATGTATACCAAATAATGTGTTCGGCAACCTCTGCCCTCTTTCGTATCTACTATTAAAGTTACTATAAAAGCATCCGTCGTGTTAGCGAAACTAATTATAAATACTGCTTTGACAACGTATAACGCTACGTAATGACGTTCTTAAAGCTATGTGCGTGCAGTTCCAATATGAATGATCTGTCAGATTCGACAGGCAATGTCAACACCGAGACAAGGCTTAATGCCCTCTCTGATAAAGTATGTTCGTTTTTCTACTGTTTCCTGACCCGGTACTACTCACTAATCGTTATAGCCATGTACTTATCTATTTTAATAACCAGCGATATGTTTTTAACTAGCCACTGTATAAATGTCAGCACCGTATCTAATCGATAGACTCACATAAACGCATGCGTTGGTCCGTTTGCTGTTCTGTTGTTATTTCATGGTTTTTTGCTGATCGCTATTCTACTTGGCGGCTGTCGTCGTTCCAGTGAAGGAAGGCCATGAGTCGCAGAGTGTCGCTAGGGCGAATTCCACTTCATCGCTATCGAGTACAGGAAACCAATGGCGGGGTGGTTCAGGACCAGGAGTCAGAGGAGTGGGTAGCAGCAACGTCAGCCAGAACTCCTCCTCCTCATTGCGAGACAAGGATCAGCGCAAGATGACCTCCTCTGGTACGTAGCGAACGGTAGACGCTTGAATCGACGATGATCTAGAGTTGACACAGATATGCGTGGTAGTCCATATGCGTATATAGGCATTTGCCTGGGGATCAGCTCAAGCAACAGGTAACGGCTGCCTGGCTTTCATGCTGATACATTGTCAGCTGAGATTGATTGTGTTATGCATATGATTATAATTGGTAACGATTACTAACCTTTTAGAATAGTGCTATTAGGCAGAACGATGGCTATAGCACTAGCATGCTTTATCTTTGTGAAAGTAATGCCCTTGATTTTAGCGCCATGTTCTGTTAAGAACATGGTGCTAAAATCAGCCACTAAAACTGTGCTAAAAACAGCTAAAGGTTATGGCATGAGGCAATTAATGCTACACGTGTTTCTTGACATGCGACTTATGTCGTCACTAGACTAGTTCTCGACATCTTCTATCAAAAGGAGATGTTTCCGAATAAGTGATTCTGCTACTGTTCAGAAGATAACTAATTTTGCGGCCTGAGCGGATATCTTTCTCGTTCATATCGAATCACTTGCAGTAAATACGCTTCACCTTTTTTGTGAACCAGGACCAGGCGGAGGTCATAGCCTTTTATCACATCTTGTAACTTGTTTGCATCTCTCTTCATTGTCTGTGACAACATATCATTTTTCCCGTCGTTGAGTGGGTGCCAACTCCTTCTGGGCCCACGGTGAACTCCACACTGTTGGCTTTTGTTCCTGCTTGGCTAACGGAATTTTTTAATACACAAATATCTCTTCAATTAATATTTGGTACAAACCGAAAACACCGGCCTACGGTTAGAACCGGGCTCTAAACGGATGTTTGTTCAATGAAGTCGAATATATTGATTATTCGTCCCCGTGCACGTACGTTCGAAATAGCGTCTAGAGCTTCGGGGGGAGGGGAGGGGTGAGAACAACCGCTCCAGTGTAAATAATTTACCACCCCCAACAATGGTGAGCTGCTGGTGACAGCGATGGTTGTCGCAAGGCCCTTTGCCATCGACAGTCCCTAACGAGCGCCTATTCTACCTACATCTTCTATGGCACGATATGACGGAGAGCCTCGCGCGCCTGCCTAGTTATTGTTGGTCAACCAACAGCTGCGAACGGCTCCACTTCGTAGCTTCGAAGGCTAACGTCTTCACCGGCTGCTTGTACCATCACCAGGTGCTACGCAAAATTCAGCAAGACCGGTATAGCGTTATCTGAGGGGCACCGAAAAGTCTTGAAAGGCACGTCCTCCGACACGCTACGGAGGTACGGTGGCTGTTGCTTTATGGTAAATGTTGAGCTGCGCAGGCCAAATAATGTAAGGCGGACGTTCGCGCACAACGTCAACTACAGGCTAAGCGTAGGACCACGCCTGGCTTGGCGGCTTTAT
Source organism: Varroa destructor (assembly GCF_002443255.2). Classification (NCBI taxonomy): domain Eukaryota; kingdom Metazoa; phylum Arthropoda; class Arachnida; order Mesostigmata; family Varroidae; genus Varroa; species Varroa destructor. The sequence continues at coordinate 12,897,195 of NW_019211459.1, read as the reverse complement.
GGCTACAGCGCAGACAGGCCAGTGTAGGACTAAAATGTGCTGCATAGCAGGACAATCGACAGCGAAGTGTCATCTATGTCGATATGCAGACGCGTAAAGGCAACGCGCACTTCTGCTGCTCCCGTCTGTGCAACGACAAATGGGATATGAGTTTGTACCCTTTCTTTTTCGTCAAGCATTTGTATGTCATTCGAGGCTGATAGACGAGAGAGATCAAACAAGAACGACAAGGTGATGCCAGGAGCACCTACAGGAAGCTTGTAAAGCGGAGTACTCATATTGAACTCCCTTTGTTTAATGGACAACGCATTGGCACAAATTCGCCGCCGTACTGTATCAGAGCTTGTTATAAAAATTAATCAATTATTTGATAAAGCTCCTCCACATACGGGTGCCAAAGATTGGGTCGAAATTGAGTTAGAGATAAGAAGATTTAGCTTTTTTTAATGAATAAAAAGTTCTGTGGAAATTTTAATTTCTATTTGTTTTTCTTTATATATATACACATAGTTTTCTTTTCAAATATAATTTCTATTAATAATTCTATAATTTATGTCGCCCGATCGTTTATCGTATGGTTGGCTGAACTAGACCAATAATAGCCGTATCTACAGATAGAGCTGACAAGGAGCTTAGTGTAGCGGCTCGCCTAAACCATAAATCTGAAAATAGCCTTTGAATAATAGATAGGCCTTGTAGGTTCTATGTTATTGTCAGTGCAGTAAAAGCATTGCTTCAGTCGATTGTAGCCCACCAGCCTACCAAGGTACTATTAGGCTCCGGCAGAAAAAATTAACAGTATTGAAAATATCAAATAGAGATAATGCAAGTCAGTTTTGTATTATATAGGAATGTATTAGGGTTGGGAAGGAATTATGTCTATTTTATAAACCTTTTGCGTTTTGTCTAAATGGGATTATACTTGATTTATTTTTTACACGAAGCATTATAGCTTTTTGACTAATGCTGGTTTTAGAATCCAATCTGAGGCTAAACATTTTGGGTTTTATTTCTCACTAGCGCTGACTGGGTCGCAACGAGGCCGTCGGGGTGGCTTGTCTACAGAGGATCTCTCCAGCGAACTCCAACAGATAGCCGACTCACAGAATTCGTGGAAGAATTCGAAAGGCCGACAAGCGATTGGTCGAAAAGCTGGACTTCTCGCCACTGGATACAGGATGGTAAGTAATAGAAATCGACGAGTCTCTATAGAGTAGTACATTGTCTATCCGTTTAAAGCTGTCTAGAAGGAAAACTTCAGGTCCCGGGAGCGTTACACTTGACTGATCGGTGGCAATAGCCTCGGGCAGTTGACCTATCGACAAGCCATATTTGACTAGCGCAAGGTGTTTTCATTAAGATAAAGAGCATATGGGAAAATATTAGCTATAATAAGTTGCTATGAGAAAACATCTTTTAGGCCTACCTTAAACTGGAACGAAATTTTTATTGGAAGTCGAAAGTAGACAAATATAGTAATTGTAACTGCTATCAGTAAGTAAACTTGCGAAAAATTCTTTTAGGGAGTTTAACGGATAGTTCTGATAAGTTTCGAACACGATAACAGATTTGTTTTCATTTAGACTGCTCTATAGAAACTGGGCAAGCCTAAAGTTTGTTATTTTCAAAGTTTACAATCAGCAATAAATGAGAATAAATTGAAAAAAAAAATCAATAGAGACATAATTCTTAATATCCACTGCCCATCAAATGTATGCAGCTTATCTTATAAATTCGATTATCGACAACGCAAAGCTGCAACGGCCTGCGGTATAAAAATCTTGCCTTGACTAGGATATCACTGGAAAAAACATTGTTCAAATACCATATTTGACTGGTTCATTCTGACACTCACTGTTGTCCACCTTCTTTCTCGATGCCCCTATTGACATTAGGATAAGGCCTCGCAGGACAAGGAAGATATGCGTCTGCTTACAGAGTTACTCAACCAGTACGCACAATCAGGCATCCCCGCCATGGCGCTCGGTTACTCAAGCGGTAGCGATGATGACGAGAGTCTATTTTATATCGAGGATAGTTGGAGACAGATTGTCGAATCACCAGAGGTAAAGGCGAAATCGACTTCAGCTCATGTGGCCATTAATGTGTGCTTCAGCTATAATTGCGTAATTACTATTACATTAACGATACTCAATTATCATTTGCAGCTGTGTCTAGGTTTGCTAATTGTGTACATAATGCTTATTTGTACATGATTATTTTTGACGATCGGTTTTTGTCGTATCATAGTTATGTGTTTTTTGCAGGTCTTGGATAAGCAGCTTCAATCTCAACAGGAAGCACTGTGGGAGCTATTAGCCACCGAGGCTTCTTATATTCGTACGTTGAAAGTAGTTGTCGAACTTTTCCTCTCGACACTATGTAACTTACAGGACAAAGGACTGCTCAACGATGTGAGTATTGCATCAAATTATACGTTTATATCTAGCAGTTACTCTATTGTGGAAGACAGTGGGAAGAATGTGCATATGGTAATTCTATAATCAAATCGCTTCCGGGGATCGCCCCTTGTAAGGGTAATTGTTCAGTTGCACGTGTAAATGCTGATGGAGTATACGAATGTAATACTGATCAGGCGTAGATCAAGTCCGCGGCCAAGACGAAGCTACAGTTTCGTTGACATCAATGATAAGAGACATGGACCGCAGCGATACTAACTTTACGGATTCGTTTGGGTCTATTTTACGAGCGTTTATTTTGTGCTGTAAAACTGGTCCGCGAAGTTATATGGCGTTTGGTCAAATTCATCTTCTTTGCCGTATTGCTATTCGTGTAAATAGCCATCGTACGATGCGAGGGGCATACACTTAGCCGGATTTAGGGTTCCAACCACTCATTGCTATCTGATGTTGTTCGAACTGTATTCACCTCACGTATCTGATTTGAAGTGAGGATCCTGTTCGATGTTAGACTGAAATGTTAAAAATCAAGTTGAACCTGAAATAGGTACAGGGAAAGCAATAGGATGGAGATGGATATAGAACGCGATGGAGACGGAGGTCTCAGAGAACAGTGACCCATCTTTCCACTCCGAAATCCAATCTGTATATACGTCCTACGCAACGTCCGACGGTATTCATCGCAGTTCATAACGGTAGCTATTCGACTCTTCCTGTTCGGTTGTTATATCGGTTTTAGATTTATGAACCGGTTGAATCATCAACAAATCATTATTTAATCGAATGAATATGTTTATAGTTTGAACATAAATTGTTTTGGTCATTGTGATAATCATTGCGGTAATTTATCACGGATGGCTGAGCCTGAAAATCAACACTACATGCCATGTTATACCGGTTATCGTAGTATTGCCTCCCGTGCTATATTTAACCAGTTACAGCTCAGATTTACCATAGATAAAGACATTTATTTTACCTTCAACCCATGACTAATTCGTGTATGTATATTTTTAGTATGTGCCAAACGGCAGAAGGTTCTTCAGCTAACATCCTGTTTCTATTTGCTCGCATGTGATACTCAGTATTTTATATACAATATGACCCTATTTCCATTGAGCTTTGTGCACAGTTTATTCACAGTGAGTCGAAAACACACTGATGATTTGTTGGTATTCTTAAAAACACTACAAGGGTTTCATATTGGTACGATATCATACTGATAATGACGTCCGTCGTTTATTAATCTACTGATAAGGTAGCAAAGGAGCTTGGACTTCCAGTGGTATTTCACTGCCGGCCTATTCCTGTGCGGGCTAAAAAAGTTGTCCGTGTCTGTTATAGGTTTTGCGATCGGCATTTGGCGATTCTTTACGCCTCATTTCCCTCGGACATGCATCGATGATAAGAACTTTAACGCGTCCTGGACTCACAGTTTCGTCACTTTTCCCGTGCCCTTTTATCATTTCCTACGTGTCCACATCGGACACTTCTGCTAGAGAACCTAGATACTCGGAAGATACAGTCGCAACATACATTGAATAGTCAAAGAGCTAAGGCCGTAAGGCCGGCTCACATGGTTGCAGGTATCTCTGAAATCTGTAGTGCTACAACGCTTCAGTATTGCCGGTTCAAATCTGCGGCCTAAGAACTAATTGCCTCTAGTAACTGGAAATAAAGAATGCATGAGGAGCGGCGGTCACGGCGACAATAGCGAATGCTTCGTCATGACGAAGACGCGTGCGGGCAAAGTCGGTTGGTATGTTGGTCATTCTAATTTTTTAGAAAATAGCGATGGATTACAAAATACCAATGATATGCAGCAGGCACCTACCGCGTTATGTTATGCCGCGATGTCAAAGATAAGACGGCTTTCTTTACATACGTATTTCTATGTCAAATATAACACACATCGCAGAGACAGTGCAGATATATTGGGTGAAAACTATAATTGGCAGCGGTGTCAAGAAAGACGGGAGCGACGAGGGATGGTTGTTCGTCCCAGAGATGAAGATTATGGTGGCTGTGGTGCAAGTAAGCTACGCCATCGCTGGCCGCTGGCAACCAAGTTCAACAATAGTCACTGCAGTCGTAGCAACACTGGCTAGCAAAATTGTAATGTGATGTTAGAAAGAGCTTGTTCGATTTCTTCTGGAAGGATGTGAAGGGAGATGGACCGGCGTTTCGAATGACATAAGGCTATGGAGAACGGGCCCGCTGCTCTTACAAGCAGACACAAAAGGCAACAAAGATCGTAAAAATCCGATCGTCTGTGATTCCGCACGTCTCCCCCAAATCCGATCCGGCCTCCGGTAATGAGGCCAAATGCTCCTGGTTACCGTTGCCATTGGTGGAATTTAATTTCTCCAAATCCTTGTGATAGCGAAGTGGTAACGTACCTGCTTGTAGAGCTTTGGGACACTCGGTAGTCTAGGTTCGAGCCTGGGTGTCGTAAATACTTTTTGGCACGTACTGGTAAGAAATAGCCAACTGAAAGAATACCAGACACCTTAAATTTGTTCAAGTACAATTGATGAAAAAAAGAGAAGTCAAAGTGGGAACGGCAGGTGAAGGTCGAAAAAGTATGAACAGCGAAGGGATATCAAAAAGGGAGTAGGGTTTTGGGTCTGAGAATGGTCGGTTTGTCGAAAATTTGCCCCTAGTTAATCATGATCCCCCGTCCTGATTAGGTTCTTTCTCTCAAATCCTCAATGTTGTGTTAAAGAAGTCGTATGTCGTCGTTTTCGTGTACGTTGATGCACGAAGATTCTACGGTAGCTAGAAATAGAGACAGACATTTAAGATGAGGCGTTTTTTTTTCAAGTTTCGACCTCGTTTTGGGCTAAAGGTTAAATGTATATATACACGTCACAAGAGCTGCATGAAAGCTGGGCAATATCAAAATGCACCTAGTAATTGTCGCCGTTTATTGCACCCAATACAACACCCCTCAGCGGTGATTACACGAGAAGTGGCAAATACACGCCAAGATTCTGTACGAACAGAATCAACTGGCGAGTGTCTGATCAGCCGAGATTTCTTCAGCGCGATGCCTGCTGTAGCTATAATAACAGTGATGGAAGTATCGGTAGCAAAAAGAAAATTACAAAGGTCAATTTTGTGTAAAATGTTTGTGGCTTTAGCGCCTTTAGTGAAGCTTTGTTGCCGATGTAAGAGAATATGCTTCGGGACTCAGGGCCGCTAGCTTTGCTGTCAACAGCAACCCCGAATTACCCTACTGACACGCGCCCTTCAGAGGACACGAAGTCTTAAACATGACATTGGTTTTCTTAGTGACGGCTAAGACTATTAGACAGCTGGCAGACACTTTTCACCAATATCCTAGATGTAGAGTTAGGGGAGAGAAAAAATCATACAATAAACGTTCGTTTCCGTATCAGTCTAGCACTATTACCGGAAACAGGACGGTATCTACAGAGTGCTGGCTTTGGAGTGTTTGAATGTGTATGTGTGTGCCCGCACAATAATATCCTAAATGGAGGTTTAAGTTAGACGACACGTACTAATCGGAGGACACAGTGCTGTGCTTAATTGAGCCGTTGGTCGCGTACATTAAAGTAGCATACCACGTTTAAGCCATCGGCGATTAGCGGATTTCAGGTGTCAGAAAAGCTATTTAATTGACGAAATCTTTTGTTTTCTCAGAACAATGGTTAATACTTCATCTTGCCTAGAAGCAAAAGATTAATTAACAAACCAACTGCATAGGTTACAGTAATTAGTCAGTTCTACCATGTAGGTGGGCCGAAGATTCGTTAGAAGATCTCCATAGAGATCCAATAAAACGTACGGTAGAACAAGATCAGTCTCGTTAAAAAGACCGCTTGTAGCAATTTAACAAAGCACGCATTGTTAGTGACACCGGTGAAGCCAGACTCTGATCACGGAATATCGTAGTTAATGCCGGCAAAGAAACAATGATCCTCAGCTTATTATCAGTGGTTGCGTTCTCTACAGAAATGATGATAAAACCGGAGATTTTTTAATGGCTCAACCGGATATGCATCACGATTGAGATCTATTGCAATCAGTAAGCATGTCCAATGTTGTTTCTCTTAGTAATATGGTAAGCAAAAAAAAGCCGCAGCATTTGTTGTTTTCCCAACGAGGAACACGGACGTTTTTATAAGTTGTTTTTTTAGGCAAATATTATTGTTGTTGTAACTGCTGCTGCTGCTGCTGCTGTTGTCGTTGCGATCGCGTTTTTCTCTCAAAGGGGTGTCCATGATTAGTCGCTCTTTTGTACACTTTACTTTAACCTGAGTCGGAATCGTGCGGCAGTACGGAAAAGGCACGAACAGAGGTCTCGCGAATAACTAAAACATTGCTGTCCTTAGGCCAAACTTTAATCGAAAATTCGTAATAGAGAATTCGTGTCAGATTATTTACTGAAGAGGAACAGTGTCAACGCCATGCCACGCCACGCACTTTTCCAATAGCACCAGTATTTGACAGCTACTAATCATAAAGCAGCGTAATCTAACAGCAGATACACACCGAGGTAACGAAAACAACGCCATTCAAAAGGAGCATAGCTCTCGTTGCAACGTCCCAGGAGTAATGATACCTATCAAAAAGCAGCAAGAAGTGCGCGCCAGGATCTAGCGTTGTCTGCTATGAAAGATGCGACAGCTCTAACTAAAATTAGAGATAAAGGGAGCGTACAGGCGGAATGCATGGCAGAACAAGGCCAGAGAAGATAGCTTGAAGAAGAAGTGCAGTAGTAGCTTAGGAATAACTTAAATAGGAGAGCGGATGACGAAAGAAGGCTACTTCTGAAGGTGAACGTGCAGTCCTGGAGGCGAGCCCAGGTCTGCGCCTTTTTGCTACTCGGTCAGGTGACGAGCTCAAAAGCAGAGTTCAGAGAATGAACGTCACTGAACAAGAGTAGACGCAGGACACAAGTTAAAGATGGAGAAACATGAAAGCCGAATAGAAAACGAGGAGGAGAGCGCGGATGGGCTGCGGAAAGGAGTTGGACAAAAAATAAGAGCCGACACGTGAAACCGAAACTACGAGAAGCAGATACTAGGCAAACTAGAAGACTTAAAATGAAACACGAGATAAAACGAGAACCAAATGAAGCTAGCGAAAGATTTTCACGCGAGCAAGCGTACTCAGTGAAGTGTAAGGGCGAGTTCTTGACAAACGCAGGCTCCAAATGATGTAGAAAAGCCGAACATTTTCTTTACTCGAAAATGAAAAAAATTACTTCTTTACTAAATTTTTCCTGTATATCAAGAGCAAAGCGCTTTCATTCAAAACGGCGACGATGGATAACGTTGAGCCACAACAACGGAGAACGTTTCAGGTTTCCCCCGGACGCTCATTACCTGGTTCGAAGAGACTTTCCTGCCTTCTCCGGCAGAGGCTGGTAGAACATAAGTAAAACTAACAAGAAACCCATATGGGTTATAACGTACCAGCCATATATGCTCGTGTACGGGCAGTAAGCAGTGAAATGTTTTACGCGTACGACTGTGACGGGCTGTAGGTAGGTGGACGCGCCCCGATACAAATGAGCTTTACGCGACTCTCACTTATCTGGTCGGACGATGGTCAAAGTCACGGACAACGAAGCTGCTTGAACGTCCACATCGTTCCAGGGACCATTAGGCTCAAGCGTGTATGGTGCTGGAAACGGTACAGACGGCAATGGAGGATTCTGAAAGCGCGCACAAACGCTTTCACGCGAACACTTCGTTCCGAAAGCCAAAGACGATAAAAGCAAGGGCGTTCAAAATGACAACCTCATTGTGTATTCTACATAATGGAGTTAGCAAAGTACGGACCGTAGGGTAGAGGGACGCATTATGAGAGCCAGAGTATGTTGTCGTAATTGTTGGCTGGTATATTGCAAGCCCCACTTTAACATGAATAGGGTAAAAATAAATGGGGCGATAAAACATCATCAAAAGAGTCAAGCGCAGTCGCCGCTACATAGAACAGTGAAGTTGGAAACAAGTTGTGCGGGAATAGTGCGGTGTCTTTTCAAGACAGCAGCAAAAAAAGAAAAAGATGGAATATGATGCACGTTAATGTAATTTGCTTATATTGCTAAGCATCTATGGTAATAAAGCTAGTTGCATAAAGTATTCGTTACGTAAATGAGATCGAATTAGGTAGGAAAAATTTGATGTATAAACATCTATAGAATACTGTGCTATAGTATGTATGCTGTTATGCAATTTTATAGCAAAATAGATATACACAAAATGCCATGCCACGATAAATTCCTCCAAGGCCCCACGTCGATGTATATCACTAGACAGTAAAAAAACGCGAGAACGGAAGAAACTAAGACAGTAAATTCAAGGTGGCCCTATAGTGTAAGCTAATTAAACGTAGGCAATATACACGGCTTGACTAATGGGCAACATGGAAGCTATGTAGGGAAGGGGGCAAACGTTTTAGACTCTTCACTTGCTTCCTTTTGTTTATATTGCAGCTATAAAATGAAAACTTTACAATTGATTTATTAAAAAAAAAAAACTGCAAAAAGATTTTTGGTCCTCCTTGTAGATTCATATATATAAACGTGCATATTAAAAAACTTTGTACACTTGAACTAATTCCGAAACTATCGATCTAACACATGACTAAAGCACCAAATGCTATTCAATCCTGTGCTCGTGTGTTATTTATGCTAGCTCGAACTTAACAACACAGCTACCTAACTACAAGTATAGGAAATGTGCTTTTCTCCTTGTACGTACGGGGGCATCTCGCCTTTTTATCCGTGCTGCCTGTTTTCCCCGCAGACCACGAAAAGGTTTTAAGCTGTATTCTCTAGCCGAGTAAACAAAAAAATAGTGTCCGTTGAACCGAAACGTCTAATACCCAATGTTATCGTCAGCGATAATGGCGTAGTTCGGGTCGGTGGGACTCGAATAATTTCAAACAGGTCCTGAGGCGAATCGAGCGAGTACACGGAACTTCGAAGAATCGGTGTAGTTGACCTAAACAGAGGGATAATCGTCTCTCAAATATGAATCACGCTTACTTACCCTATTACGTTGGCACTCGCACAATGCCGACTGTATTTGTTTCGCGTTGAAACATGTATGCCGTTTCTGCAATCGTTTCGACACGGTTTTTCAAGCGCAGCCACACTTGCAGTGCACGACTTTGTACTAAAATATCTATGCAATAACAGAACCATTAGCCATAGTCGGTACCTTCAGTTTTATTTTTGCACTAGTCGCAAGCAGCTGCATGACTGCACGAATCTATGTGCATGCACATGTTCCCTGAAAGCTGTGAAGCTAATAGGTAACACGCCATTAGCTATCAGCTTCATCGCGTCCATTTCTCGTAGGCAGTTTTCCCGTCAATAATGGCTCGTTCAAGTGTCGAATAAACTTTCCAAAACGGTTTAATAAATCGTGTACGCTGAAACAATAGCAGCAGCTAACGGACGATCGGGAGCAGCGCTCATCGATGAACCGCAAAGTTATGTTTCTCTGTCGTAGCGCTTGCTGCGTCTTAGTCCCGTTGCATTGGCGTATTTGTTTACTAGCCGCCTATGCGTCTTAACCTTTTCGTTTTTCATTGCGACTATGAACAGGGTGAAATAAAAATGTTGGCAACCATTCCCGAAAACAATACTACCCTCTCAGGTCATATGCATAGTTGAATTTTCGCGCGGACCTAACGGAGCGCAAATTTGAGTTGGTCGCTTTCCTTTCGAACATTCAGAAATCGGCAGAGGCTATGATGCTGCAATAGCTTGTCGAGCTTAATTTTCTCCACGTTTCGAGGCCGATTTGCTAGCGTCCGTGTTGATAGTGTGGTGTATCCGCGATGGGAGCCATAAGAACGCGATAACTTACGACACTGTTTACGTTATTGGGATATGTTCAAATAGACGGAGACCAATTCAGGTGCAAAGTTTGCGGAAGAAAATGTTAAATTTGCGCGGTTTAAGATGCTTATAAACTTTATAGCAGTCATTTTGAGTCAATGGCTCTGAAATTTCACTGATGTTTTGGTAAATCTAATCGAAATTATGAGATGGAAGTTTCTCGTATAAAACAATTCGTTTGCCAGTATTAGTAAATCACACGAATGGGATGTTTAGAGTGGAACGCCATGTAGTGCTCTATGGAATCATGTGATGGTGATGAAAAACGTTTCGAATTTGCCCCTATGAAATTTGCACGCATCTACCATCAAATTTTTATTTAAAACTAAAGCGTATTGAATAAAATAAAACCAAGTGAATGTGATCAACCAAAACATGCCTGGTTCTATGACTGCCTATGGTTACTTATTTAGAGACCACTTTGACTCAAATGCTGTTGTTCTATCATCTGACTAAATTGCAGATCGACGTTGACAAAATGTTCAGTAATATCGTGGACATATACGAAGTGAACAGGACATTCTGGACGAAATGTCTTCAACCGCTTCTTCGCGAGGGTCGTATACATCGGCGACCTTTGAATCCACTGCGGCTACGCGACGGATTTATTCATTTCGAAGAACTCTTCGAGCCATATATAAAATACTGCCTAGAGCAAGCCACCTGTCTCGCATATGTTAAAGAAAATCGTCACGAGTCTGTTCTCTTCAAAAGCTATGTCGCGGTAAGTCTCGGTTTGGCAAGTTCTGCTTTACTCATTTTTAGGACCCTATCTATTGAGTTGCTTTCCCTTAAAGTTTTCTCCTTACATATTTAACTAAAATTATTTCTTAGACAGCCTCGTGCAAAAAGATAGTAGACTTACATCATGGACAGGGATTCGACCAAAATTATACGACGGTAGTGCGATTCCAAGCGCAATAGAAAAAACGAATAGAAAATCGACTGCCGGTTTAATATATTGTAAACATAATAAATAAAGCTGCCAATGCGACACTGAGAAGCAGCTTGCATCGGTCGACCTTTCCGATTCCCTTGTTAGCGGCTTACAGTTTTTTCCGGATTTTTTTAGCTGGTCCACTAGTTTTGTAGGCTCTTCACAGTGGTTGGCTTCACGGTCACGCGATTTTCCCTGCAAAATTTGTCCTTGCGTCTTGCCTTTCTTCCCATAGTTATACGGACGGTTGGTTGACAACCGCCAGCAGGTAGGGGAAATCAGATGCTTTTCTGACTTAGCTACAATCAGATTTTGCTCAACCGTAATCACTTTTAACTTAAGGATTTTTCGTCGCCTTTGACCTAAGTTTGCCGCGCGTCAGCCACACAAAGCTATCGTCCTTAGCCCACTTTTAATGGCACAATGCACCCCGAGTATGACGAACGGCGAGATCGGTAAATAGAAGAAGACGTGCTACGGGTGGGCTGAGTTGTTAAGGAGAGTTAAGAGAAGAGTGTGCAGAATGCGTAGAATTCAATAGCATGACGTAAGTCTGCCCTGTCCGCAGGTTGCTTTCGTAGTCATCCTCTCCTCGACAGACACTCTCTCTGATTACTTAGTGATAGAATGATAGCGGAATCGCCCATGTACCTGTCAAGCACTCAACTCCAATCGTAATCGTTGTTCTTCGTGTGACATCAGTGCCGCTGGTAGAGTTCCCTAAAAAAAATTCTGCGAAGAAAAGAAGCAGGAAAACGATTTTGTTAGTCGAACCTCAGATTTCCACCGCAGCGCATCTCGTTATCTATTAGGATTTCATTCCAGTCCGCTTCGGACCTTTAGGGCTGAACTCACGTCGAGAGAGCAAATAACTTGGTGTACCTTGCTGACTTTATATTCTCCGTATACTACGGGCTAAGCTTATCATAGTAGGAGCGCGCGAGTTGTAGCGCAGAGGCAAAGCTATCCAAGACCGATTCCTACTAAGCGGGTTCTGCTTCTAATTCTATCTGAACCTATCAGGAGACGCGTTAAACTATATAACCAGAAAAAAACTAGCTAACATTTTACGTATTAAAGTAGCTAAAACGCGTTAATATCATTGTCCACTTTGCGAGGCTGCGAACATTTACGATTAAATTTGGTAAGCTACTAGTTCCAGTTCAGTTGCTTACGGTATATAAATAAAGCACAATAAAATACTTCCCATTGGGCAGTTACGTAGTCGCAAATGTGAGCGAAATAATGCAATATACATAAGCTCATATTTACGTAATTTTCTTAGTTGTTGTATGAAAAAAATAATAGTATATGATGACTGTTTTATTATAATATCATTATTTTTGTTATTTGGCAATCTGCCTACTTAAATCTATGCTTATCTGTTTCTTGTATCCTTACATGTCTTGTAAATGGAAGACCCGAGTAAATATTTTATTTTGATAAAGCATTCGGTCAATTCCGCAAAAATGAAGTGAAATTAGTCTAATGAAAGAAAGCCTTTTAAGTGGCTATATTTTCGTCCCAAATTACAGCTCAGTACAAAAATGGTCCGTGTCGTACGTCGTCGGCCAGCGCTGTTTACATTTATTGTACTGCTCGATTTGCTTTAATATTTGATAACAGGCCATAATTAAAATGCTGCTGGGTTCTGTGCGCTTTAGAGGGTTCTCTGTCAAAAACGAGGAAGTCATTATTTTTTCTCCGTCCATTCTCGCACCTAATGGCGCTTCTGAATCTTGTCCATTCGAAAGGGCCCGCCAGAAAAGTGGACAATTTCAAGTTCAATCGTATTTAGAGGTCCTTCAGTCGCTGAACGAGAACGAGACTTTAGCAACTGAGTCTACGATGAGCGGAAGCTCACAAGACAAGACCAAAGCGGCACGGAAGACCTGCCGAACTTGATCTTGTCTGACCAATTCAGAAGGTCAATGCTGTGTTTCGAGCGGAGATTCAGGCTTCCGAGTTTTGCTTCTACTTCCGCTGTTTTTGTTTCAACCTTTCTGATGCTCCCACACCGTTGGGTTAAGTTTTCTAAGGGCGTTGATGGGCGCAGACCGAGACTCATACAGCGGCCGAATGCTTCAAGCAGTGAGTCTGCTGGCTGTTCTGAAGCTCACACCACGATTCCTTTAAGTTTTCGAATTTCTTCCGAGGAACACGTGAGTAACCTTTGGCTACCGGAAATGCTAACCAAGGCATTTCAATAGATAATTATATCATCATATTGCTATTACACCAACCCTGATCAGTAAAATAGATATCATTGTCGTTGAGATCGCTGTTGCTATGACTTTTTGTGTGTCACTTGAACCATTTTGTATCAGTTTGCGCAGTTGCACAAATTCTGTTTCTGAAGAAATATTGACACTTTTCAATTTCTTCGTCGAAAAATTGCCGTGGCGCGAACTAATCGATCCAATGATGTAAGAACATAGGGGTTAAAGTGCAAGAGGACGATTTTGCCAGAAGGATGAGAAGATCCTATGCTTTTTATGGAGCGTCGGAGCGATTCGAGGTTAGCAATAAAGAAAATCGAGAGGCTTTACACGACGACCGGCAAAATGAACATGAAGAAGACGGCTGGTTCATTGTTAACTTGTACGTTTATTTCCATCAAATAAACGGGTCGGTCGTGGCAGCGTCTTGTTCAGACAAACAGAACAAGCGGTCGCGAGAGAGGAATGAAAACATTGAATTATATATGCAGTGGTGTTCTTTTGATTTCTTGCTGTATCACTAATTTGTTTACTAATATTTCATTTGAAAGCATTTTAAACCATGAAGGCTTATTAGAGCCTACATTCGCAAACTGTGCCTATATGGTTGATAACCGTGCGGAGGAACCTTAAAAACATCAATAATAGCATGTATATGGAGGTGTATAATTATTCAAGCCAAAACTCATGATGCGCCTATTCGCTTGTTGGGTAGTCGTGCATTGAAGTTTTAGCATATGAGACCCTTGAGGGTCGACTGCTATACGAAATTTAACGAGCATATTACCTCCTTCTCGCCTTTCAATAATCCTATCCTTTCAGCCTTATAACACGTATAGCAAATATATCTTAGATAACAGTAGGAACGGAAGTAGCTGCCTGTTCGGCCATTACTCTATAAAAAAGCTATCTTAAGCTTCCATAACGGATTCTAGTACTCTATCACGGACCTTCGCAGACATTAACGTCCAGATGCACAACACCCAATACATCATTTACATCCCAAAGTACAACCGCAGCCTTGATGCAGGAATAAGTTGCGCTTCCTGGCAGGATGAGTGATCTAAGTACGTGGTGTGCACCAACATGAAATTTCGAAAAATACTTCTCTATACAAATTTTCTAGAAACGCGTCCTACTTTTTGGAAGGCAGGCTATAGGTCAGAAGAGAGGGTACAATGTACGTTTTCATATTCAAATAGAGGCTGTACTTTAACAGTTTATTTGTACGTTTTGTCGCTAGGTCGTCTATCCTAATTCATTGCCAACAACAAAACCTATCCAAGATAGCCTAACCCTACTGTCCAAGTATGCTCAGTAGGTACAGTTAGTCGAATCTATCACCTGATGCGACCGATTGGCCCGTGTGTGACGTTGAATGTGGCCGTTGTGGTGCAACAGCGGATTGACATTGAAGAGTTTCTGATCTGTAGTTGTTTTTCTCAAATTCGAAAAATCCGCTATGTCTCGTAGTGTGAAATAGTGTGAAAAGAACAATTCGTAACTAATGTTTTGTTTACCATTCTTGCTCGTACCTCAAATCAATATGTCGGATACAACAACGTCACCACAGTGGTGTGAATCGCAGAAAGAGTGCGGTCGGTTACGATTTACCGATTTGCTCGTGAAGCCGATGCAGCGGCTAACCAAGTACTCGCTACTCCTAAAGGCCATACTGAAGAAAACAGACCAATTGGAAACGCGTGCTGGTCTAGCCGAAATGAATGACATGGTCGAGCGATTCGTCTGCAACGTTGACGCTCAGTAAGTTAGTTAATTAAACAGTTTAAATACACATGCAAGTATTGCAAGCATAATTGTTACTATTTAAATGCAGGGCCGACTACACTGTTTCATTCTCCCAGAAGTCACATCAGTTTGGGAGCAGCCAATTATGGTCTAGCAGAAATTTGAGAATTGCGGATGTCAGTAACACAGATTGGGTTCAAGAGCAAAAAAACACCATTGTTTTTATATGATGTTTTTTAAATGTACAATTAGCTGATATGTGTGGGCGTAGCGTTTTATTGTTTAGGAATAACGATATTCCTGGCTGGATAAATAATTAAGTAACCCTTATAAACCGAACATATACTTTTAAAATAATAAAATATTGAGATGCGCTAACTGAGATTAAAACCTATGAAAAGATTCTTACGTTCAGAATATTCTAAAGTAGAAAATTTAATTTTAATATCAGTAACACCGAGAATTCACTGTTTCTTAGTGAAGAGGATTTCAGTCGTTTCCCTGTTTCAGGATATGGCGAATACACCTGCGAGTATTTAAACGCTAAACCTTACTAAAAAGGTTTAGCGTAAATGAGCAGAAAAAAGTCGAAATTTTATTTTGCAGTAACCGTATGTTGTATTAGAGAAATAGACGCGAAATTCGTTCGAAGTGCGATGTATCAAACATAATATGGCTTACGTTCACGTTGAGTTAATTCATTTGATCAAAAGTTTACTGTATTATAAATCGATGGCAGGGAATTACAGCTCCGTTAAGACATTACGGTGATTCAGTATCGGCTCTAAACGTCATAAAGGTCCACGCGTCATCAGACACTAGTCCATCACAAATCTGCGCCTCGCAATGATTCTGTGAATGGCCTTCAGAATACCTAACATCCATATTACGTTCCATATTGCGTCATCTCTAAGCATGCTTTTATAGTACGTATGCCTCAAAGGTGTATCAAATTAGTCGTTCTCTTTTGCCTTTTCCCGATTACTTAAGGCTCCGGCAACGCCACGAACACGAGCGACTAGAATCGCTTATTGGCCGAATTGAGGCGTACGAACCATTCGATACTACCAGTGACGAAGTGGAGAAAGCGCTACGGGACAATTTTACCTTGGACCTAACCTGCGCGATGCCCGGCTGTGGACAGCAGAACCGGCAACTGGTGGCCGAAGTGCCCGGCGTGAAGTTCCGTGACGCCGCCAGTTCCAGCAAGATCGACGTACACTGCCTATTTTTAACCGACATGCTGTTATTATGCAAGTCCATTGGTCGAAAGGGCCAGGACAAGCTTAAGGTAATTCGACAACCATTCGTTGTCGAGCGTTTGATCGTTCGCGATATGAAAGATGCGTCCTTGCTACTTGTCTACCAGAACGAATACCGCGTCGTCGCCTGGTACCTACAGCTTTTTGGCCCGGAGCAAGTGCTGCGCGGGCTGGTGGAGCAGCTACGCAAGGCACAGGATCAGTTCGCCAGAGCCCGTGCGGCGGCCGTGCAGGGACGCCACGCTGGGCTCGCGTACCTGGCCACATCCTACCCGGAAGACCCCGAGGATGACGCCCCACGACCGTCGCTTCTTACTGCAGGACGCTCGCCACGCAGCTCTAGTCACTCAAGTTTGGTGCACTCGCATTCCGGCTCTATCGATATGTCTGACCCCGTATCGGCGAGTTCGCAGGCGCCAACTGTACCCTGTCCTACGCCGCTTTTCGTAAGTGCAGAGCTTATTCTCTTCGGAGGATACAGTACTAGCTTAGCAAGGTAGAACAATAATAGAAATAATAGAAAAAGGTAACAACAATAATAGAAATGACACACAAACACCGATACATTTTAGTAGCACTTGGACGCCCACTCTGAGCTTTTTCAACATTTCACTCGACCTGCCAGTCAGATTCGTCTAACATCGGTATTAACACTCCTAAAGCTATGGATTAGTTCACTGATGATGGCCCGTCGCCTAATCCGATCACAGTCGCATCGGTTTTGAAGCCCTTTTACAACTATGTCAATACTGATATGGGCTACGATTTTTGGGAAAGTTAAATTGATACAAATTTCCGTTTAGTTCAGTGATTTTTAACTTTCATGCTAGTTTCAGCCACTGTAATTTATAACCACATCTAGTTGTCTGTTGCTACATACGAAAAGGGTAGCAAATATGAGAAATAGAATATACGTAACCCGTTGAAACATGTTTATTTGTAGCGATTCCATTTACGATTCAGCACCACAGTAGGGTAATTCTCACTTAAATAGGTCTTTAAACCCTCGATAGTTGTACTTGTTTATAAATCAAACAAATATTGGTCGTCTTTTCACATTTTAAATTTAAAATAAGAAAAAAATTAAATAAAAAATTAAAACACACATTGTAAACAACTTTCGGCTAGTTTGCGCACTATATGTGGTCCGCTCTATGTGCTCTCTTGTAGCGTATATAATTACAACGAAGTAACATGCATTATTTCAAGATTATGAATACTTGCTCTTTGCCCATCACAGTTGGGGCATCTATTGAAGAAGACCCGCACCCGATGTGCTTTCTGTCCGAATAACAAAAGCGTCGCTCTTTCATTTTGATCGCTTTCGCTTTGATCCTTGCAGGGGGCGTCAAGCAGTGGAAGTCCGCAGGGCGGTCGCGCCACGAGCTTCGAACTGGGCGAATTGCAACGACAGGACAGCAGTTGTCAGCTCGATCACCTCGATCTCTTACAGCAGCATCGTTCACGCAGTGTAGAGACACGAGGGACTTCGTCGGTCTCCGTCACCGTAACGAGTCCAAGGCCGGAGCGGCGTGCCTTCTTGCTTAAGGGATGTTCTCCAGTTGGGCCATCTGCAGCTCCTTCAAATACGCTAACAGTTTCTGTGCCGCTCCAGCAACACCAATACGACAAGCAGGATAGTCTCGGATCGCAATTTTCGCCAACAATTCAGGTAATCTCACGGTAATGACGCTGTTAAGTGTGATAAGATGGAATGATAGCTTTGTAGATGTGTCGTCGGGATATGCTTCAGTGGAAATACATGAAATATGCATGTCTAAATTATTGCGCCGCCCGCATCACGTAATCAGCGAAAATTTGATCTGTTTTCTTGTTTTTCTTCGGATAATGTCCTCACACTGGTACTTTAAAGGTCCCTCTGGCATCTCCGACAAAGACGCTATGTCCACACAGTCCGCCATCCCCGCGAACGCTGCAGCGGGCCCTGCTGCACAATTCCAGCCCTACAAAACCGCCGCTGCTGAAGACCAAGAACGTGTCCGGTCTGGTGACGCACAGCGCGCCGGTTAGCGAGGGACCAAGTCCTATACATAGCCTAGATAGCAGCGAATCAACCTCGATATCCCTCAGCCTTCAGCAGCAACGTCCGCAGCTGCAGCAGCCGTCATCACACTCGGGAAGCGACGAAGGCGGCACCGGCGAAGTAAATACTACAACGAACCAGAATTCCGGCCAAGTTTCGCTGCAGCAAACTGGTCAGCAGCCTCAAGCAGCTCACAGTGGGACAACCCCTACGCAGTCATCAGCTGCAGAGGTAAGGCAGAACTTAAATGACAAGGAAGGCGAAGCTGCACTAGCAGCGAAAACGGCGACCACAGCATTTACTTCTTACGATCCTGCTTGAAACGTACCTTGAAAAACTTCTACCGTACGAAAGTCAGTCACCAAAAAGTTATCTTGCAGAATACCTATATATATGATCGTATTTAGTAGGACCCGTAAAAATTATTTCGAAGGCCAATTTGCTAGCATTTGTTGAAAGCAAGTGGTCACTTAGCACACAAGTGGATACTTAGCTGCTTTGGCCATAGATGTTGCCATCTGTATTCAGCCTCTTCTATAATCTTCGCAGCGTCCTTAAGATATTCTTAGCGACAAAAAGGACTGTGCCTAACAACATAGATTGCGTTATCACCCCATTATTTATTTCGTGTTGAAAACTGGTTTTTATTGCTTTCACATTCCATAGTGACATTTGCACGGATAATAAGATTCAACGGTAACATACGCACTATTTAAAGCAAAAAAACATTTTTGCTTTAAATAGTAGTAGTAACGCGAACGCCAATCCTACTGTGCTACATCTTCGTCTGTCTCTAACTTATTCGTTTCTCACAGAGTCCTCGAGCAGCAACGCCGAGAATCAGTTCGATATCGGTGGGGGTTATCCCAGCGATGAGTCCCGTTGAACCGCCGACACCGGTGCAAGAAACACCCAACCCAATTTTACCGCTTCCGCTGGTAGCATACGCCTCGCCACCCCCGGGACAACAGAGCGGGTCATCGTCAACGCCTTCGACTGGCGCGAACTCGGATTCGTCGGTCAGTATACCAGTATCTACCTCAACAACTGAAAATCGTCGCAAAGACGATCCCACACAACTTGTGCGACCCCACCGAGAGCTTCCACCGCCGCCGCCGCGCAGAACTCCGAGAACGGATGGCAGGTTTGTAATTCGACTTTGACATAGGAATGATTTAGTACAATTATGATGTTTGCGTCTTCTCCTACACTTAGTGCAAAAAAGCGTGTTTGCAACGATTACCGTTTCGACAACTATTGTCATGTACCACGATGGGGACCAATTCGAATATATATACTACAGGTAACAATATGCTACGGATATCTGCGCTGGTCAAACGTTACTGCAAGGTGAGCTGGTAGCAATAACGTAAATTGAAAACAAACTTAAGGAAAATTTGCGACGTGTCGGACCTCGGCAATATCCAAAGGCTACTGTTTGCATCCACACGAATCCGTTGACTTAGTCGAGTGTTTTTTGCTTGATTTTCTCCCTAGGAATACAAACATGAAACGGATTTGTTGAGTATCCAAGAATAGAAGCAGTCGAGGCACTAACATCTAAGCTGCTTGAGTACTCAATCGCCCTCGCACGAAACATATTATTAAACACTTAAGCAACATGCAAGCTTTTCATCTCAAAGCTAGAACAACATGTAACCAGACCCTC
The DNA here is from genome assembly GCF_002443255.2 of Varroa destructor. Classification (NCBI taxonomy): domain Eukaryota; kingdom Metazoa; phylum Arthropoda; class Arachnida; order Mesostigmata; family Varroidae; genus Varroa; species Varroa destructor. The sequence continues at coordinate 12,877,013 of NW_019211459.1, read as the reverse complement.
AAATGATTAGAAAGAATAAACCATTCTACGACAACTTAAAAAGACAATTCTCTAGTCTGAATTGAACGACTCCTTTGCCGTGGTTTATGCTTTGGGCGACTTGTTCTCTGTGCATTATGATGCATACCATTATTACACCTTTATTGGATAATGGTTTTGTAAAGCAACTATTAGGTAGAGACTGGGTTCGCCACTAGATTGCCATCCACAGAACAACCTCGTACACGCTAAGTTTACTAAAGGTGTAATAAGGTAGATGACAAATGTAACAGGCTCTTTTGCCTAATAATTGATATCGCATCAGTGGCCGATTACATCCGAGAAGACATCATACGGCCGATTCGTTCGAACACCTGAAGCAGTCCCGTGACGCTTCGATCCACAAGCGCTTGTCGTGGAATTGCGGCCAGCAGCTTTCTGAGACGGCAGCAGGATGTCCCAGCTCGATCCGAAGTGGCGCGTCTGTCCACGGCCATGGAGTTTCGCCGCATCAGCAGGCCATTATGGCCGCAGACCTTCGTTCCCGTAACCAGTGCCTCAGCTCAGGTTAGCAAAAAATAAGCTACACGAAGGCCGACAGATTTAAAAAGGTCACGCATGACTAATGTTTTTAACAATGTCAACGATTGGTTCTTATCGAGAGCACTTTATCGACTAAAGAGAGATACTTCTTATGCTATCGCAATTAAAAGATGAATTACAACAAGGCTGTTCCATCGGGTAATCGGGTAGAAAGAACGTTGAAGCTAATGGTATTGACAGTCATGTGTTAGCCCCTGCAACCGTTGTATAGCAGTTGTATGTTTAATAACAATTCTGTATCAAGCTGTATGTAACCAAGCGTAATGAAGCCATAACAAAATCGTTCGATCCAAATGTTTTTATCTTACGCTTTCTCATTTATGTGCATTAATCTATCAGCAGTCGTTTTATCGTTGCTTGTTGTCTCTCTTTCTTTTTTGCACTAAACATGAATTCTCTAGAATCCATGTATAGTTCAAGCGGAGTCAGTAGTACAGGGTCGCTTCTGCTGAGCGGGGAGGATGGTTCGGGCGGCTTAATTGGAGGCCCCTTGGGTCCTACAGGAGGCTTGATAGCATTGGAATCCTATTTAGGACAGCACCCCTTCCCGCAGCAAACGATCGTTATCAACGGAATTGACCCGTTCGAGGATGACCCAATTCAGGTATGTGTATCAACTCTTACAAGTCCTAAACACTACACAACGCTTAACATCGTATTCAGGAGGCCTTATTTAAAAACGAGACGTCCAGCTTGTCGAGAGTATACTTTGCTACATATAAACTCTATATTTCTTTTTCTGACTATTGCAGGAAGAGGACGAAGGCTCCGCGGCCGAAGAGACGCCTCAGCCAGTTCCAGTGATTCGAGCGAAACCACAGTACCAACTAGAATATATCGCAGGGCAGCCTGGATCACGGATCAAGATCGACATCTCTGAGGTGAAGATCTAGCCAACGCGGATCAAACGCTAGCCTGCATTGCTCTATTCATCAAAATGAGACCCTTCCTGCCGTAATCCGCTTCTACGTAACCGCCTCCTAGTGCCATGTTCCATCTAATATCCCTTTTTATTTTCTTCTTTCGCTGGGAAAATAAGCCTACCTGCCTGTTTAGAGACTTTCAACTTCCTTCACGCACTTCGGCATACTTTCCTAATTAAGGTAGCCGCGTGTGACACAGTGAAATCATTACGGAACACAACGGATACTCGATGCCAGGTAAAATGCCTTGCTGAGGTTATAGCAGGCGCCACTAAAGGTTAGCGCGCCGATAAAGGACGTGCTACTCTATCTGTTGGATGCGGCCGTTGTTTCAACAAAGAAGGGAAAGTTTGCCTTATTATCGAAACAAACGCACAAATCGGAGCGAAGCAAATACCTTGCCACAACTGTAGACGCCGTCTCTTCCCAGCCGGTTTGTTTACCCAACGATGCGTAGCTACCTGCCTCGGCAAGAGCCCACGATAAACAGAGTCTGAGCCGACTTCACGCGTGAACTTCTTCTTCCTGCGTTCAATCCTTTTGGTTTGTTACGTTTTGTTTTTGCGTGGCTGTTCACTTTGATTGGTAGAGAGATTAGGTTAATGGCTGTACGTATTAAGCAGAGCTTCTACTTACTGAGTCTTCACTTAACTATATCGTATTGTAAGCGCGCCTGAAACTAATAATTGGTATAATCATCTCCGAAATCTCTGAACTACGTTTAGCCATGTGGATTTTTCACAACTACAAAATTGCGCACTTAGGATAGACGTCTCGTTCTTCTGTTTTGAGAAATCAAACCGTCTCTAAAGCAGTGTAGAAATATAATAGGATATTTACGGAATATATATGTTTAGAACAAAATTCGATTATTTCGAAAATAAGCGAAAAAGATTAAATCATTTGTCGATAACCCTAACAAAATGGTAAGGCTGGAAGCATTCTCTATAACTAAAGAGCTCTTATTTGTCGAATTTTATCGCTTGTAGAGGTTAGTGAATCACAAGCTTAAAAAAATACTTCGTATTTTTTTAGAGTTTATGTATGACTGAAATCTTTCAAGTCGCTCGCAATAAATACATGTATGGGAATGGACGAAAATTCGACAAATGAAAACAAGGGAGGCATTGATTGACGTCACCCTACACTAGGTTAGGTTGCCACGTCTTAAATGGATCTTTCTTTATAAAAAATTCGGGCATCAAAATTATAAGTTAAAAAAGCAACGTAATGTACTAGAATCGAGTGAGATCTAGCAAATATCGCGTCAAGCTTTAGCAAAGTTTAAGCAACGCATCTAACCCTAAGCAGTGTTATATCATCATATTCTAGGTCCTTTTTTTTAATTTAATCTCCGCGCTTTTTACTCAGATTACTCCTCAGTGCAGGCAGAAAGACCTCGTTAACATACCGAAGTGCTTACAACCAAGTAAGGCAAAATGCAGATTATTTGGAAGTGCGTGATCGAAACACATTCCAAGACACGCGTCGATACCGTTGCTTATTCGCTCGTTTTATTTAAATGTTCATTTCGTCCAGGTGGCCGAGACCGTCGCCTCCGACGACGCACCTGCGGTCCACTTTGTAACGGCTGGCAGCATCTGCTGCTCCCCTGATACGGAAGCTCTACGAGAGGGACCTAGCTCACCATCGCTCCCTGAACGCCGAGCGAACGATGAGCTGGTAACCCCCCGAAACCTGCCCACAGCGTCGCCACAGCAAACGCAGCGAAAAGAGCAGCAAGAACATCAACAGCAATTATTAAGCATTCAAGTAACTGGAGTACCATCATCACAGCACGTCTATTCGCAGAAGTTGCCGTCTTCTCAAGTCGAAGTATGTTGTCAGCCATCTCCAGCGAGCAAATTGTCGGAGATGCCACTCTCCAGGACTGAAAGGGAGCCCGAAGTAGTCGCTGGAAATTGGGGTAATTCGACAAACGCCCCACAAAGCCCCTCGCAACAAGGCGATACACCTCCGATGACTGCCAATAGAGCCAACGGTCCTCAATCAAAGCGGCAGCCCAAAGATCTGCACCGTATGAAGGAACTCTTATTAGATAACTGCTCTTTTGACGTACAGTAAGTACGTTCCCAGCGTTGGTCTTGTACATACTTTATAATGATGGCAGTATGTCATGTTCCAACGATACCATCTTCCGATATAGGATAAGAGTTTCAGGGTCAAGTGTAGAAGAAAAAAACAATAACTAGTAAAGAATATAAAGTAATAAAAAAAAACAAGTTAAAATCTCAAAAGTAAGAAGATACTTCAGCTTTATTCATCATAGATCTATACGTACATAGCGTATAGAGCTTTGATGCGTGTGGCGTTGGCTCATGATCTCTTAAATAGCAGAAGTGCAAGCAAAGCAACGAATGACAACTACCGTAGAGCAGAATACACAATTATTTATAGAAACAACTAACGCCCATACTAACCTGTCCCTACTAACCTGCAGAGGAAAAATTCTTTGGACAAACAACGACGAATGGTAGCTCTAGGTTTTTTTAGCTTACTAAGTCGGATAAGTTTGCTTGTTTTGGGTCAAATATTTGGGGCTCAGTTCGTTACGACTAACTCACTTTTGCGAGGGGCACTATATTCTAACAAGTAAATCTATTACTGCCTGCCGTTTTCGTCTGTGTTTCAGAGATGTTTGACGAGCGTACTTTCTATTCGACAGCAGAGCGCTCTGAGCACTTTACAGTTGGTTGGCTATAACTTAAAGAAGCAGGTTGTATGTAATCAAAAACACCATCAAGGTCTGCCGAATCGGAGAATTCAGACCTTTAGACTCGACAAACATGGGAAACCGTTTTGTACCTATAGGAAAAACAGTTAACACAGATGATCCACACGCTGAAGACAACAGAAGCTGATTGTAAAATAGAATTCTCCTGCAACAATATATGCGCTTGCACGTACAAGCAAATATGGGCGTCCCGTGGATGTGCCCGTCAAGCATTAACCAGGCCATTCGCGGAGGCCTTTGGCAAACCTGACTAATGATAGGGCTGTGCATGATGGTCTTATTAGTTAAAGGAAGTTACAGGAAGGAGGCGTCACCCAGTCACCAAAAATGTTCCACATTTTCCAAGTAAGGCCGAAAATGTGTCGTATATTGCAAAATCAGCGCAGAAAGTGTCGACTTCTTTCAAATAGCCATCATGGCTAATTTTAGTGTGCGGTAATAAAAGCAGAAGCAGTAGGCTTACGACATATGCAAAGGAAAAGACGAACGAACGAAGAGTGTGTGGCCAATGTAACGGATGGAAACAATCGTGTCAAGTAGATAAGATAACAATATAATAAAAATATATATGAATAGAAGGATGCAACCTTTTCTGCATTCTCTGGCACCTGTTTCGGGGTGGTAAACCTGAATTGATAATAACTTCTGCTGAAAAACCTGCCACATCGGCCGATCTTTCCCTTATATAACAGCACATAGGCTACGGATAATAAATGTTCCCAAGGTTTTTTCCCAGCGATATGCGTCTCCACCTAGCTCATATCACAGTTTTCTCAAAACTCTCTTCCGATAGGCATCTTGTTCGATTCGCTACAAACTATATATAGTGTACATAATTACCCTAATGCAACAATGTATATATATATAATACATATTATATATATATATTTTATATATATGTATATATATATATATACACATACGATGTGGTGTTTTCGGAAGAATTCACAGCTTCAGAGCTCATCTGAGTAATGCTGGGGGCCCACGCTCTCGTTACGGTTACTATTATTTGTTACTACTCCAGCTACGGATTATTATTAATATACCTATATCAATAAGGTTCCATTTAAAATATGATAACATCCTGTATATTGTGTCGCTTTAGTTGCGGATAATTGACGCGAATGGCAAGCGAACTCATTATAGCTGGTGTACCATTGTGATTAGCATCGCTAAAGCTCGGTAGAGCTATTCTTTTATTTGCCTAAACTGAACACCTATCTCAATAGTAATAGGACAACTATCGAAAATTTCGAAGTCGTATCTAGACAGTACTGCTCCTGTTGAGAGGAAAGAAACACAAAGCAACAAGAATTCAAGCTATTACCGTTGCTTTGTGTTCTCATCTGGCTTGCGGAAACAATTGCAGCACGTTTTTGCAATGTAAATATACGGGAAATACTATATAATGACAAGTAATGTCTAATTATCACGGCGGGCTGTGGAAAAAATGCAGAAAAAAAGAAGGCGGTGACGAGCGATCAGAATAAACGAGGGGAGGAAGAAGGGAAGGAAACGTAACAATGGAGAGTGGAACTAGCAGGAGCTAAGAGAACGATGGAAGCGTTTTCTTCGTAGACTGATCCATTATTTCCCTATCATTCTATAATATAATAAGAAAGTGTAATTCAAAGAGAGAGACATTTCGATAATTCATAATTTATTTGGCTATATTGACCAGCTAACATGCATATACGGAGACACACAAACAAACCTAAGATTGTGATGAACTTACGTTTGTCCTATTAATGAAAACTATCCTTTTGCGGGAACAGTTGCTTGTCAGTTGGCTAAAAAGCCAAAGCAACCTCCGCCGGTTAGTCAAGGGACGAGGAGATGACTAATAAAATACAAAGATCACTTGGATTAACGAGTCTGCTTCACTGTCGATAGCTGTGACGCAACCTTAAACGTTATATTACAAAAACGTAAGAAAAACCGTTGAGTGTTCATATAAAGAAACTAATTGACGCAGAGGCCTTCTACGGTGTGTGCAGGTTCTCAAGGATTAAATTTAATCCGATTCGTTTTCTTTCATTGATGTCATTATATAGACCAAAGGAAAGGCGTTTTTTTTCTTGAGAACCTAACCTTTGCATTGAGCCTTCCGTGTATGCGACTAAATGAAGAAGCCGCTGGTTACCTACGATCCAGATCATCTGGATTGTGCAAGCGGCTAAGGACAGGTTTCCTGTTATGTATATAGTAACTATTTGGACTACACACCCTGATAGTTTTGCGATAGAGTTTTGCATAAGGTTGTTCATCTTTGCGATGTTCGAAGAGCGCGTTTGTTGAACGGGTCAACCCAAAGAAATGATTCTATGTGAGGGACAAGCAAATATCAATGATCATTCGTTTTTCCTCAATTGTATCATATCCGTATAAATTACGTTGTGTTGAAATCTACGGACATTTCGCCAAAACTTCTCCAAGGCGACATGTTCCTCGTAAGATTCATGCTGCCGTATTTCGGTCATAACTATTTTGTAAGCGATTAGATCATTTTATGTACAGCGGTTATGTGCACATGTAACATTTTTCGGCTCTTTTTTTTGGTCGCTGGCTACAAGCCAAGAAAATGTATTTATTTTCAATAAAATATAAGTATAGATCTTTTGATTGTCACAATGTTGTTTTCATCATTTTCTGTTCGATTTTGTTCTATGTAATCTATAAGTTTTATTGATATATTACGTTTATTTTTACAATGTATACATTTGTTAATTGAAGTTGTTCGGCGAAGTTTGTTAGGTTGATCAAAACTTCGGATAACCTTTTTTATAAGTAGGCTTGACGTTGCTATAATAGGTAGTCAGAGGGTCAAGCGTTGCTTAGAAGTTTCAATGTTGAATGTATGTTCAATGTTTTTGCGTCAAGAACGTAAAAAAGTAGCTCTGGAAAGAGTAACCAGAAAAGTTTGTTCAGGGTTACTCAGACTTCACATACCTGTAAACTACTAAATATTAAAAAGCTGCAACCTAAAAAAAACACATGAAGATTAAAGACTGGGCCTGAAATCTAGAGACGAGTTCCACAAGGAACAGGAAGGAATGGTTCGTTATAGGACAACATGAAGACCTATGATGACTAAATACAACTGTTAGAAATTGTGACCCCTCATGAACTGATATCCAACCAATTATTTTACACAGTTCGGTAAATCATAATAACAGCATCGAGAAGCTGTCGCAATTGGACTTACTTAACAATGAACAGCATTATATATGTGTATGCAACACCTGCTCGTTCCTGCCTAGAATCATTTCACTCGTCCATTTCTGTCATATTACTTGCACCAAGCTAGCACACCCGAAGTGTTGCAACAATATAGACCTTTTTTCAGTCCTACCTAAAGCGAGTTCAAGTCTGCTTCGCCTTAATCCGTATTCAACACTTACAACTCGTTGCAGCTGTTCATCAACCTGCTGCATGGTTCCTGTTAACTCATTGTAATTAGCCTCATTGTGTCGGGAACTCAAATATATCATGTTCTAATTCACCTATGATTCAATAGCAAGTGCCCTATGTCAATATTCATATATAAAACCGTCGCTATATTATCGTTAACTTAGTATATCCTTACGCTTACTCCGTCTTTGACTTTCGTAAAACGTACTGAATTTTCAGGGTTTTATATTAAATATTGACTTATCTGAGACCCACTTAATACACACACACACATATTATAAATAGGGAATATGAAAATGCTGATACTTTTCAAAAACGCAAAACTGAATATAGCGTCATATTCGACTATGTGGTCGGAAATGGAAAAAAAATACGTTTTGTTTAGGAATTTCAATCGTACTTATGTTAATGTGTTAAATTAAAAAAAATAGGCAACAGCTTCAACAATTAGACAACAATCAGAGACTATTTCTCGAGTGCTGCTGAAAACCAAAATACGAATTTTTACCTAGGTTGCGTTGAAGTTTGTGGCAGCTTTTTGTTATTTATAAACAAACATCATCTTACTCAAATTTTAGCAACGAGTTAATTTATTATGTATTAATTGTCATTTTCCACGATCTTTTCCCATAACTTAGCGTATTGTGTCTTGTCCATAACTTTCTGGATCTGATGTCGTCCAGTCAGTTTTTAGGGCTCTCGGGACTGTCAAATGTTCAATCACGACCTGAGAGTGGTCGAAAACGTAGTAATTTGTCAAAGCTAGATATGGAGAATATGGAGGGTAAGAAAGAACCTTTTATCTGCCGGGAGATTTTACCGACTTTTTTCACCTACGTTCTTGCATTACTGCGCATTACAAACATAACTTTGCCTTGTTTTGGTCTTTTTCTATTGAATAGTTTCGTTCACTCGACGGAACCGACGCTGTTCTCTCGTAGGATTTGCTCAGCCTATGGGGCATCCATTTTTCTAATATCTAATAGAATTACATACATTCAAAATACTTGGCAACGGTTGTTTGTGGCCTATTTGTGTAATCAATTTACTAGCTGTGTATCACTGATCGAAGAAGACCTCGAACAATCAACCGGTATGAAGTAAACCCCAGGTTCGCTCCCAACTTTAAATTTAGCAAAGCAGTCCTCTCAGTTATAAAGCCATCCATACACACGACACAAATATTTCTAGCTGCCTCGGCTCTTTTCGACCCCGGCAAAAAGCGAAATAAAGTACATGTCAAAAATGCATTTTCTTAACATCCATTTTTGGAGCCTGACCTTGAGGTGAAGTTTCGTTCAAAGTGCAATGTAGCTAAAACAAGCTTATGGGTGTCAGAAAGCGCATTCTGAGAGAATGACATATTGGAGTAAGCTCACAGTTTTTGTGAGTTAAAAGAGACACCGTCCTCACCTGATTACCAATTTAATGGAAAAAATATTTTTTCCAATAATATAATTTTCGCTGTTGTATTTTCCCGTTAGGCAATCTCTATGCTTTAAAATAATATAAAACTCTTAGAGCCCGTTTTCAGATGGCACATACGTATATATATATATATATATAGATATATATATATATAAAATCGCCAAGTCGCCTAAAAACCCAGCATTGTAATAACACTAATAATTACTATACTCAGAGCAAACAACGTACGTATATTCTGTATTGTATAGTAAAGGTTGCGCTTTTTCCTTAGTTGCAGCAGGATCTCGTAGTATTGTCTTCTTAGGTATTGCAATTAACTGTTGTACCATATATGCAATGTATGATAACAACACAATTGTACAGCAGATATATTTTTGGGCAAACCATTAATACTAACGTCTATTTCTTCAACATAACATTGCAAGCAAAAAGTGTCTATCTTGATAAGGTGCGGACACCGTCCCGAACTATAATGCTATATATAAAACATCGAAGGACATAACCAAACTATTTCAAAATATAAAACCAACTATAAACAGAAGATTAAGAAAAGGAAAAAGATGATGCTAAGTAGAGGGCATTTTATTTTATAGGGCGAGTCTACTTTTGCTGTGACTCTCTGAATTTTTAAGAAGATTGCTACCTCTACGACATATAGCGATGACGTATGCAGGATAAATTGTTTTTGGGAGAGGACGAAACATTGAAGATGGCGCCATTGTGGCGACTATCAGCGAAGGCCGCATCGCGTCACGTAATGCACTTGCTAGTATATATTATCAGAGAGATAATAGGGACATTGGTAAAGAAGCATAAATGGTTTTTTTAATTTTGAGACATATATTTGGCCAGAGCTGTTCAGCTTATCCAAAATTATGTCATTTGTAGGTTTTTTTTCTTTCAATAAATACAATAGGCCAAACTTCTTGCGGACGCGGGCAGATTGTTCACATTTCAAAATTAACAGTGTAAGAATTTAATAGAACGATTATACAAAATATCGATGATTTGTGGCAGGCAATTGGACATATTACTACTTGCGTTGCAAATCAAACCGAAGCCTAGCGAAAAATACAGGCTTTTTTCAATAAACCAAAGTCGGGTGACGGCCACACGACCGATATATTATGCATATAATGAATCATGTCGATTTTTTATGAGTAATAGTGATTGGTATAGTACATCTTACTGGTGAGGATATTACAGAGCGATAACACAAGCTGCGCAGTCCCCGTAGTTTCTTTGTCGCATTGTGTGAAACGTGAACAATGCAAGATTTGCACACAGAAATACACTTTTGTTAAATTTGATCCTAGGGTCTAAATAAAATGTGCTAGACCATTATCAAGATTCGCAAAATTATAAATAAACTGCACCGTATGCGTGTCAATATATTACTTACTATAATTATATAATAACAATAATGATGACGCTTACGCTGAATGCTCTGTCTCGGACAACCCTAAAAAACTACACATATATAAATATATACCTATATAGAATATATTTACTGAAATGTTATGATATCGCATATGTATCTATTTATTATTGGTATTTGCCGGAAAGCACTTGAAAGTGTACAAACCTGCGTCACACTATATCACGCACTGCCTCTCTATGAATCTATCTAAACATTGTTGTATGTGCAGATCTTATGTACAGTCTTACATGGAGTCTTCGACATGGTTTTCTGTTTTTATCGGCTGGCTTAAGCTAAGTAAATAGCAGACTATTTTTTATCACATACTTCTCGTCGCAATAATTTTATCGCAAAGCTCTTTCATTAGAAGTAAATTAAGCAACTGGAATCTATTTTGTTGTCGGTTTCTCCTCAATGCGCTACATGCTCCAAAGCCTACGTGCATTTTATGCAGTTTAAGCGGCATCTTTTCTAGGATGTGTTAAGTGAGGGATACGCCATTGCGAGTAGCCTAGTTTATATTCGTGGTCAAGCTAGGAATTGACAAGAATTAACCATTTCTAATCAATTTCAGTCTTCAATAATGAACTCTTTGGTGATTTTCCTCAGTCGTATTGTACAGCTCAGATGTCAGCAATATTTTGGATAAGGTCGACATTTTTCCTAACCAAACATGAGAGCAGTTCATATTCAAACCATTTGCTTTAACGTTAGCGCTGCTTGGGAGTAGATTCTCGGCCTCGGCTGCTGAAGAAATCTAATGACAGATCAAAAATAAGCAAATCGACATTTAATGACTAGAAGTTGCTTTCAGTCCCTTGTAAAAGTGAAAACGGTCCGAAACATATCAGATTCCTATTATCGAAAAATAGACACCCCTTATATATATATCCGAGCTATCTCGAAGACGTTTTATCGTTAATCTGCTATTTGCTAATCTTAATTCCTTGAAACGCAATCGGAAGTCTCAATTCGGCAGCCTACTCAGACCCAGTATGCATTGATGTGTCGAAAAAGCTTATAGTAGAGTATTGCAGAGCTACTTTTCTTCTATAGACGATTGTTTTGATATCGACTTTTATACCATATGGTTGCTACTCTGAAGTGTCGTTTGATTTTCGTCTCTATGTTTTACCGTTTACATGTGTTTTTTTACATGCATGTGATATCTAGATGGCGACGTCCGTAGTAGCTGACGACCATGTGACTTTTTTGTCGTGTATTGCTGCTGCTGCTGCTGCTGTTACGCAGACATTATGGCGTGCTTTTCTCCTCCTTGAGTTACATACGTTTTCAATGAAGCCGGCAATAACGTTGTCGTTGATTCATTTAAGTTAACAGCAGGCTCATCGCGCGATGATTCACTTTGGCAGTGCACGTCGTGTAGCTTTCATAGTGTGGCGTGGGGCCTCACTTTTCGTCTTCAGTGACCAGCCAGGAGACCCGTTGCTAATCGCAACTATACCTATATGATATTATTGAAATACAATTGATAGTGACAGTGGTTTGACGTCGATGATTAATATTACTATAATAACATTAAACACAATCATTACACGTATACGCTAACTGTTATTACAGTATATATACACACATGCTGACATTTTACTTGAGCGCATACGTCCATTATGCAGGATGCTGGCAGTTTTTTTTATGTGTACACCGCAGACGAGCGCCATCTATATATACGAAACAAGCACAAGTAGATCCAACGTAAACAGATAGCTTCATCTTCTTTAGAAATGATTCCTCTGTAACAGTGGATTGAGCTGTGGTTCACATAATAGTTTTTGGGTTTAACGACGAAAGCTTGTACCGGTCGTTTTCAATAGTCAATAAATGCTTTTGAATCATGCTGCTAAACAACTATCAGCTACGAATTAAGCTCATTAATAGTAGAATCAAAAAGAAAGGTGTTCAGAATCATAAAGCTCATAACAGACAGCTGCAGAGACATATTTGCAAACTCTTGATTTGTTTGAAAGATGCCCTGTTGCCCCCTAATAGGGTGACAAGTCCACTGTCCAAACAATCTTCAAGTACCAAGCACAAACCTGTCAAAGAAGCGTCGCCTGCGATTTCGTAATCTCAGCCACGATATCTTTTACCTCTAACAAGCAAATGTTAGAGACCGTAATCGAAAAATATACCAGTGTTACACATATAATGATGAGGTATGGGGCTATCTGGCGAAAACAATAATAGATGCTGAGCTGGGTTGTATTCGATACCTCATTTAAACATTTATGATAACATTAAACGATAAACACTTTGCCTTTAATCTTCGAGCAAGTTACCTGTCTTATTAAAATCCATAGACACCTCACGTCTTCAGTTTTTGTTACCTGCAATATGAGGTAGACACCGAGTACATACGTAAATTGCTATATATATATATATATATATATACTGGTCCTATATTTAGGAGTCCAGCTGAAAGTTTGCGGAAAGCCAGCTTACTTATTGACACTGTAGAGCCATAAAAAGATATTATAGAAGATTTATAGAAAGTTGCTCATGGCTTGAGAATAGAGCAGGCTTATGGCTACGCTCGTTGTAAATACGAATACCAAATAGCAACCGTAAAGCTTCTATTTTTTAACCCCGCCACAAATTTTTGAACAATCTGAATGTCCAGATGCATACGCGCTGTGTTCGACGACAAGCAGAAGTGTTCGGTATACTTTAATCATGAATAATTTAGACACAGGAAATGGGGCATTCTCGTTGTTGTGTGATCAATAGTAATGTATTCGTGACCCTTACATTCAATATATTTGCCTATTGTTAACATTACCATATTCTCATTGCTATTTGTTGAAAACATCATACACTAACTATTATTATCACATTTATTTACCATGACGTAAAGATAAAGTAATGCTAGGAAATACCAAATGCCGGAGACTGTTTCTCTACACTCTATATATTTGCGAAGCAGCAGTAATAATACATGATATGTAGCTTAACGACCACATACTTATTAGGTGGAACGTTCTTTTTTAACGGTACGATTATGTTGAAGTAACAAACTGAAGATAACGCTCAAGCATCCTGGAGGTCGGCATTTTTGGCACTTCTCGATCACAACAACACGTCTAGTTAACATTATCCTCAGACAGTCATCAGTTTTACTTTAGTTAGCTTTGCGACGTGCACGGAACTTCAAAACCCCCAGGACCGGGGGTTACACAGTCTGACCTTTGCGTCCTATTAAAGCACTCACTTTCTATGAAAAATACGCGCTGTATAATAGCTCTAGGTAAAGATATATGAATTGATAGTTTGTTATTAACAATAATTTTAATTTGTGCGCACCATCTGCAGTGGGTGTGTTCCTAGGCTTTCGCTACGTATGCCAGTTCTGGGGCTATAGCCATTCTCCTAACCAATCACGAATTTTGCGAGGCAAAGAATTTCCGAATTGAGTGATCGTGCGTTTTTAGTAGTAGTGACTGAATGTCGCTGGAGAGTTTACCTGCACATAAGTCTACGCTGAATCGAAGTGTTTTATTGAAGGCTAGGGTACATCGATATTTCAAAGGTTCTAACGTAATAGAAATTAAGCGCAGTACAGAACTAGGCCCATAACCTGAAAATGTTACAATTGAAGTAAAATAAATGCCCCCTGTGAAGGATTTGTGAAGGGCAACATTTGATTACTGCGATTGCAATTACTGTGTTGATTTGACTGCAAGATAGATTTAGACATAAGATATCCACGATGTTTTTAGCCTGAAGAAAACTATCGCCAATGCTGCTATGTATGCTTAAGCAGTTGTATCATTTACTAGACCTCGCGATTTTATCCTGTAATTTGTTCACCTCAAAACGTGCCAGAGGGTGCCTTTGTTGTTCAGCTGTTTTGTAAGCAACAAGTTCCATTTTATAGAAATAGGTTTCTTTCCTGTGGAGTACATATTAGAGGAATACATGCAGGATTCATCAATTAGGTTAAGGATTTGTTTGAATAATATTACGAATCACTGTATAATTGTCATATACTCCTATACAGGCACACCGTTTCACTTGTCACCGTAGAGAGAAGGTTCCTGTCTATCACTTTAGCACGATAACATTCACACGCAAGCATGTATCGCTATAGTAATGTGACCACTATTTCATTTCGTTCACGACGAGCAGCTCCATCTACCGATCCGAGAAGGTCGAAAGAAAACGTTCACGGTGACCATTCTGTTTACGAAAAGAAACGTCCGAAGCCTTTGCACTGTGATGCTTTGTAATATTATTTTACCTCACTTTCGCATTTCAGCATAACTAGCACCTAAATACATTGTCATGCGGGGAAACGAAACAATTAAAGTGCCCTCATCAATGCGGAATTTGTTAAACATCTATTATAACGCGTATGGAATGGACGCTGGCTAGCTTCAGCTGAAGTAGAACCAAATCACGATAGAACAAAAATAAGTGCACAAAGACGGAGCAGCAACAAACAAAAACAAAGAACACGTTCTGGGAGTAATAGACCTCCAACACAATAAGCATGCACTAACTTTCTCGATGTTTGTGAAGATCGCGAGTGAATGATAGTGTTTCGACAAAGATGAAGGGCATCGCATTAGTTCCGTGGGGATCGCGATGGTAACGAAACTGTTCATAGCTAACCATTGTAAGGGAAGACAACTCTACTCGTAAAAGGGACAGTGGTAATAAAAATCATAGCAAAAGACTGACTGATTGATATTATCAGTAACAGATGAACCAATCAAGGCAATGAAACACTGACCTGGACATAACATGGAATGAGATAATGTACACAGTGCCTCGACTCGACCCGCTCTTAGCCTAACGTAACATACCTTTTGGTTAGCACGTGTTAGTGGCAGGATGATGACCCTGATGGTTATAACGAAAAAAAATAAAAAGAAGAATTATTACGAGATTATTGTCGGCGCACGAATTTGCAAAGATGATGATTATGCCGATAAGCATGATGGTGAGAATAAACGCCTATACAAAAACTCTTTAATAACACATTTAATGGTTGTTCTTAATCTTTGTAGGTAATGGGCTTATTAAATGGAAAGAAATGACTTCTGCGAGAGTTGCTGTAGATACAGATGAAAATGGAACATCAAAATATTATAGATGAATATAGTATGTCAAATAATAATATAAAGTAAGCATTTATATGCATGTACAAACAAAAATCAGCAACAGAGTACTATTTTTACGAAAATTCCAGCTCGCTAGAGGGTAGATAATCCTTGCTGTGCCTCTTGGATTCATCATGGGATGAGCTCTCGAGGGCGTTATATGTCATATATAGAGACATATACAACGAAAAGCCCCACTGAGTTTCATTTACAGACAAACTTTAATAGGTATATGTGATAAACCTGTCGCTTATTAATACTCGATTATGCCAATCGCTAAAAGACAACATTCTTGGAAATATACTTTGTATCGAGTACAATGACGATAAACAATAAAGAGTTAGCCAGGTTGATAAGCTGACTCACCGACTAACCAATCGCTTAGCCAACCGATCCCTTCTTGTAGGACTGGATTTAAGAAGCGTGGCAGACCGATAGCCGCAAGAGGAAGCATCAATGCATCACGCCCAATCTCATCCTGGTGCCACTTTTTTCTAAAGCTGTCTCTCCCAGTCAAGGTACACTTCGTTGGGTGCTAATCCCAAGTTTGAAGATGCAGGCTTATAGGATTTCCTTAACTGACCTTCTTAAATTTGAAAAAAAATGTTGAATAGCAGATCTTAAGTAACGAACATTGACGAGTTGGCTATGGTAGGTGTCCACTGGAAAATAAATTTCAAATACCTTTTTCTTAAAATTGCAAGCTTTGTGTTGCTATGTCGAATTATAATGTTAACGTCATAGCCAGAGTTAATTCCTTTTCTTCCTGCTTGTCATGCATATCGTGTCGTTGTACATATTATTATTAATACGAATAATAATAATAATAACATATAATAAACTAGTTAAAAGATACAACCAACTGTGTGCTGTACGTCTAAAGCAAATAGTAGTTTATGTCGGTAAAACTTCAAATCCATCGAAAACCTTTTTTTTTTTTAGAGATTTTAGTACTGAATAAGCAGGCAGATAGAAGGACAGATGCCCGTAATCATGTTCTGATATCTTTGAGTAGCGCTAGCTAAATGGAGCTCATTGTGGTTTTGGATCGGCCGGTGGTTTCGTTGGGATTCTACAGTTTCACCGCGAGAAACGCGGTATTCCGCATAATCAAAAAGTGATTTGCATCATGCAATCTTCTATTTAAAGGACTTGAAAACGCAGAAAATTAAGTAGGAATTAGATACGCCCTGGCGCGACTCTGTTCCATGCAAGAGCTTCGTCCGATTATTAACCATGAATGTGGCATCCGTTGCTATAAACTGATCTCGGTAGCTACGCTGCAGTCATCTAAAAATCACAATATATATCTAGCTTCAATATAAAATCGCTGGTGGAACGTGAATCCGCGGCTATACCCATAAAAGCAACAGTGCCAGACGAGAGTAGGCAGCCACAGCTTGGTCTACGAGGGCCACTTTAGTTAAAAGGCCGTGGTCACTGTCTTTTCGTGGATGTGCATGAAAAGCTTTTTTTAATTAAACCAAGCAAGCAATTGCAGACATTTTGCAATTATTCTGGTAAAAAATTGCAAGTCCTTCAAGACGATTCCACATTGCCCAGACTACTCGTTTGCAACGGTTAAAATCAATCTAGTCAACCTTGAATTGCTTGACCATCCGCCGTGCTCGCTAAGTCTATCTGGCAGCAATTTGCGCCCAGTTTTAGGTTTCAAAAATCAAACGATCCTTGAGGCACTTTTTCATTTAGCACTTCTGCCTTCAAATTTTCGGCCGCTATCACCCGCAAAGGTATTCGAAGACATCGATTGATTTAGCGCTATTGTTAATCCTATATAAAACCAGCTATATATATATAAAACCTATATAAAACCGGCATACTACTCAATTTCGTTCCTTAATTGATCATCTCCTATAGGGAAGTATTATGGTAGTTAATTGTTTCGTCACATATTTAAGTATTTTTATTAGCTCGAATATGTTCCCAGCCGATCGTAATCTAAGTAACACTGTTGAATTACGGAAAAGTGAGAGCACATCGAACGAACTGTTTGTCCTCTTTATTAAATCGCTCTAAAGGAGACAAGGTAAAACACACACGAACTTTTGTTATAGACAGGAAACTTCGCCTTTTTCGGTGCAACCGGAACGCGATTCGTGAGTGCTTGAATGTTCAGTCGTCCTTTAAAAAAGAGCACATATGATTTCAGTTGATCTTAGAGTACACGGTTTCATATAGCACACACAACAATACCTTCCTCATTTAAATGCAGCGTATATTATATTTGGTACCGTTCCAAGTGACTAAAAGCTTTCACCGCTGACAAAGATTGCCGAAGATGCAGGTCTTATTCTTACATAAACACGTAGACATACCCTCCAAAGTACAACAGAATTCATTCAATTTCTCGGTCGGTCTTTGTCTATTCAGGCTATGCTACTTCCGTCAATCAATCGCCCTAACGAAAAGCGGGGTCATGCGTTATGGCTTAATCTGCTGTATACATCAATTACGCTGCAATTATTTATAAAAGAAATTTTACAACGTTTCCGTAACTCGCATCGAAACGTCAACTTTATTCAAAAGTTCATGTGTTTCGTTTTGTACTGGTCTCAATCGTGAATTTCGATCGAAAATAGTGACGTCGTTAACGGATTGTATTGTGAAGCCTAGTGACGGGATCACCCTAAATTGCATGCCAGTAACATTTACTTATGCATATATTATTGTCATTTATACATGTATACGATTAAACGATCTGTAGATCTATATTGAGATGGATTTGCACTGATAAAATTTCGAGGCCTCGAAATTTTACAAAATAATTTTCATATTTTTCGTATTCATTTATTCGTCCGTCATAGTTTTCATATTAGAATTTTTTTTACATATCTATTTAGCCCTGAAGCAAAGCTTATATTAAAAAAAAAAAAAGTGAAATAATGGCTTTCCTTGACGTGACGTAGGTAGCAATACATGAAGATGAATCCTGGCGTCAGAAGAGTGCATAAAGAATTGGAATTAACTGTTGATTCCATTTACTACAAAAGCAAAATGTTGTCTGTAAACACATGAAATCTAATAAATCCTCTGCTTTTACAATCAAGAAATATTTTACAAACTACCGCGATAGAGTTAAAATACTAACGTGGTATATATGTGACATCCAAAATTGGTCACTTCCTGAATTAGCTACTTATATCCTCATAGGAACACACGCCGAGCACCAAGCTTTACATAGACCCACCCTGATTTTTACTTAATTTTTCCTGCTCACTGCACTTCATCTGACCTTACGTCACGGCGAGAGGCATGTGTCTTCACCGACCGACTCGGAAAATAGTTGAATGTCAAACATGAAAGAATAAGCCATTAGAATGCCTTGTAATATCAGTCTCTACGAATAGTGCTTCAACTATCCCGCCAACGAAAACGTCCCAAGTACGTCATAACGTATGACCTCATGTGATACGAGATAGATAGAGCGGCGTGTCTGCTTAGGGTTGTTATAGTGAGAAGCATTCTCATTAATAGTAATTACAATACAATCTGTACATATAGTCGCATATAGATAAATTATAATCGAAGACAAACAGACCTCGAATAATAGTAGAACGTCAACCGAAAGAAGCAGAGCAAAGTAACATTCGTGTAATTTAGACTTAAAGCTGAGATATCGATGAATTTGAAATCAGTGCTGCTTTTGTTAATACAAGCGCATACTTTCTATTGCCACATATGGTTTTATAGATGAGGATCTCTGAAGTACTTCTATAGGGCCCTTAATAATGTTTTGCTGCGAGGAACTTCAAATCTACTTTAAATTTTTGTGCAGATCTACTGTACAGTAGCTTCTCATGCACCATATGAGATGCATAAACATAAAATATTCACAAAAAGAATTTATCCTGCTATAGTTCTGTTATGTACAAATTCGTATAATTTTGTTAATAGCCTCTCACACTTCAAAGGGAAAAGCAATTGACAAAATTGATTAAAAAATCGATGTAGAAGTATTGTTTAATCAACATCAAGGCGTCGATTCCTACTTCTAATTCTCAAAGAGCACCCGGCCAAGTTTTTATTACATACGGCATGTCTTAGTTTGAATTCGACCACACGTTTCCAGCTGTCTCTTCTATACATGAAAAATAGCCAATCTATTTATATACATTAGCCAAGGAATACTGGATGTGCGGATGTTGCTCAAGCAAGCATTGTAGTTGATTCGATGACGGTTATCCTTTTATTACGAAATCTGCACGCATAATCCTTGCTTGACCAGTCCTGACGGTGACTCCTGTCAGAACTGTCAGAGTTTCGGGATACAACATTTGAGTGCCGGCAGAATACTTTTCAATCCACGGCATTACTGCTAACGTGGAGGCGCCAAGGACGTCCTAATCGACCATCGCCACACTTGTCGGCTGTTCAAGTCTCGGAATTATTGTCTCGTCGTCCATCTATTTCACCGACCCATCGATTTACCTTGATGCAGTTCAGAGTACACGACTTACGCCGGATAGTTCCTTTGCATTAAATTACGTTTAATTAATATTATGCTTGTTTTACACAATATACAGCCAGGTGAGTTCGTAAGCTTTCTCTCCGTTTCTTTCTAAAAAGTTATCATCATGTCTGTCATTACCTGAATGATACCGTGGTAAGTCGCTCTTGACAGCTGTTTTTTAATTGCTGATAGAAATGCTGTATATAGTAATAGGGTGGTCTCGGCTTGCGGCCTGACCCACGACGAGAAAAGGACTAATCTGTTCTCTACACGAGGCTTATACTTTTAGAAATTAGATGTGCTTCCGTTCTGCTTTTTTGCTCTGCATTGCTTATGCAAGCTCTGAGTATCTGCTGAAGTACTTTGAAAACGTTTATCGTCACTACCCAACAATCTACGTTTGTTTTCGATACATTGCCGCCTGCTGCCAGAGTATTATAGCAGATATTCAGATTTTTACACTGCAGCCCGCCACAGTTTGTGAAATAGTCTCCTTTTTCTTCTTAATTGTCAATATATATATATATATATATATATATATTTTTTTTTTTATAACAAGTGTGAATTAACACGAATATCGATACAATAACACCTTGTCACTCTAATGTATGCATATACAAACAACTCGCTGTGGGAGCCTTGTAGATCCGCCAGTGGGTGCTAATTTTATATTACCATGATAATGCAGATTGCACGTTCGCGAGCGTCCTTATGATCTTCTCTCGTGATAACTGGCCATATCAGATGTTTCCGCATCCGAAATACGCGTATGAATTCATTTTTTCTTTTTTTTTTTGTTTTTCCTGGGCGGTTGTGCCTCTGACGCCTCATCCTGCGCAACCTGCACTTCAAGAACAGGTGAAACGCTCTCGTCAGGAGAACTTTCCTTTGCAAGAGATGCTGCAAGTGCTTCTCTTAAATTTTTTTCTGAAAATTCAACCCCGTTTTTATGACGTTCTTCTTCGTCCGCGCCATACTGCGTAACTGCCTGCGAATTGTTGTCACGTAGAATGGGCCCAGCTTGCGTCAGGATGATGGATCTGTCATGATCGTTAAAATTTCGATCAACTTCTCCCGTCGTTACTTCGTTTTGTGGATTTTTGACACGTTTTTCATCGCTAGGGCTGCCACTGCCAGCTGTGTCTATTTTGTCTATCGTACTATTGGGGTTTGGTGTAGTAACTTGAGGCTGGTTTTCTCCTTGCTCCTGTGTTCTGGCAGTTCTTTCTGTTGTAGGACTGTGATTTTTCACTCGACTAGCGGCCCATGGTCCTCTGCTGTTTGGCCATGGTATCGAGTCAAGGTCAGGGTGGGTGGCAATTTCGACAGGTTCGGCTGGCGCTTTTGTTTGATTAGGGTTTTGAACTGGGTCTGGCGCGTAGTATTCGGCTAGCAAGGGCACGTCATGTCTGAAGTGTTGGATAGCGGCATACGTGTGTAGCAAAAGACGTGGAAACCGCAGTGTAAAGTACTCCATGTATTCATTAGGAATCGAACCCAGCTCGGCGCGCAGCTCTTCAGGCAGTTCTCGATAATGATGTTTCTGAAAACAATTATTAGAACGTTAAGTTTCCTTTATAAGTCATGCTGTCCTATTCATAGCACCAAGTACGATTTTATCAAGAATCCAATCAAGCACTTAGTCGAAGTAGAAATAAAACAAGCATTGGTATATATTCAGCAGAAACAAATGGATGATAGTAAATATGAGCATAGTTAGAAAGCTGTGGTTAGGCGCTTACATTACTTGTAAGTGAAGCCTGGTATCTATAAACAGCATTTAGCATTAATTTCTCAAAAGATCAGGCGCTTTACGCGTTAAAATTTTTAACTAAAAGGATCATTTCGCGCAATACTGTAAACAAACTTGAGTTTTAATTAGATTACCTTGTTCCGCAGCGCTCTAAGAAGATCTCTAATGGAATTTCCCTTGTAGCTGCGAAAACGTCGCAGATCTTTTTGCAATTCTGTGGTGATTTGGTCAATCCAGTTAGAGCTATTAAGAATTTTTATTCCCGCTTTCTCAAGAGCTCGTACTACCGGGCTAGTATGGGGTTCCTTTTCGACTCGATCCGACACCTACATATTGATAAGAGTAATTTACCTTTTATATCTAACCTTCTTCGCCATTAGACACAGTCTAATTAACATTAGGCTAATATGATTAAAATAGAGCCGCCATCAAAATCTAATGCCTAATGTCAGTGTTCACGGACAAATTGTATCAATGACGTCATAAGCCATCCAAGAAGTGAAGCAATTCGGTTTCCAAGGGGGTTAGTCTGCTTGTTTTAAGTACTCATTTATAGAGTACGTAGAACAACAACTTAGTATGTCTTTACTTCTGTGGGGTGCGCCGAAAAGCACATTCCACTGTTAGAAGTTATATGCTCAATAGCGCCTAGTCTCAGAGCAAGTATGGCCTTTCATAGCAAGGACACAAAAATTAAACCAACCTCCTGGAAAAAGTTGAGTGTCCGGTTTGCATCCCAAAAGGCAGGATGCCGCGTTACCTGGGCAATGGTTGGCCTCGCCGATGCATCCATTGAAAGCATCTGATGAATTAGGCCCTTTGCGGTCAAATCTAGCGGTAAGCAAAATTAACATTGTCAGCAGGAAGACACTAAACGAAATAACTAAGAAAATTCAATGTCCTTTTTTCCGATAGCCGGCCCAGAAAAAGTAATAATACGAGCCGATAGAAAGATTAAAACGCAGAAGTTGCCACAATCGGCCAGTATTGTGAAGCGAGTATGAAGGTTCTTTCTGTACCTTCGTTACTGTCGCCTAACGCGGCAAGTGAGACCTTCCCGCTGCGAATATTGGCCTGTCGTTCGAGGGTGTCTCCGAACGGGTGTTGTCCACCGCTTATCACGTAGTACATGACACAGCCAAGAGAAAAAACATCGATTGCTTTTGTCACCCTAGACCCGGTATCGTCTTCTAAAACCTAAAAAACCAAATTAAACCAGTTCTGTAAAACACACTGCAGATTTAGTGTTCAATGATAAATTACGTACGAAATATTTAAAGTTTCGGTTGATATTGTTAGGCATACTTCAGTGCCTTTTTCACCATTACGCGCGTCACTAAGCTAGTTTATCTGCCACAATGAGTTTTTTGTGCTATATAAAAGCTGAAACATTGATCAGTTTACGACAACCTAACTTTGCCGTAAACTTATATCACAAGGCATGTTTTTTTTATCTCTCGATATTTGACGTAACGAATATCCGCCAAGTGTTAGCTGAATGCTTTATAAAAAAAAAAAGCCGATCCTCAAGGTGCTAAGCCGGAATTGATGCATCGAGTCATCTCCTGTATAACGGCAGTATCACTGAATGGCCTAGGACAAGTGCCTAGTTGACGATTCGATTCACTGTATGCAACTGCGAAACCATTAGAGCAATAGTAAGCAGGCATATCACCAACCTCAGGAGCAATCCATCCCGCGGTTCCAAGGACACCGCTCCTCTGACTGAAACTTCGAGCATCGTGTGATAACTTTTTGCACAATCCGAAGTCTGAGATCATAACCTGAAGGCCAAGAAGAAAGAAACCCCTCGTTTTAAATCAGCATGCCACTCTTGGAGTTAGTACGGCATACAGTGAAGTTTCATTTTCAAGGAATGTCTCGTAGATAAATATACGAATATTTATAAGTTTGCATAAAGTAGATTAGTATCACAATACGGGTAATTGTAACACAAGTAACTTACTGATTTAACTGAAGCATAAATTGTGGATGTCGGTTACCTTTAACTGACCGGTCCGCGTAGCCGTTGAGATAAGTAAATTCTGCGGTTTGACATCCCGGTGAGCTGGAAGAGCCGTTGCAAGTAACAATCCTTAGCTGACAAAACTCATCACATATTATCTCCACTTACGGAGTTATCAATGTAATAAAATTGATTCTGCCAGCACATAAAATTGAAGAATTAGCTCCAAATTATTTCACAGCACATGTGACTATATGTAACTGTCGCAATAGCATCTTACTGTAATTTCTACTTTTCAAAGGACTGAGGAACTCTCGTGGAATCATTGCTATTAGAAATAATTGTTTTAGCAAGAGTTTTTTTTCGATTATTTGAAAAGCAGAATTGAAAGTAAGTCGCTAAATAGGCTGTTTGAGCTAATACTTAACGACAGTACTGAACGCAATATTCAAAACAATTATATAACAAAAAAACGAATAGAATTCAGTGGTAAGGTTAATAATAAGTTTACTTTCTTACCGATATTTAGATTATGTAAATGTTCTAACCCGGACGCCGCTTGATGAATAGCTTGAAGTGGCTGCAGAGGCGGATTACCTCGATCGAACGACCGATTTTCAACGTACTCTGCTAAGGTTGCTGCACAGAGCTCTAACGCGATGTAGTAAAAATTCGCGTCTTCTTCCATACAAAAATACCTATCAAATAGGAAAAACGCACTTTGAGTTAGGCATCCGGGGTACGATCAAGCCATTTATCACTTGCTTAAAGTCAAATCCAAGTAACCTTGTTTTCGGGAGAAAGCTGGAATGCACTAGCTTGAATTTTCTTGTAACTGACGCTTCATATAATTTCGAACGTCCATATAAATCGGAAGAGAATAACTGTACAATACGAATATATCATACAGATGCAAATTGTGGTAGCGCTTAAAAAGTCACGTAAACACATACAGAAAAATTAAAATTGTCTACCTGACAACGTTTGGATGCTCGTCGGTCTCCCGAAGTAGCTTAACCTCGCGATGTGCCAAGGAGTAACAGATCGGTAGTATTCGTTTAACAGCAACGGGTCGGCCCTCGAAGCAACCCTTAAATACAACAGTACCGTTGCCACCTGAACCAAGTTGTTCTTGGACGGTGTAGTTAATTTTGCCCACGGTATATTCTCCATTCTCATTCATCTCCAATTCTCGGATAGGCTGGCCAGTTTCGCCAGAGATCCGCAGGTTAAAGCCATTGAGACTACGAGAAGACTGATGAAGTGCACGAGCCTGGCGTACAGAAAAGCAGAGCAGTGCACACAGAGCTAACGTGATCAGACAGAATTGTTTAAAGTAAGGAGAACATTGCTCACAAGATTAAAACGTAGAAGCTTCACCGTACGTTAATTTTTGGGTTAAAAAGTTCATTATAAAATAACCCGAATTCTTATATTGAAGGAAGTAAATATGGGACATCCGTTGCAAATTATAAAGCGCGCATAGCTTGCACAAAATGTATACCTGTGGGTATAGGTGGAAGCATGCTGCTATCAGGAAAATAACAACAGCAGCCAAAGCCACCTGAAATAAACATGAAAATAAAACATTGAAGCACATTGGCAATATTTCTTTTACTCTAAGGAAGTTATATTATATATCAAGAAATAGTTGATTATTGCATCGCAGAAAAAAGAAAGTTTGATTTAGTGGCAGTAGTGCATGCACTACGTTCTTCTTAAGTAGCCAAATTTCTGAAAT
Source organism: Varroa destructor (assembly GCF_002443255.2). Classification (NCBI taxonomy): domain Eukaryota; kingdom Metazoa; phylum Arthropoda; class Arachnida; order Mesostigmata; family Varroidae; genus Varroa; species Varroa destructor. The sequence goes on along the minus strand of NW_019211459.1, from coordinate 12,851,443 downwards.
TAACCCTTACAAGCCAGTTAGTCCCAAAGTTTCATTGGGCCTTAGAAAAACATGTGTAGTTCTAGGACGCCATTTAATAAACCTTAAAAGATGCCGAAAACTACGATATGTCTTCATTTTTAGCGCAATCTCTTTAAAAATTTAGCCTGGTTTTCTAAAGCTTTAAATATGACTTTAACAAAGTGGCACAAAGTTACAAAGTATAGCTATAGGTACACAATACCTTCAATACAACCTTGATCCAGTAGAGTTCATCGGAGATATTTTGCACGGCCTGGTCGTGATGCTCTAACGGTTGGCTTCCAGCAGTCGAGTACGTCTGCGCACTTGAGTCACGTGTACGTCGAGGTGGAACTTCAATAATACTTCCTATACACAGACATGTATTACGTAAAAATTAAACATTTTGCTGTTCTCTGTTGTGTTCTTTTATTAATCATACATATGAATCATTACCATTTGACACGAATCCGTGTCATCACTAATATTTTAATTAGAATAAATCTACTTAACAGTTAAGTAAATTGACCTATTTAGGACATATTTGAATTGAGGCGAAATTAGTGATTCCGAAAAAGTCACGTGAAGGGTGAAGAAAGCCATTGTTGTAAGAGAAGAGGTGCGCCTCTAATAAGCCTGGATATATTTAAATCTATTCAGCTGTAAAGATCAACCCGAATTTCCTTTACAATATGCACTAATTCCCACAGAAAGTTCCCAAGACAAAATTGTCGTGCAGTAAGGTCAACGTAACAAAAAGCCCGCAAAATGCTATTTACACACTAGTGAAAAATTACTAAAGGATTTAAGCTCTAAAAGCCGTAAATCTATGCACTGTTTCCTAATATTAATTAGTGGCGTATACACGTAAGATCCTTAGAATAAATAATACAGCATAAGGTCGTCAGTTTAATCACCTAATTAAGATTACGATGTACAAATCGACCTACTGACCTTCTTGATTTTGGTTGAAAGGCGAGGAAGGCTGAAGAAGCCCAGTTGTCGGACCTTGCGAAATTTGGCGGCGCGGCACAAGTTGGCTTACAACGCTGTCTGGCATTTCATAATAACCCTTAAAAAGTTCACCCTGACGATGCCCCTTTGAGCCGTCTTCGTTATAAGGTCCCTCGAGAAGAGGTACGTTCCGTTCACTGCCATCGCACTTATAATTAAACATAAACAAATTACCACGAACACATTTAGCTTTGGAGGATTAGACTCCGGAGGTTCAGGACTAGAGCATTCCAAGCAGACTACTGAAATGTTCACTTTAATTGCTTTTCTAACAAGTATTTTTTTAAACGAAGGATAGTAACTCTTGGCCTTACAGGTATGAGTGGCACGCTTTTGTCGACCATGGCTGGTAGAGCATAAATTTCTGCTGCGTCGGGCTGTGTCATATCTGATTGAGATGATGATGCTACATTCCCGACATACAAGGCAGGAAATAGCAGGCTTTCATCCCACTCTGACATCAAATACCTTCTCCATGTATTGCGCAGAATCCTTCAAAAAAATAACCAGACCGACACCCAATAAAAGGAGTTCTATATAGTTATTCGTCTCACACAAACTACGTGAATTGACTGAATCGATCCTGCAAAGTTCAGATGAATTTTTAAAGCTCATGGCATATGCATGTCAAGGTCGGGCATCACCAGAATCATTAAAGCAATCTATGTTCTTATGCAAATATTAGGAAAGTATAAATATAAAATGTTAATCACCTAGTGCCAATATCGTCCATAGTCCTTTGTGCTAGTGACATGAAGGGCAGCCTTCGAAGGTTTGAATGTGTATCTCGCGGGTCATCAATTAAATAGAGCGCAACGATAGGTGAGTCGAAATCCATTTCCCAAAGAAAATCACCCGTCTTTTTAGCGAATGTCATCACTCGACCGCGCTCGGACGATGCAAAGTGTGCCAGATCTGTAAAAGAACATGAGTTACATAGGTACCTGGATTCGATATTTTATGGAACCTTATCAATTCCATATGACCCTGTAGATCGTTTGATAATATGGAAATTCCTTCATGGACAAAATGCATCATTTACAAGTCTCTTAGCCAAAATCATATCGTAGAAGCGCGTGCACGATTTTACATACATACACCTATAATGGAGTCTTGCCTCTCATTTACTAATGTGATATGCACATCGGTCGCACCTAGGAAGATCTCGTTGAGAGGAACGAGCATTAGATTTAAATTAACAAATAGTCGGACAATGCACGACGCCAATGGTCGTGACAGATGTGCCAATGGTTTTATAAAACAGAACGAGTTGAGGGGGCAATAGATAATTGAACAAACCCCAAGGGTCACAGGACTAGCTTCCACTCACCATATTCTGCGTGAGCGACCTCTAGAATATTGGCTGCCGTTGCAGCGTAGTCATAATATGTGGCATTCCATCGTCGCTCGCCTGTGGCTGCGTCGAACATCGCGATATGGTACTCACTGCGACCGATATACGCAAGACCAGCTCTACCTTGAGGACAAACCGAGTCTGAGCCGTGAAACGAAATTGTCTCTTTCTTTTGGCCTGACGCTAGATCAATAGCAAACCTGACAGATATAAGAACGACATCTTTGTTACTAAAGACAAAATTTTTTTGGCTGCAAGCCAGGACTCTGCTGGGAATTGACCTCTCTTCTCATTTGTGCATGGTAGATAATCTAGTACCTCTTATCGTACATTTCGAGGGCGCCAGTGCTATCTTAAGTCTTGGGCAAACTTAAATCAGTATAACTGGCTTGAAAGCGACGGTCACGCGCAGCTTGATCACATCGATTTGATAAAGAAAATAGTAAGACACTCTCTGTATTTTTATTTCAATTTTGGTATACCATACGTCACGCTTTTGCCCCGTATAGAGCATTCCATCGGACGACCGACAAGGAGATGCTGTAACAAGTTCAGGTATGGTGAAGGGAAGCTTTTTTATGAACGGCGTACGAGAGCGACCGCTCGTGCTACTGCCAGCACCATGATCAGCTTCATCCTGTGATAAAAGTATATACAGAGAACCATCCTTCGGATCCGGGAGGAAGCCGGCTCCCCCAGGCGAAGTTGAGCTACTGAATGGAACCTATAATAGGCACAAGGAAATGTTAGAACACCAATGCATCTCCAGCCTTACAGCATTTAAAAAGATAATATAGAATTATGATATTTTAAATGACTCGAAATTCAAAACTCGCCGTTACACATGAATGAACCAATTAGCTCTGTTTAAGCATTCTTAGTCTCGCCTAAGTTTTCAATTTGTTGAGCTCGATCGTGAACTTACTTGGCCTGCCAACACCATTTGCTTGGCTTTGTTAGGATATGTCCAATACGATATAAATTGTTCAGATATATTTATTATATATCTTCAGTTATTTTGTGACTGACGCACCTTGAGCACAGGATTCTCTCTGATGGACCACTGTATAACACCTGTGTTCTTATCGACAGCCGCTAGCTCGCCATTAAGCATTGATACCAACAAAATAGGGTTCGATTGAGTACGTGAAACGTTCGATTTTACGTCTTTTCTTGTCGCTGCTGGTGAAGTAGCAGTTTTCTGTAAAAGAATGCAAAAATAATCAAGTCTTTAGTAAAAGCTAATACATCCTCCAATACTTACACAAAAGTTACAGCATAGGTAAGATTTTCAAAAACTTTTCAAAATGTTTACATTGTCAAAAACTGAAAATAGAATATATGAACACCAAATGTTTAAAACCAAGTATTGTTACTTAGATCCGTGTTTGGTGCCTGACCGTACGAAGATATCGACTCCGACTATATCTAAAACAGTCGTACCACTTAACCAGAAGTTATGAAGATTTCTCCGAACTAAATCGTTAACGCTTAAGCCTGATGGGAGGTTTTATTCGCGTATACATGAAATAACATAAATAGATCTGAAATGATCAGCTCATATCCACTCCATTGGTATGTTCCATGGGGTCGTAAAATATCGGTCTGGGTTGAAAACTTCATCATGCCAACGGCGTTGAAAGTAGTAAATGACACTTCGGCAAATGCCATTGAGTACCTGCGTCGTAATGAAGAATGAATCAGTCTAAATTAAAAAATCCATATCGTCTTGTTCTCTATTGCATAGAAGACAGAAGAAGTTTTGACGTACGCATTATCTGCCGTTGTTTTCTCTGCATTAAGCACAAGCATTGCGTTTATTTTTTCCTGAAACTTTTTCATAATGACCTAACCTTTTAGGAAAAATCGTATCACAGAAATCCCTTGCCCATCGACAGTCCCGATCATAAGTAACTGATCGGCACCCTCCTGAGAATGCTTTTTCTGCCCATTTATAAAAGTATATCAGATCATAAAAGGCGATACATTAATAGTAATACCGAGTGAAAAGTCAAAAAAAACTATGTTCCCGTCCTGTACTGCCGTTAAGCGTTGCTTCGACCAGTGGGCTCTTAAAAGGGAACAAAGTATGCTTTCGCCCGATTTCAAACTTAGACCTCCTCATTTAGTAGGAAGACGTGTTAACACTGTACGGTGACGGGTACGCGAAAAGAAAGTGAAAAAACAGGAACAGGTTGGCATCTAGCACATTTTAAAATACATCAAGCAAAAGAAACAAGGGTAGCTTTTATCGTATAATTTGTGTTAGAACTTGCCTGAAAGGCTGAGAAACGAGGTTCGCTACCACATATATTCTTAGCTAAGGGTGCCTAATTTGAATAGAACTGGAAGCAGCATCAGATAGGAATAGCCCGATGGTACAACACCCGGGTCATACGACGGATGCATTAAAATTTCCTATATAAGTTCTTTCAGTTTTCGCCGGTCAGATAAACATGTATGTGATCCAACGTTGTGATGGTGAAAGGCGACGCCTCTTTTGTTCTTAGTTCTGACGGTTTTTTTAAATACCTTGTTATAATCTTGTTAGATTTTGACAGTAAGGGTAAGTAATAAGTAAATTATGTCAATCGTTTTATCGTCTGGCGCCAGTCTGGCTTTGCCACAGCTACATAACTGCACATTATTGTTATATGTTATCGACTTTTCTCACCCGTGATCAGCTACTTTAAGTTTGGCTCAATTTGGTTGCGTTTGTGTAAGATTTCCTGTTTTGGGTAAATCCGTGTAGTACCCAAACAACGGGCTTCTTTGTAGCCACCTGTTTCAACTGATTTCAAAACTATTCAGTGGTAGATGTTTAAATCATGGGGAGATCGTGGCTACTGATGTGTCGGTGTTGCTCAACTTCCGTAACGGTTTTATCAGCAACAAAAATTTTATCAACTGCTTAACCACTACGAAAAGCATCTTTCATATCAAAATTTTTGTATAAAAAAATGGTGAAAACTCTTTTTGGGGCGTTTCATCCGATTACGCAGTTGATCAAAAACAGCGCAATTTCTGTTTATGGGCTTGGACAGCATACTTTTAGCCTTAATAGTTTAACTGTAAAAAACGCGCATATTTGCATACATTTTACTGATGTTCAAGGCGTTCTACCTTAAGTATAAATGAAGGCATTCAAACAGTTTCATCGCATCTACTACTGCTTTCAAATGACACCGACCGGCACGACGCGATTCACTACCTAGGAACTGTAACTTTAAAGTTAATTAGCTTGAAAAAGAGTCAATTTTGACTTTTTCAATAACTCGAATTATTAGTGGCGCAAATCGTATGCTAGCAATAAATTCTAAGCACATGATGTGCTTAGAATTTATTTCTAGAATTGCATCTAAACAGATACGGACTGTTGAATGAAACGGCATATTCTACAGGTATCATTCCAAATGATTATGTTAATTTTCATATAAACTTCTCCATTTCTAAGTTGAAATTTTATGTTAACACCGTTAATTTTTAATTCGGGATCTAAACTACTCATTAGTTACTTTCAGAATTATTCTTTAAATTATCTAAATGCACAAATAACTTTATCACAGTAAGCGTGCCTCAAGTGTTGACCCAATAAAGCGTCGCTCAAGTATATTCAGCAAAAAAAAAACAACGAAATTAAATGTTGGCCTGGGCCAAAAAGCCCAGAAGGTTCAAAAAGGCGTAAAAGTGGCGCAATCATCGAAAGATACTTTTTTTTTTTTTTTCGAAAATGGCTGCTAACGTCTGTAGCGAAAATTCGAAATAATCAGAAAGAGAGTTCCAGATCATTTAAATTCGAGCTTTTTCAAGCTGAATCATGTTGAAGATTTGTTTCATTTTTTGCTGTTATACCTCTTCATTGAATTTGCCATTTGAATATTGCCAATAACGTGAGCGTTCGTTCCAGGTGATAACTCTGATGGAGGTTCGTCCCGTGTTTAGAAACTAGATAAAAGCTGATCTTCGCGAACGAGATGCACGAGGTTTTTGTCATGGTGAGTTTTCTCTTAAAAACAATTGGCTTTTGTATACTACAAAGAATAGCGCATGAGCAGAGGTCTACCATGCAAAGTGGGTCAACAAAACTTACTAAAATTCAGACGGGACACCTGGTATATGCAGAAGATATACTTATTTCTTCACACCTGTAATGATTGCAATCCGTTCTCTTACAAGGATTGCCCAGAGACAAAAACTGAAAAGACACTTATATACTGTAGCAAGAATGAGCATAGGATTTAGAAACCGTGAGGTTCTACTTCCTATCAGCCAACAACAAAGCTAAGGCAGTCCGCTTCATTTGGATAGCACCGGTGGAGTGGTTGACGGCGTAAAAGAGGTAGATTTAGAGTCGCCCGTAGCGAAATTTGACAATAGAATGGACACAGAATGGGCTGAGAAATACGAGCGGCCTGCGAGGGAACGGCGATGGTCGTCGAACCCAGTTGAGGGAAGCGCTTAGATATCTGCGAAGAGTAGCTCGCGTTCGGTTCGATTTGACGTCGATGCAGAAAAGACGTGAGAGAACTTTAAAGAGAGGATGTATGAGCACTTTCGTTTAGAGAAGGTTGACTTGCTGGAACAGTCCATCTATCGTTATAGGGAAATACGCACGATGTTCAGTAAGGTCGTGAGCCCCAGGCGGTCTTTCCTAGATGGGCTAGTCGTAATTCTAGTTCAGTGTGTTCTTACATAGCATTCTAAAGACAACGATGTGAGCACCTTTCGCGGACTTGCCTACCGCGGTAAGACTCCTTGAGTTCGTCTGGGGTCATGCAAGATTATACACCGGAGAAATATGGCACTTACGGTGGGAGCGTCCCAAGCTAACTGTCTTAGCTCGGCATTGAAAAACACTATCAGGCTTAACGACGGGACTGCGGCTTGAATAACTGGTCAGGCCACAGAATCGTTCTCCACAAACCTTTATAACGGTGCGGACCTCGCGGAGCTACTGACGAGACATCTATGGCCACAAGTAACCAATGAACTCCAAGAAGGTTAAAACATGGGCAATTTCTTACATAAACAAAGCTCCTTTTACCGTTCTCGCGCAAAAAAATGGCTTCTGAAATTGCAGGCAACCGAAGCTTTGCGGTGTTCTTTAAATGTAACAAGGTCATCGAAGCGCAAAGATAATTTCTACGCCTAATGGCATATTATTTTTCGGACAAAAGGATTTGGGTGAAGGATTTGGGTGAAGGATTTGGGCTAACGCACCTACGTACGTAACGCAGCTATAACGTGTGCTAACTTGCGGGAGGACAATAGTCGTCGTGATCGCTACGTGTTACTACCAGGCCGATGAAAAAATGCTTCAAGGCGACCGGAGAGTTAGCCCTGTGGATCTGTTGTGGATTCGTGCCAGGCACCCCCGACGACATCGAAATCCGTTAGTTATGGTACCCGCTAGTCGATTTTGGAAACCATAATGGAGATGCGCTTGCAACGTATCCGTATGGACCGCGAAACGTTCTGAAGTTAAATGTCCTGGTCGCAGGAATATATCAACTGCAGGACAAGAACATTCCTCGAGATTTGCGTAATATACCATCGTTGTGATAAAATTTCATATACGTTATTTATGCGAAAGCGCTAGACTCTGTTAGCCAATGACAAAGCTAAATAACTCCGCTTATAGATTTTTTTTCGCGTTTTATCGCTATTTGGTCAGCTTGAATGTTTATTCATTTTATCTGAATCGTTGTGTACCCCGTTTCCGTTTGCGACGATACTTCTCCTGATCTGACTGGAAGACAGCGATAATCGAGATTAAGGGTGACGGACTAATAAAGAAACAAAATAACTCATTGGTTTACCAGTCCTAAAGCAGTGCCAAATCAAAAATAAGCTATGTTTTGTGAAGCTAAATTGTTGCAATACATAACCACCTAAGAAGAGTGCAACTCAGTTGACGAGGGACGCGTATTAATTAACAAATTAAAGTGGAGCGCTCCATTTCCGCACGCGTTGCATCACACGTCGATATTGTCAGTGTATTATATATAGTAGCTTTTTAGACAGAATTTAGGATTTATTGGCATAACGCTTCATTCAAACAAAACTCTATTAGCAATATATGCACAACACTGCGGAAAACTTCGAACAAGGATCAAAAATCGCCAAGGACGGACAACTGTTTATTCCAAAGCCACGCAGAACCATCATTGTTAGACAAGACTTCGTGTGGTAAAGTTGACTCCGGAGAACGGTACGTACATTCTTACGGTTCTCACCTCTCGGGTGAGATGAAATTCGTCCGCATATTAATACTGACGTCACGCAACAGTTGGCTTTATACTGCATAGCAGAGCCTGTTTACGAATCATAACCTTTAACATGCTTGGGTTTATAACAAATCTAAAACACCGTCTCTTCCAGCCATAATCACAGCCTTTTATAATAAAAAAAAAAAAAAGAAGGAAGAACGTATTTTCCTATTAGTTTGATGTAACTGACCGATACTAGCGATCGAGAGTGATTGTTGACATTAGAATCTGTTGCTTCACTTACTTGGAATATAAGTAGTAGATATAACTCTTCCCAGGATATCGGACATTTTGCGAGCAACAGCTCCAAGTTTTGCCAAGCACTGATAGTGAACTGGTTTTGAGGTGAAACTAGTTCATATAGTGTTTTATTATAGTGGAAAAACGCATAGACTTGACAGCCAAGCTTTAAATACCACAGTAAAAAGTAGCAGTAATATTAAACAGGCCAAAATCAAAGGACATAAATGCGGTTGTAACGAATTTGTTGTAAACCCATAGTGCTACATGAAAAATCGATGAAATTCAAAGTTCCTTTAAGACAGTCGGCTTCACTGGCCTACTCGCATCATTGATTTAACATGATTGAGTTCGCTTGGCTTGTTCATTATGACAGCGATGTTTGTTGAGAGTTATGTTCCATCGGCACACATGAGCTGATTAGTTTGCTAACTGTGCTTATTCCTGTACCTGAATTACTCAATTATTACTGTGCCGACAGTCATCTCATGTCGGCGGCCAACAGATTGACAGAAAATTCTTGTCTGGTCGTCATTTCTGCCAACGCCTGTGCGAGTAATCGCATCAATTTGAACTCGTTGCGATTAATCACTCAAAATGTTTATTTAGTACAAATAGTGTTTTCACACGGTTATTTTAACGTTCAACAAATGAACACAAGAAATCAGTCCTTCGTAGTAGAGGACAACGATTGCTTAAAAGTCTGCATACCTGTTTTAGTTATCTCTGGTCAAGCAGCGAGACTTTTCAAAGCATCTTCGTCGATATCATTTCCTCGTACAACTGGAAGCTTGGTGTTATTGGCACAAATAGTAGATAGGCGTTTTTTTTTTAAATAAATTGTGGGATATGAATTATCGTCACGCTTCTGACATGGTCAACTTGCACCCGGATACCAGTCAACAAGAAAGAAAGGCCGAAACGATGGGTTTATTTCTATTAAAATAGCAAATTACCAAATGTTTTCTACTCGATAACGTTTTTTAACTGAGAATTATAGCACGTTTGCCTCTTCAATCTGTCTCAAATCTATCACTGTACATTAATATGAAAATTGGAAAGTAAAAGGCCACAATTTATCACATCTGTACAGCCTTATCCAAATGTTTTGCCTAGTAGAAATTTTATTTCCCTGTAAATATTATATATACAATCAAATTACCTTAGGTTTCGTTACGGTTATCATTTACTGTATAATGAGACCGTAAGAGCATTATCTGCTAAAGATGAAATATCTACAGCGACATAGACAATGGAAAAGATGATGCATTTGAATGTGTATCTCTGTTATTTAGTTTGACATACATTAACTCACGGTTCTTATTTTGATCACAGTTATATACATGGTGAAATACACATATATATATGTGTGTAAACTCTACAATATGAGTCATCATTTTATACGCGCAAAGTGCGAAAAGCTGATGGAGTGTACGGACCAGGCATGGCCAATACACGATTTGCATAACGTCCGCTGATCGTTTCCATCGACAACGTGCGATATTCTTTATTTGTGATTCTGGTTTAGGCTATCGCTGTCGAACGTAGCGCTGAGTCACTGATCACTGATACAAATAGACTATGTTCATCAAAAAAAAAATGTTGCTCTTAAACGCCTTGGTAGACGGCTGTGAGATGAGGAAATCGTGACTTATGTACAAAAAATGAAATATTTTTAGTTGACAAAATGCATTGACAAGAACATAACACTAAGGACATCAGTAAAGCCTTGAACGCTGTCAAAGACCGTCATAGACACAGAAAAAAAAAGTGACCATTCTGCGCGAAAAGCTAGCATTCTAGGAATCACTAGCAGGCATACCCAGGAATCAGAAATAAGGTCGTATATTTAAAAATAAAGGACTGGTTCCCTTAACACATTGGAATTACTTGTGATTTGGCCAACAAGCCTTTCCCACGCGTTTTGATAATGTACCCACCTGTTCGGCCGCGGAAACGTGTCCGGTGCAGAGACAAATGACCAATACTTGTACGAGAGCAATTTTTGTGAATGACATCGCGGTTCCACGAAATAACGCCATGTCTTTACGAAGCCAAATTCCTGTTTTTCTGAAAGGCCCGCGCTGGCGATGTGGCATAGGTCTTGTTGCAACGACCGAACCCATTTTTCGTCTTAACACGTTTCTAGTTGATAAGTTTCACCTACCCTGCATCGCGGAATCTTGACGGATCGTAGGGCAATCTTCTCCGGGTTAGAAAATCCACCCCAAAACGCGTTTTCTCTCTAACTTTGGACGAACGTAGCGCCGGCGCCCAGACGTGGGACAACGTCCCGCGCACAAAGCGCTGCACTCCAGTACAGTCGACTGTCACACCCACGGTTTGAAAAACAAAAATTTTGATAGTTCACGGTAGTAACACAAATACACGCACACACACATACGCACACACTACCAACAATAACAACAGCAACAAAAACCTCTCACCCCTCTCACCAGATTTCCAGTCTACGGCCGGTTCATCACTAGCGCTTAGCTGCAATCTTTTGTCGTCGCGGTAATTCGCACGATCTAAAGTGCTGCCAGTTTTGGCGGAACGTACTATGACAGTCATTGGCCGTACTAGCGGCTGGAGATAATGCCGAAAATGTTTTTCGCGTATTGACAAATGCTGTTGTTTTTCCTAATCGAAATCGAACCGATTCCATTCGGCAGAGTGACTCACACAGCAGATCTGCTATGTAGCATAGCTCCTACCTTGTCGAATTTTTGGAAATTATTAATCAATTTTCTTTTATAGTGGCTTTTACTGCTGCATATTTTTATCGTTTGAAGTATTGTCTTTGCGGTTATTTTGATGGTTGCATGTTGCATTGAAGTTTCTCTGAGAGACTGTCACGTTAGATATTCCCTCTGGTATTATCATATATATGACCGAAGTGAATCTTCACGTATCATCACCGTGTTGATTTCCAATAACAACGGGATGTTGTTCCATTCTCCAGGAAGTTTATTCACTCGTATCGATGCGTCCTACTATTCTACCCAGTAACAGTTCATTGAGTTGAAAGTTTTCGTCAAGGAGCTTGCCATACACACGCACGCACAGGACACATACACACGCCCCGTAAACAGTTCATTTGATTTTCATTATCCCTCGTGTCTACTTCGAACTAAAACCAAAATCATTGCAGCAGCAAGACACACATCTAATGCCATACACTTCAGTGGTGAGAAAATCTCTCTGATGTGAGTGTTACTCTTCCGTTAGTTCGTCTACCGAATTGGTCCAGAGGCAAATATTCCCCCAGAATCTCTCGTAGATGGCACCAGCGCTACTCGAATTTTGTGCGACACCTGTCGAATAACTGTACACGATCAGCACCGCATCTAATAAAGCACCGAAGACAGTCTTTGCCGCTGCTAATGTTGTCAACCGCTGTTATGACTGACTGCGACAGCATCGATCTGTGGCGAGAACATCAGACCGCCGATGTATGTCGCTGGTCGACATACGCTGCCTGTGACAGTCTCTTTTTTCTCTAGCGGTCCTCGTACACAACTGACCGACTGTGGCAATTAATACAGTTGCCTTCGGTTTTTTCCTTCCCTCTAACACCGCTTGTTATCACAGCAACATTTCTCTAGAGTCAATTTGCAGAACACAATTACTGATCATGAGCCAGACAAACGGCAGATGCAGGACACGCGAAGCAAGGTACATCGACGGCGAGAGTCGCTCGTTGCGGTCCAAACGAGTCTCCTTGTACAACAACAATGTTACTACGGCTGCGGCTGCTGCTGCTGCTGCTGCTGCTGCTACCCACTGCGATCAAGAGTGTGCGAAACAGCTGTTTAGCTACAGAGAATGGTGGATCAGTAGAGGGAGTCGGAGGTAAACAGATAGACAGATAAACAAAACAAAGTAGCGGGTAAATTTGAATTTTCAAATAGGACGACTACGGCACACGCGGCGATAGTGGTCTGATGGGTAAAAGTAGGAAAAAAGTTATGGGGTCTTATCGATTAGTCGCCTAAATATAAATAAATAAGCATGCAGTACAAGAAAAATACACGAAAAAATTACTTGTTAGGTGCAATCTAAGAAACAGTGTTGCAAATAGCTTTGTAAGCGCTTCCTATATTCGTGGGCGGACCGTAGAACCCCGAAGCGCATAATGTTGCAGTTTGCCTGTTGGGCCTGTTCTTTAGCAAAATGGTCACCCATCGTTATAAAACGTACCTACGAAAGTTTTATTGTAGTTATTAATGCACACATGATACGAAATATCTACTTTGGATTAGTAGTACTGGTAACCTAATTCATTTTATTAACAGCTCTCTAAGTACAAATCTGCAGGTGTTCGTATAGTAATCAGAGTATCAAGTATGATCAAAGGTTACAATATTGATCCAGTGGGAATACACGTAAAGCCAGTAATAACATGAGAAGAACAGGTTAGGGATTTCCGGATTGCTATATCAGCTTGCACGCGTATAAGTGGACTTCTTAAGTATTAGCCTGAATACTATGAACAAAATCTCTTAAAAGTAAATGTTCTTAATCTCATAGGACCGTGCTATAAATGTGCGTAATCATGACATATTTATTAGCGAAATGTTATACTTTTCAGATTGTTGCCATTTTAACCCTTATCAACAATGATCCTTGCCAAAAAAAGGGCGACCGTACATAAGGCATTAGCTAAGATCAAAATAATTTTAGTTTATAAATATCCGCTAGGATATCCCCGCGCTAACTTCGTAGGTAACCTCTTTGCCTGCTAATCTTAGAGACACTTGTGGTTTGGGTTCGAACCCATAGGGCATAGACAGACATGCTTCATTTCGTGATGGCTGGAAGCTATTTAGCCAGCCGTCTGTTTGATGTACTGAATGTCTAATAGCGATACCGGACTTAAAACTCGAAACATAAAGACTAAGGAACTGTCGTCTGCTAAATCCACGACTGGCATGAAAAACTCACAGCAAATTTATTATTTGTCTAAGAATCGGATTACAAATCATTATAAGCCAATTTTTGAGTTTTCCGTTCCATTAAAGTGACCTGCTCTTATCTACCTTACGCTTCGACACTGAATATTTTCCTTAGCAGACTACAAAGCATTTTGAACGGTAAATTAACTTTTGTCTGCGAGCTTGAAGGTGCTATTTTTTTTTACTGTTGTTTCATTACTGTTTCGTGTGATCGCAGCACTTTAGATGTGTACAAATAACATAATGCTACCTTAATATGATAACCTGATAGTCATAAAGGAAGGTCTAATTTTTACCCTACAAAAAGTTATGATAATTTTCAATGCTAAACATAATAATATCACTCAACGTGCGTACGTATCATTATATAGCAGGCAAATATTCCCTGCATAAAGTAATGCTTTTGAATTGAGACGATTCTATATGTAGTGCTCAGTATGCCAGGCATCGCTTGAACTAAAGGTACAAAAAACTAGAACATCAATATGTTTCAATGTTAGATCAGTTAAAATTTATAATAAAATGTCGGTTTTGAATAAATTCGAATTAAACGTACCAACCTACTCCGCGGTCTAAAGACAGTTTGCACTAGATGGCAAATGGAATTTACTGAAAATTTTTATTACGTAATATTAATCGGATTTCGGAAACATGAATTCAATTGTTACGCGTAAAACTATGTTTTATGTGTGTTATTGTCAAACGGCGGAAGAAAAAGCCACCGCTAACGAAGTGGACTGATTAACAGTGAGTATAATCGCCGTGTTCGTCGGCACAGGGTTGCTTCAAGAAGCATCGAATCAGTTAAAAATCTACTGATATTTCCTGAAATTTTAGACAAGTGTATTAAACATGTGGCAGCCATTTCTCTTTTCAATCATGTATGATTCTGCGTATATCTAATAATGTGTAGTCTAGGAACATCGATGTTTAACCGATTTGTTGACAACAAATCAGAGAACGCGTTTCGGAGATTTCACGAAAACGTGTTCTGCTTTCACTTTCGCGCGTCTCTATTCGGGTAATCTAGATAGCACGCGCGGATTACCTACATAAACAAGTGTCTCGAGTTTGATAATGCATCCATCACCGAAGGCGGGGAAACTTCTAGATGCCCATCCAATACCAACCAGCGCCTGTGTTGGGAGTTAAAGCAGCAGGCAGTTGAGCAAGCATGCGAGAGATCTGCGCGCGTTTGTGGGTGACTGTTGCGCTGCGTGGATAAGACCGGCCACGAGCCGACTCACCTCTGCGTTGAGAATTCCGTACAGTGATGCGAAATTTATGTCACCGACTCTTTTTGCCAGACTATCTTGCAGCTGCGCCGGTTACTTTACGTTGTCTTCGCACGTTTTTCGTTGCGGTCGTCGCGGCGCTGCTGTGCCTCGTAGCGCTCCTATGGCGACAAGAGCGGCAGTAGCAATAACAATAATTCTACTTTGTCCGTTCTGCTACGACCGCTACGACGATTGTGGCGTGGAGTGTTGATCGGGCAGACCTGCAGACCGCCGAGTTGCAGATTGGCAGAACTCTGCTGTGTGTTGTGGTGTTCTCTGTGCCCGTTCAGCGTGTCTAGCCGTTCGGTTAAGCTTATAGTACTAACTTTTTCATCAGTTTACCGCCGCTGTTGTCTCGTTGTCTGCCTGTTTGTCTGTTCGTGCGTGTAGGCAAGTGGGACGAGGCCAGAAGTTTACGCTGCGTGTATTATTTGCTTACCTAGTTTAGCGTCGCGGTGTGCTACGCTGTGCGCCGCTACTGCTGTTGTGTGCGCGAATCGTCGTGTTGTTCGGTCAATAACTTTACAGCGGCTTTAGACACACTATATCAGCCCTTCATCCAGCGTTGCACTGATCGTCTTTATCTCGCCGATTGCAAAAGGATTGTCTGTGGTAACTATCGCATGAGTGATTTAGTGTAAATACGTTGAGAGTGCGCGATCCAGTTAGTGCCTCTTGTCAATCAGTCCTAGTCGAATTCGCAGATTCGTCAAACTCTTCGTGAAGTGATGTATTTTGTAGCGAAAACTCCGAATGGAGTGATCTCCAAGACTCGTTTCCACGGTAAGTATCTAAATCGATTAATCATAACTAGTCATAGAAACTAGCGATGGAAAGTTTTTTTTTTTCACGAGTAAGTGGTTATGTCCGTCGATAGCACTTAAGGGCAATCGGTCAGCAGTAGCGATACATTTAGGTGGCTGACTAGCCGTTTGGGGCCGCGCTAACGGCGGCTGTCGACCGTCCTGAGGGAGGACACTGCTGAAGGACATTGGCATCATCGAGCTACCTTAATATTTGATATCGCTGCTATCGGTGTGCCGAAGTGAGCACGCCATAGGAGTGTACCATCGTTGCACATGTGGTGCTCGCATCGCGTAGAGCGGTCATCAAGACAGGACAAAGACAATGAAACATGCAATAGCGATTGCATGCGAGATGACAACGCATATATCCGATGTGTATGTATGTATGTGTAGAAAGGTAATTGGAACAGCAGCAGTATACAACATAACAAAGGGAGCAAGAAAATTGAAATTTATACTATTTAAGTATGTGATGCTGATAACAAGCACGCTGAACGAAACGTTTCGTGTAAAAACGCCTACAAAATATAAGAGGTAGATGTCATGGCATAAACAGTATGTGCCTCATAGAATGTTAAATATCTTGTGAGCATTATACATCTCATTAAAGCGGTGGGATAAAATAGCCTATAAAACCTTTTTAAGTTGACTTCTATTGCACTAATGTGTTAGTTTTATCTAACAGATCGCACAAAATAATCTTCATTTTAAAAGAACGCTCCAGATACACCAAGGAATGATATGTCGAACTTTAAAAAATCAACAGTATGTTAGGTGTACTTCCGATTGTATCCGGTTAGTATTGACGTGTATGTACCTTGTATGCGCGTGTATATCTTCGTTTTTCGGATAGAGGTGTCATGGAGATTCTTCCTGTTATTAAAAGCTATGAGCTAAAGCTAAGTGTTCTAATCTAGAGCTAAGCAACTAATTCATGCTGACTAAAGGTCAATTGGCGATAGTATAGTAATTGTTGCAATTATTATAGAACATAATCCGTCTGTTGCGCTATAAGCGTCGGTCAGTCTGGCAACTGGTTCGTAAACTAATTGGTTTGTAGAACGAATGGGTTTGTTGTTAAAAGCCTGCTTAAAGTAGAGGCGTTTTGGATCTTTACTTAGCCTCTTTACTATTTCTTTTTATTGCTTCTAGTAGCGGTATAGTATAGCAGTAGTATATTTTATCGTCGTGCTACAGTTTAACTAATCCGGAATATTTCGGCTATGTTTGTACGGCTATCACTTTGTCCTGAGCTTTTTAAAACCTAAACATTATCATTATTATTTTCTTTTTACCAGGTCTCAGTGGGCTAGGAAAATTCAGTAATAATTCGGCGCGAATTATCGAATCCATTTCACCACCAAGCGGATCGCGTTCGCCCGAGGATGCTATTCGCCGAAGTCCAAGCGTCGAAAGTATTACCTCGTAAGTATATTAAAATCTGCATCTTAACAAAGCCGCCAGTTTACTTTTGTACCGGTCGAGTTGCAACACGTTTTTGTTGAAATCTCTGATATTTAAGAAAGAAGGTCGTTCATGTTTACGCAAGGGCATACTGTACACAATACTTTTATGGCGGCTCTGAGCAATGACTGCATAATACTCAAGGAACTTTTTACATGGTGTGTTGGCGTATTTTATTTAATTCTAATATTTAAAGCGCAATGATGGAACCCAGTTAAAGATAGTTAGTTACCATTAGAAATTGCTTTATTGTTATGTAATAAGTTCGCGTCATGATGGATTACGCATCTTTTGGGCTAACTGTTAATGTCTCGTTTTCTTGGACATGTCATATATTTCAAAAATAAGGGGGTAGAAGCCGGGAATAACTACCACGGATCGCGCGCGAGTCTTGTACGCGAGTTGGCATTATTGGCATCGAAGAATCCACGTGTACCGAATTAGCGAACACGCTTGTCCTGGTAGCGCTGGTTAGTCTTGTTTACCTCGCCATCGCCGTCATCATCAGCACGAGAACGAAAGTTGGCTCGCGAATTTTTGCTTCGTCATTCGAGACAAATGCCAAGACGCAGACTCTCGATTCGCCACAACGGAAGCAGTGTCTCATGTCTGCGCCGCCTTACGATGACTTTTCCGTTCCCGCTAATGCATCGGCAGCTATCCACTGGGCAGTAAAGATCGACCTAATGCAAATTGTTAAGTTGAGCAATACACTCTTGTCCATAGGGTACATCTGACGATGAGCTTTATCGATGCCCTATTTTCTGTGCGCACTATATTCTTCGGCGCCAGTAAAATAACAACAGCAGCAGCAGCAGTCCACAGTTAACGCAGTTGAGCAAAAACCAATGGTGTACAAGCCCAATGGCAAGCCCGGTTTGATGGCTCGAATTTTATTGAGGTACCTATATGACTAGGCAAATGATCAATCCAATAGAACGATAATGACTATAAAGATTAAATAGATTCTCAATGCCAACATACGAAACGCAGCGCGTTCTATAAACCAGCCATATATCTAAATCAATGTTTCAAGTACTTACGTACGACGCTGCCGCTAAGTGTTGTTCCATATAGTTGATTCTAAGACGAAACGAAGTGTATTTGCGTCCAGTTCATGTACCTACTCTACCGGCGTTGCAGCAAGATTCCCGTACTGTACAGCAGGTTATTTGTCTTGACACATCTCTATTGCGCCGCTGAATTATCAATACTTGCTCCAGAGGCACGGTACCATCACTTCAACAAACAGACGGCGTGTTCGGCTAATCTCTGTAATTGAACTGACTCCGGAGTTCTTAGGTTTCTCGAAGGCTATTATATTCTAATCGTCGGTGCTTCCCGGAACGAAGTCGGCATCCGTAGACGCCTCGATGCTCCGGCTGGAAAGATCGCGAAGCGCAAAAGCTCATTGTTTTTCCTTAGCTTTCAGTTTTCTTTAGTACGTATCAACCGAATGATCGGAGTTTTGGAATAAGTTTTCCGATTTTGAATCTAATACAGAAAACAGACATATCTAGTTCTCTCACATGTGGTTTACAGGTGATTTTTCACGCAGTTTTCCATCAGTGTTCGTGTATGCGAATATGATTGCATAGATAGGATGTGACAGAAAAGCCTATTATCATATTGAGACGTTAACATTTGATTAATTTCGTATGGGGAATAATCACGGAATCAGCTGGTGGGTATCATAAATTAGCAAAAACAGTGTAAGCGATTATGAATTTACAAAGCAAGCATTTTAAAAGAACTAATTACTGCGTAAAAATGTCATCTGCTCAGAATTAACAAAGTGGCCCCGTGGAGACCTGTGAGGATCGTTGAGTTTGCGATTGAGATGGCTGAGCTACTTCAATCCAACTGTAAATATCCTACTGAAGTGCATGATGCACAGCCCGTAAATAGTTAATTTTGTTTTCTATATATGTCCATTGTATTTATAGGTTAGAGTCACTTGCGTTGTCGGGATCTCTAGTCAGAGTTTAGTATCAGGTGCTTATAAGCAGCGTTTAGAAATAAAGAAATCAGGCGTCGCGTTGGTAGTAGTCATTAGTGACGATCATCAACCTCCTGAATTTATATGAGAGCATTGAACTCAGTTTTGTTTGAATGAAGCAGCATATTGGCGCTGTCTGCATTCAATATGCTTTCTAGAGTAGGTTTTATCTTTGACTGACAGGTTTATAATGAGAATTATAATGGAGGGGAGAAGGTTTTCATTTCCAACGTAAGGGAAATGAGAGTAATAATGAAACAAATTATTCTGCTAGAGTTTCGACTTTACACGATTAACTAATAAAACTTGTTTTTGAGTTGTTTAAACAATGACAAACTTTCAGGTTAAAACACCTGCAATGATTGAATTTTAAAGTGTTTTATGTTTCATATCGTCGCTAATGAGATAGAAAATAAAAAGAAAGTTATCAATAAGTATGAGGAGGATCGGTACTAGAAAGTAATAATCTAATGATGCTCTATTAGAATATTTTTATATTACCTTTGGGAGAACGAGAACTAAACTTGTTTCATTCTCTCGCTTATATTACCTTTTTTTGTACCTTTATAACAACATCTAGTATAGATTAATGCTTCGACTTTTGCGTCCGGTGCAATGCCTCCCACCGGGACGTGAACTGTGTAGAGGTTCAGACCCAGGTCATCTATTTAGTACACAAATACCTTATTTCTGCACTAGAGCGGGAACATAACATATATAAAGGTAACTTTGTCATTTAGCTTATTGGTCACAAGGATAGCCCTTGGATTTTTTTACCCAAATGTTATCGCTGAGAAGTTGTTGGCAACAAGTTTACAATATATGCATTATAACAACGGTACCACATCGCTCAGGCTCATACTCGAAGAATCCGATGACTTGAATTTAACTACATATGTCTCGTGTATAACAAGTACTTGTATAAACATGATGCCTAATTGATTGAAATGAATGATCATATATGTTTAAATGCGTTAGTGTTTCAATTACTTCCCGTTTAATATACGTGTGTATGGGCTGGCTTCATACATTACCGGCGACAGAATTGCTGGTTTAGCAAAGCGACACTCCGAACTCATAAAGCTGTTGGCGGGCTTACCGTTGATATTTTCTATATTACACGTGTCTACGATAGGGAAATGATTTCGTCCGTTACTAGCTTACCTTGCGTACTTAAGAAGATGAAAAAGACAAAATACTCTCATGATTATCAGTCACCGAACGCTGTCCATCGTTTCAGTATAATCTGTTAGAAACTACTCGGTAACGTTTTCTCTCTTACTGAGCGAAGAGTCGATCATTGGCTCTTTGATAAATTTGATGGTAATTTCAACGTTGGATGCAGCGCACGTAATGTACCAAAATATATCTGTTTGGGTGTAGTATCGGAACTGGATGCGGTAAGCGATTATCTGAGATTAGCGTCACATGCGCGAAATGAGAAGGAAGGGAAGCCCGGGAAGGAAGGGAATGATAGCCTAGAGGCCCACCTCAAAATGATACTGTAGTGAAGGTCGAAGACAGCCGCAGAGTACGAACTGACACGGGTAAAGTAGCTATTGAAGTAGTTTCCACCCGGTTACAACTTGAAGACAGATGTTGTAGTTGAATCGACGTTACAAATAATAATAGGTGTTACTTGGTGACGGTAGACGCTCTCAGTCGAAGCTGACTTGCAAGTATCTGTGTATTATTCGCTGAATTCAAGCAGAGGATACCAATAAGCTACTTTTGTTTATTTATCCTTTTTCTTCTGTTACGGACCGTATCTTTCATTGAAAGTATATAAAGGTATATTTTGCACCAATCTGGAAGATGCTTCTATAATACAATTGGAAAAATTCGTTTGAGGTGTTCTTGTAAGAAAGTAAATGGTTTTGAGCTGGTCGACCAGCTTGACCTGATTGCGTGGGAGGGGGCTACTTTGTTGTTTTTGGCAACAAACGTTCAGTTACTAGTTTTTTATACATATCTAGAGAAACCTGCATTTTCTACGTTGACTCCGTTATTGTAGGATACCGACCGAATACAGTGCATTCGAACGGTATAGAAGGCTAAACTTTATCAAATTGTTATGAGTTTATGAGTAACTGATAACATCAGAAGTAGATCTTTCGTACAAATGTTAAAAAGAAGCTACAAATGGTGGCTCACGATAGTGATGATCACTAGAGCTGGTACCACAGTGTTTCTAACAAGCCGTACCGAATTTTTTTCATCTTTTTCTCTTAACATAGACTAGGGCACACAAACTGTGATCAGACTTCTATAACTCTCATTATTGTCTCAATGTTTACCTATTGGGAGTCCTTCGTTTAATTTATGGCCAATACTGGATTTCCATGGCTAAAATCGTCTAGGGAATCGGGCTATCTATGGCCGAAGACAGCGCATCATTGCGTTTATTACTCGTTTTCTGTTAATATTGCGTCTATAGTGTTTCCCGTTATCTAACTTCTTAGATTGAGGTCAATTTTTTACTGTTGCACACTTTGATACTCTAGTTATGTCCTATCCATTCGACCGGTTATGTATCGCTTTCTTTGTTGGTCAGTTCAATTATTGGTCCGCCTCAAGGTTCTCCAAACTAATCTCTACATGTTTGTATATCTTTTAGAATCGGCCCACGCCCAGTATTTCTCGGCCCTGCCAAGAAAAACGGTCCAGTGAATAACCGCCGTGGGTCGAAGAATGGAGAAAACAAAAAACAACACGAAGGAGAGCATCACCAGCAACAGGTTTGAATTCGTTTCTTACAGGTGGATTCTGATGTCGTATCATTTTGTTTGCACAATTATGTTAAAGCAAACTGGATTCCAGTAATTTTACCAAGTCAAACAAAAATGCGGCCTCAGAGACACTTCCTGTTGATTATTTTAGTGTTTGAACTTAATTATTATTCAACGTTTGTAACGAACGTTTTTATTTTGTTTATAATTCTCATATATAACCAGTCGTATCCGAAACAGGTGTTGTTTCCTATAGGTACTTCTTCGGAACACAACAAGGTGGGACAATAACCAATAAGGCGATATTATTCGCTGGCTTAGAGCTTTTCAGCTTTTATGAGTACATCAATTTTCATCGTATTTCGACAAAAATCAGGCCACATTTAATATCTGACAATTTAATGTGGTCTATGTTTATGACATGGAAACAATCATCCGAGCTCAGTAAGACAAGGACAGTAGTTCAACTGTTGTGCTCCTTGTATCTAATATAACATATTGCAAGGTCTATGATAGAAATCGCTCTTTTTTTTCAAATGTTCTGCGATATTTAGTACAATGTCATAAAAATGTTAATGACATTAATTGTATTATAAAAACATTTCATATAATAGTTAATATTATGTTATGTCCAATGCTGTTATTTTTTTGGTTGGGCAGGCGGATTCGGCAGGCACGCCGCGTCCCGACGACGACATCGTATCTTTTTTTGAACGATCTTGGAGGGACGTGAAAGATGCACTCGCCCAAAACATACCTGAAGGGCATCCTGAAGCGCAACAAAAGTCTGCCGCACGACGTACTGTCGTGCACTATAGGCCGGCATCACCATCAATTTTAACAGGTAGGATAGATTGATCGTATGAGAGCCTTGGTAATTTTAAGCGGAAAGCAGCTACAAATTTTTGTAAATCTGGTACGCACTGTAACTAACTCTATTCATTAAACTAACTATACCAATGTTCTTTGCTATGATTAAACGGTTAAAAATGTGGTAAATTGATGATGTAATCTGCAATTACAGGTTCCCTTGATTAAAAATGTTGCGGCGACTGATAAGAAGGATTAAGCTAAAATAATAAAATTTGACGTGAATCTATTAAAAAGCAATGTGGAAGCGCGTTCTAATAACTGTTGAAAAGCATTAGCGAAATCTGTGCGATACATGAATCTATGCACTTAGAGGAAAAATTCACAACAAATACCAACGCATCCTTGTACGCGATAGAGCCGTCATACTATTCCTCGCACCGCAATTGTTCGAACTTAAATGCTAAATATAAAGTGCCTTTCTTATCGGTTCGCTTTGTGGCTTCATTTCAGACTTTGTGCCCTGCAATTACGAGCATGTTTGGGCAGACCATCAGTATCGCAAGCTGATTAAACATATTGACTTGACAATTCAGCGAAGTCAAAATATGCAAGAAGGCAAGTCATTTTAACTCTTCTTGCATACCGAGATGAATAGTACAGAAGGAGTTAGTTCAACAGAAACAAAATAATGCCGCTAAAAGGCAGCTTCCCATAAAAGTTCTTCAGGGACTAGTTACTATCTTTTCGTGTAGTACACAAAACTGCAGGTGACAGAAGTGCAAGTCGAATTCGACGAGAGAATGTGACCACACCGAGAAATTGGAGTCTTTGTACACGAGATTAACATGCCGAGCGCATTCAGTTTGTAAAGCATTGCTCCATTCATCAAAAACATCTTAAACTGCATTGGAGATGAGAGTAATAAAAAACAAAAAAAAAAAGATGACTACTAAACTTGCGAAACAACACTAACTAACTGCGAGAGGAATGCATTCACACCGATGTACACAGGATCATTGTTAAGTCCCATGATAAGCTACGAAAGATTTCCTGAGACTTTTAGACATCGCTGAAGTTTACATCGTCCGTTCGTCACTAGCCTTGTTACAAAGCTGTAGGAATTGCTGCAGGAGCAAATGAGACGTGAGTCAGAATTATCGTGGATGCTTAGTCTTGATCAACGAACTTGGCCGGTCAATTTCAATCAATGGTATGGCCTTCATTCTCAATAATTGCCGCCTACTTTAGGAGCTGTAATTATTAGGTACTATGGCGATAGCTGCTACACGCAAACTAACGGAGCGACAGACGTAAGCACAACGGAAGGGTACAAACGATCGCTGTCAAATCTTGCTATAAAATTTCAACTGTAGCACGCTTGAAAGAACAGTGAAAAAAAAAGCCGCACTGTCCCGCACGTAGAATTCAATGAAATCAAAAATAATTAAATAATATACCTGGGGTGCGCGATACTGCCGTCGTTACCGCTCACGAAATGAGTAGTTCTTAAATAGCAGTTTGTAGGATGTATGCGATCACCACAAACGTGATTACGAGGACAAATAGAGTTCTAACTAAACATCTGCGACGCCATCTGTTTTTACAAAAATTGCAAGAGAAGCTTAGCCACGCTGAAATTACAAGAAGTAACAATGTAGAAAAGTTTTCCATATTACGTTTAAATAGAATCGTGAAATTGGGCCAGTATGCAATGTAGTACAAATTTAACAAAACAAGATACGTATATGTCGAGCCTAATTAAAACAATGAAGAAGGCAAGGCTATTAATTTTCTTTTAGCACGTAAAAAAGCATCTATAAGCTAACTAGTCTGCGAAACGGTTTTATCGTAGTAGCAACTGTTTAGTAAAAGCCCGTTCGGGTCTGAAACTCTATGCGGTCATGCAGATGTTGCTATTTCACATAAGTATTTTGGGCTTGCATCGGTGACTGTGTAAGCTAATTGTGTTCAGCGCGGAAATGGTGGCGAAACCGAAAATCTTATAAAAATTTGTAGTTTTCGTTTCTTATATAATAATAATATATAAATAAATATTAAATAAATTTGGAAAAGTCCCAAGAGCCATGCCATAATAATGCCACAAAAACGAAAACTCAATAATAATGTACTATTCCTATAGGGAAAGTAAATTTCGCTTTATTGAGAGCAGAAAATATTTGACTTCCAAAATTCAACTGCCGAGCTGCTGATCAGTCGAGGTAGTTCGAGCTGAGACTTCAGGGAAGTACAAAGTTTTATGACTAGAATCGGTGAAACGGTGTGAGAGTTGATTCAGACTACCCGCGTCACGTTACGGAATATAAAATAACTAGCTTGAATTTAGACGAAAACGTCGAATCTACTGGGCAGTCGCTCGTCTTCCTGCAGCCAACTAAGCGCCGTTTGAGCTTGACTACTACAATCTAAAAATGTAAAGTAGAACGACAGGTAGCCTCGTGTTGTGCGAGATTCAAGCTGTGGCTTTTGCACCACACGTACATCTTAAGGAGAATTCCTTACATGTGGGTAGGGCTCTCGATGCAAATAGTAATAGGGCTGTCTTAGGAATACAATCGGTCCGCAGTTAATGATCTAAATATTTTGCTGTCGTAAGGTAGATTCTACTGAAAAAAGCAAGAAAATAAGATACTCGAATGAAGCCCTAGGCACCGGAGAAGGTTTTTGGGTGATGTTCGATTTGCTATTATAGCCGTCTGTCTGTAGTCACCGCCATGTGTATATTGATTCATCAAACAAAAAGGATCAACTTTTTTCAATAGTTACATAATTCAGTAGTGATGGTGCAACTAGTATGGCCCAACGGGTGCTAGTACATAACACGTATTGTCCATAGACTTGCAATCAATGTCTATAATAGTTAACTTTGCCATTGTTCCATAGCAGTTTTGCTTAAGGCTTCGACTGCTGACGACGTTTGCTAACAGGAGATAGCACAGGAATTAATATATCAGTGTGTTCCGCGTTGTAATATGTAACAAAGACCCTACGACGTTCTTATGTGTTGAAAGGGAACCCGATTAGCCACTCTGATGGACGTGTGCGACCAGTTTAGAAAAATAACGTAGGTAAATCGATCAAGAATGGATAAATGAAAAGAATGCTTGATGGAGTGCATGGATAAATGGGTATGTAGATGTAAACAATGTTAAATGTGTTATGAGTGCTGTATGGACCTTATAATTGTTCGTTTACTGGCAGATGATCGAACTGAAAACGCCAAGAACTGATATGTATTGGATGTTCGGCAAGCAAAATGAATATGTGCTCAATAGTAGGGTCGACAGCGAAGCAATCTTCTACCTAATATACAGTAAATTTATACACAATACATAGTACGTAGTGGAATAAACATGTATTGGTTTATAGAATACATGAAAAAAGATACTTCAAAATAGGTAAATTATATTTAAGGTAAGCAAAATATAAACTGCAGAAAATGTAGAAAATATTACGCATATACTTTTAAATGGATTTGCATTCGTTTTTAAAATCTGTAGAAAATTACGTGTATACATATGCACAGTCGCGGTTCGTAATATAATACTGTCAGGTTTTTATCATCAGTTAATTTTTCTTAACAAAATACTCGCACTTTTGGGATATATATACACATTATCGATTCGATGTCGATAACAAAAGATCATGCCAAAAATAAGAAACAGTCCAAGTATGAGAGTCGCATGTCGGCCTGAACTTGTGATAAAAATGAAGCGAGAATAAAAGTAGGATAGGCAGTAAGTATGATAGTATGCGTATGCGTGTATGTTCGGCATCACGAAGACGGAAAGGTCGAGCTGTCGTTTCTAGAGTTGTGAACGTTTTTCTTGGTCGCGGATATGTCGAAAACTGCTGTATGTAGCAATCTATGAGACAAGTGAGCAACGATGGGGATTTTAAATGACACTTTTTATGTCCCTGTATGCCGAAAATATGCACGACTGTATGCGATACACTGACAGTTAAATAGAGAAGGTAATGAAAAATAAAAAATAACGCTAGAAATATAACCAATGAAAAAAGGGATAGTCTAATCGAATTGTCAGGTGTATGAGCTGCCGGAATAAAACAGCGGTTACAGCAAAGTAGCCATCAAAAACACACACAGAAGTCGAAAGGATAACGCGCGGAAATGTATCATGTGAACTTAGGAAGAAACACCCTGTAGAAACTTGACTTAGCTTGTATAATGTTGAAAGATTGATGCAAGTTGAACAACTGAAAACAACTGAAAAAATGATACCTATGTGATTTGGATGTTTGCAGCTGGTTGGAAAATGAAACAATTACTTTCAACTTGTTTCGACCGAGATCCACTGAGAAAGTGCACTTTGATCATATGTTTACAGAATCGTGTTGTATGCTTGATTTACTGATCGAAAACAAAAAATAAGTACAGTTTAGATGAATCTTAGAAACATGGCACGTCTAATATATGTAGAGTAGTAGGAACGAACTCTGCGGACATAGAAGCGAACTGAGAGAAGGTAATCGTGGAATGTAGAAAAATAAAAAAATGCGAAAGTATGTTAAAATGGAAATGGAGATGCACTGTTGGAGTGAAGAGACGGAGAGCAAAAAAAAAAGATGCGGAAATGCCTGACCGGCGTCGTAGAGAACATAAAAATAAGATAATTATATATTTTATATGAATAAAGAAAATAATACGTTAAATATGGCATTTTCATAATAAATCATAACGGAAAAAGAAAAATACGTATCAAAACACTCCTTGGAATCTGCATGCAGTCTTTTTCTTAAATTTCAATGAATCAAGACATTATGTGTAGTAGACCGTGTAATATATGCATATATTTTTTGTTTAGAAGGCTATATGGTATGTGTTTAACGAGGAAAATAACCTCAATTAAGAGAATGTGTTTTTTCAACCAGTTTAAGGAAAAGCCCGATTGGCAAACCTCAGTTCTTCCAATAAATTCAAGACACTAGTTTTTTTGTTAAAAAAAAAGTTGATCTATGGATATTTCATACACCTTTCACGACTATTTGAAGCTAGTTCTTTCATGGCCCATAGAATGAAAAGCTTTCAACTTTTTTTTGGCTACACAAGGCCTTGAGCGTGTGATAATTATAATAAGAACTAGATAAACTTAGTTGCGATATAAGCTTATTGTTTACACCTAAGCTTCGTCGGTTAGGGACACGGCGAAGTTACCGAAACTATTTTATAATTTTCTTCTGCAAGGGCTGCTAGAACTAGTGAGAAAAACGGATTTTCGACGTTTCGACAACCTAAACCTAGCTAACTTTATACTGAGCTAGCAAATGAGTGGTATCGAGATTGAAATTTCTTAAGAAATTAAGTCTAAAAGATCTTCGTGTAAAAGGGGTTTCAAGCATCAAACAAATGCTATATAACTCGAGAAACTTGATGTATTTGATCCATTACGTAATATATAGTACTGTAATATTAATAAAGCAAACAGTACAATAGATCGCAAATCCGTAGAAGTAACCGGCGAAAGATAGAGCTCGGAGAATTAGATAACGGGAATCACAAAGACTCCTTTGTTTCCACTTCGAACTTCCGCGGGTCCTGTCCAACTCATACAACGAGGCACATCATATGAATTTTGTATATTATTTTATTTTGAGATTTGTTGTTGTTGTTGTTTCTATTTATTCCATCGTCATCGTCATCATCCC
This sequence comes from Varroa destructor, assembly GCF_002443255.2. Classification (NCBI taxonomy): domain Eukaryota; kingdom Metazoa; phylum Arthropoda; class Arachnida; order Mesostigmata; family Varroidae; genus Varroa; species Varroa destructor. The sequence continues at coordinate 12,822,835 of NW_019211459.1, read as the reverse complement.
CATTATCGATACCGGCAATATCGTGAGATAAATCTCACTTTCTTTTTTATTTCTTCTCTCTCGCATCAATTCTGTTTCTTTCGATCGCCAACGGGACGCGTTGTTTCGGTCGCCACGCTTATGTCCTTTCCAACAATAGTGTGTCTTCGTTCGTGACTGTTTGCTGCTACTCCTCATCTTTAATGCATGATTTTTTTTCAATTTTCTAGTTTGACGGTATGCATAATCTTGTGATTGCCTGCCGTACCTTCCATTTAATATGCGATACGTAGATCAGGCGGCGGCAGGAAAAGGACGGCCGTTTGCATTTCTTAGTGAAATCCTATTTTGATACCTTCCCATATTGTCCTGTTATGCCATGAAGTCATTCATAACTCACCCAACATCTTTTCGCCATCTTCCGGTGACTCACTCAAGCCTCTCGCATGTTGTCACTGCCGTTTGCCAGCACAGTCTTTTGGTTTTACAAGTCTTCAATTATGCTTCAATGTGTCCTAAATGAGTTTGGTGTTCCTTTGGCTTTTTCAGTCAGTTTTCTATTTCTGTTTATTACTATGTGTGTGTGTGTGTGTGTATGTGTGCGTGTGTATGCGCGAGTGTGTGTGTGAATGTGTGAATATGTGTGTTTGCGTGTCCCTGTAAATATGCGTGTTGAGAATTTTCTTCCTGCCATTCCTCTGCCTGGCTCACATATATTGATGTAGTAAATGTCAAGTTGCGTTTTTACAGTGTTATCGTATCATCTGGCTTCACATTTGTTTTATTACATGCGTTACTTATTGGATCTCTTTCCCTTCCCGTCTTTCTATTAAATATACACAGTTATGAATGGACTGGATTCGGTTTGAACTCAGGGTTCCTTCTTACGTCCTTCCTAACCTCAGGCTTGTTAGTCAAACAGCCTACATCGTTTTGCTGCCTTGTTTTGGTTGTCGTAGTAGCACTAGTAGCATTAATAACTTTGTTCGCATGTCTCAAGCAACGCTTAACGCTAGTATCGGACTTAACACTCGAAACACTTAATTAATAATTTCAATAATAGGTTTATTGTCGGTCGAAGTTCGGCCATCCGAATTTGAAGAATTTGATTATACAGAATGATTCCAGGAACTCCTATGGATGTTTTTCGCGCTACTCATCATTTTTTGATAGATAAATGTAACCGAAAAGGGTCACCTCGTTAAGCCTGTTTTGCCTTTCTAAGTGTCCAGTTGCTTTAGAACACTGAACGAGATTTATTAGGCAGTGGATAATTACTGAATTAAATCCGCTCTGTTATATATATTTTGGCTTCTTGGCAGAAATTACAGGATTGAAAAGTATTTTGCATGGTCATGTATGATGAGCATTTGATTTATAATTTGCCGCCTTACAAATTGGTTAATATGGATGGCACATTGTTATCAGTCTGGATCATTATTCAGTTTCGGAGAGAAATAGCCGTATCGCTGATTATTCAAGCCTTGGTATTTATTAATAGCCGAAAGCTAACTAGATGTACTTAGTCAGGAAAGGAGTAAAAGTTGAAATAATAATAATATTAGAAGCTGTAGTTAGTTATTTATACACATTATATAATAATCTTATAATATTATGTTGTTGTTAGTATCACCAGAATGTTGAGTGGGGAACGGGCTAGGTTAGACAAACTTCAGAAAGCGCACGCTCAGATCTTCATCGTTATTGTGCTGAATTGTTTGGATTAGAGCTCTATAACCGTATACATATATAATGCGACCTGGTCAGACTTGATGTTTTCAGGCGACATAAGTCCTTTTCTTAAAACTGGAAGCTGTTACATCAGCGATAACGCTTTAGGTCGCATCAAGGCTTAAATGAGTTTATGGTATCCAGACACTGCATAGGGCCGCAAACTGAAACACTAAAAGACGGTATTTGCCGTTTTCGAAAAAATACACAGAGCAAGTTTTGACAAAGTAGGTTTTTGCTCGAGCTAATTGGAAATCAACTGCAAGTACCGATTGGCCAGTCAATACCAAGTTAACACAAGTAATCAGCGCAGTTTTTACCGTGTTTTTTTGTGCGTCTCAAAACCTTTTTCTAAGCTAATTATCTTCTTTGGACGTGTACTCCCGTTTAATGTCATCAATCGACATCAGTATAATTAGCCGCTTTCTAACTTTTCTCTATCCCTTAATGTTCATGAGATTTGCACAGACCAAACCAAAAACAAGACACCTAAGACACGCCGTGCGCTAACTGTGAATTTCATTCTTTTCCTATCTTTGTTCCCCTACGTCTGACACGATTCCGATATTTGTGGACGCGCGAATCCTCGGCCATAATCCGGCAACACTTTGATCTTTGCGGACGTACCCGGCTTAGCCTCGATGTTATTAGCTATCTCCGTATCATTATTGTTAGACCTATACATGTGACTAGGGAAATATGACAACGTTATCGCCACCGTTTCACATATGTATATATAATGAACGCGGTCTAGGTAAACCAACTTGGTAGATAGCGAAAAGAAGTAAAGCGTTCTCCATATGAACAGGCAGTTGGATATATGCTTATATGCACGAGTACCAGCGATATCTCCCGTCGTGCTGGTCGACAGCTTCACCCTCATTTTCTTTGAACATGGCGGGCTTTGCTTGCATTGACTAGGCCGATGATTCGCGCGCGCGTACATTCAAATTTTCATTTGTTTCCCATTTTCTCTCTTCATATCGCTCATTATCGAAATTAGCCGCGTCTGTCATCGTTCTGAGTTACTTAATCATTCTCGTTCTTTACGTATTATGTAATGTACAGTTGAGTTACGTATGTTAGCTTTCACACGTCGACTATAGTCGACCTGCTTCTGCCTTTCATTCTTTGGAAACTTTCGGGCAACTACCGATACGATTTCTCTCGCCGCCAACATTAGGTGTTGTTTCTCCGTGTCAGCGGGAGCTTACACTTATATATTTTTCGTATATATTTATATACGGCATTCACGCTTGTCACTAGGATGACTTAGCGAGAGGAAGAAATAGAATATAAATTAATTTAATTATAATTATTTTATCCTGTTAACATGCTCATGTCAGCATGGTTTGTCTGTGTGTATGCATAATCACCTTCTTATTCTGGTATTTTTATTATTACTATTAGCATTATTAATATTATTATTATTATTATAATTTTTTTGCAACTCTCCCTCTCATTATTAGTTCTTTCGTATAATTAATTAGTTGGTTGTTTGTATTTAAGTACATGGACGTATTTGGTTTCTGCTTGTTTTTTTCTTGTTGCAAGGGGTTAAAGGGTGCGATGATTGGGTTTGGGTGGGGTCGGGAAAATCTAACTGACAGAGCGGCCGTACACTTAATGTAAGGTCGCTCCACGCAGGCGATACTTTGGGCGTTCTGTTCGTGTCATTTCGTGGGCATTACGTTAGCGGACGGGCTTGCAAAAAAGCAACCAATGAGGGGAATAGACATTTTTGAGGTAATCATAGCCATCACGCGAGCTTAACTCTGGTTAATAATGAAGTGCAGCGCTCGTGAATAGCGGCTAACTTGGTCGGCATGCTTCCTCGCCGCTCGAAGAATCTCATTCCCACTAAGCTTTATAAAGGGAACTGCGGGCGCGTTTTTATTCGTTCTGAAAATACAGTACTACGTCGCGGCCAACGTAAAACGACGCACATTTTATTACAGCATACCGTAAAGGCCATGTTGGCGGCGAGCAAGACCAGTGATATTCGGTGATACTTTTACATCATTTGTCAGCTGTCCACGTACCGATAGCGTGCTTTGACACTTTGCCACATCGTGAAGCACACTCTTGCTATTTGGGCTACGATGACTAAATTCAGAGAGCAGTTGGAGTACTTGAGGATACGAGGCATAGCTACGGGTCATGCAACTGCTTAGTTCATGCATGGTTCCGCTCGAAACAAAAAAATGACCTGCGGAGCTGGTTCGGCTTCACGCTTATCCTACGATAGAGCGAGCCTTGCACTGTTCATGCTTCGAACTTTTCCGTTTCCAGTTTCACAGTTATTGGTATTTCCGATCAATTTTTCTTGAACTTGAGCGACAATAATTACTAAAGCCCTGTTTCGGTATTACTTGTTGTTCTGACAAGCCGTGCTACCTTATTTCGTTCATTGGCAAGTTAACTGCCACGGTGCTGACCGCCGCTTGGTAATTCCACGTACGACGTCGAGCGTCGTGCGCGCTTCCAATGGCTTCGATGTTTACTTGCAACGTTTGCAACAGTTTCTTTGTTGCAGCTGTATTTTTCAGGATTACTTGAGTCGACATCGTTGTCGTTGTTGCCTGCATCTCATCATCATATATAATAGTTCAAATTTTATTGAAGACGAGACCAGTAGCTGGCAGGCGTGAGATCGCTCGCTTCCCCCGGGACTTGGACGGGCACTGATACGCCGGCGGAAATCACCCCTGCAATTAATCAGAAAGAACCAATACCCGCTCAGTTTAAATGTTAGCGTCAATATGGATGACAAGTAATTTTCTATTAATAGTACAAAAAAGAAACGATATATAGTTGATTTTAGCGAGTTGCTATATTGATCGAGTCAACGTTTACTATTGAAGTGAGCTAGAAGATTGTTAATAATATGAATATATTAAACATCTCAAATAAATATCTCCCACGATTGCTTCCATTTTTACCTGTGCTAGCAGTGTTAGAGGGCGGCGAATTGACGGACGGAAACTGGGGCGCGCCTACAGACCCGGACGAGCCGTGTTGGCCGTGTCCGCGTTGGACTGACCCGTAGAGCGAGTCGTAGGTTCGGTGACCGTGCCCCGTAATATACGAATTCTGTTGCAAACAAGCATTGCCCATTGGCCCACTACCATACGCCGTGAACTGTGAGATCGAACTGCAGAATGTCATTGCGACACAAACGAATGTCTTCATTAGAAGTCGAAGTGGGTTAGATCAAGGGGCCTGTGCTGGTAAAGACTAGTGGCTGCCCAAAGTTCAGACAGGCGTTCCATTCATACTCAGTTTCATTTAGTATCAGAGACTCACTACACAAAACGATTATTTTTAACAATAGTTCCTTTGTGACATTACCACTAAGTTTTCACAAATTTAGTTCTTGAATGATATAACAACTAACATTTCGTTGAGCGGCTATTTAAGTACCTGAGCTCTCTAAGCGTGAGTACATACAAACAAGAGCAGGATCGATACAAGGTAACCTAGCCTTCTTCACCAACAGATTAGACGATATTCTCTTCTACAGCTTGAACTCTTTCCAGCATGGCTACACCATGTCTACCTAAAAACGTTTAGTAGACACATAGATACACACGTGTCTATGTACGTGTAAAGAAAAACACGCACCCATAGCTATCGTGACCGATGTGCGGATGGTTGTAGAGATTAGCAAAGCCTCCAGCCGTGGCCGGATTGAGTTGGCCCGCCGAAGCAGGTCCGCGAGGCGGCGAAGCGGATAACGGTTCAAGTGCCGTCTGCAGCGCCGAGTTCGGGGTGCGTCCATTTGTGGCGCTAGGCGCAGCGGCTAACAGCGATACCGAGACGCTTGACATGTTGTTGATGAGACTGCTGTGCGGACTGCCTGCGGTCGCGGCTGCAGCGGTTGCGGCCGCTGTGCTCAATGCGAGCGGAGGCGAATCGGCCGCCGCGTGTTCGTGATCCGTCAGACTGACAGCGCTTGCCACGCTAGCGGCGCTGGCAGCCGGTGACGCTTCGGGGCCCCGCTGGTTCCGCAGTTTCTCTTCACGTCGCCACTTCGCTCGTCGGTTCGAAAACCACACCTGTTTTGATGAATGGTGAATAAATGAAAGCAAAAAAAAGATTAAGACATAAGAAGATACTCCGCTAGTCAAGATAGCAAATCTAACAAGAATATGTAATAAAAAGAGCTTTTTTTATTCAACATTGGTTGTGTAGTATATGTCACTTGCGGGATTTGAACCACCGATCCCATCCCCGCCCGCTTTAAAATTACCGACGACAATAATAATTTTCGCAATCACATGTAAAACAGACACATAATGCAGCAAATGCGTATGGTAATAACGATAACTAGAAGTTAGTAGGGCTAGATATCAGCCGCATCGGTTTCATCCTCTACGTCTAGCCTTACTACAGCATAATATTGTACCCGTTCATATACATAGATTAATAGTCGCTAATAGTCATTGAAGCAGTATATGTTTGCATCATGTGGGGGTGTGCATGGACCAAACTTTGTTAATGATCACCGCATCGGCAGGCCGCGCATTCACCCCCCTGTCTCCATCAACTGACCGTATAACTGGCCCCTGGGTTGAGGTAAGCGATAATGCCATAGAAAGGAGTAAAGGGCGAGCCACGAGACTGGGTCTGTGTTGGAGGACGTTTTAGGAAAAGAAAATGCCAGCGACTGCCGGGTTTCGACTGCTTTCGCGTCGGAGTCTCTCCCACACGCGGCTTGCGAAGCTGATGGCGATGGGAGTCTCTTGTGGCCGACTAACACCGCGAACAACGGTCAATCCGAGCAACCATCATCATTAAGGGAGAAAGCGAGCTTTTACGGATGGCAGCCAAGAGCAAAGGCGATCAGGAGAAGCTAAACTGGTAACGGGCATGACGCTCTTCATTCGATCAAGGGAAATGGGGGAGCTCGGTTTCCTGAACTTCCATTGAATCGCCAATTCTCACTAGGGGGTTGTCGGGCCAAGGGTGAAGCCGCCCCACGTATAGGGAGAGTTTATGGGTAAAGCAATTATCAAGGGCTGTGTCGTCCCGGACGTAGCGGCCACGCCGGTTAGCTCAATGTATCAGCGGTTGTTTCCCAGCAGAATGAAAACCATTGGAAAGGATTTCCCGGCTTAGTTTGGATAATACCGCAGGGTACTGGCCTTGCGGGGCGGTAAGCCACACCAGTTTGGTTGTGTATTGAGGCACGCGTGGAAAAAGGCAATGTCAAATATACGATCCCCGAGGTTGCAGGAGTCTATTTCGTAATCAAATCTGCGGTCGTATTTGACGGTGCCAATTAATGAATGGAGACAATTGAACAAAAATAACATGATCATCCTAAGATAATACGTCCTTGCAAAAGAAGGTAACGTGATTTGACTCAGTAGCCTACTATTTACTAACCTGAATTCTTGCTTCGGGAAGGTCAATCTTGCCTGCTAACCGCTCCCTAGCAAACACGTCAGGATAGTGAGTTCTTTCGAATTCTGCAAGAACAACAAATAGATATTTCATTAGAGCAAGTTATTGTTGAAAAAGCTTATCTATCTATAAGGGTTACTGCTCATTGTCGTTGGTTGATTGAACGGCCTGTGCACACGTTATATTCTTATAATCACCAGTTGCGTACCCTTTTCGAGTGCGTCGATTTGATCCATCGTGAAGGAAGTACGGTTCCGCTGAAGCTTTCGTTTGAGACGAAGACGCGCTGCGGCTTCATCGCTAACCGCCGACCCAAGTGAGTCGCCGTCCAAACTGCTCGCATCTCCCGCTGCCGAGCCGCCGCAGTCCAGATCGCTATCGCATAGGTCTTCTGCTATAATTCAGAAAGCAATAAACATACAAAACCATGTATATTACAAAAAATTGACAATACAGATATTGACCATGTATCTCTGAATTGCTGATTAGAAAAACTGGGTAGCGCTATGATTTAGTGCAGTAGTCCATCGAAACAATACGGAAAAAGTTCTCGTAGAGATGGGATTAATTAGCAGGTCGCAAAGTGCGTGTTCAACGTCCATGCTAAATACTTGAGCATAAGTGTGTATAAGGTCTGCAGGTAAGCAGGACGTGGTAGCGGGTCGAGCGATAGTATAATCAGCTTGCACTTTCGTATACCATCTTTCAGCCCACCGTACGACTGGCATCTACCCTGTATTTAACTTACTTCTATTTACTAGGTTATCGAAAAGCTACTGCTAGTTTTTCCAGCTAGACGGCTTAAGTCACATATCTGAGGCAAAATGAACCACGACGGGTCATCATTGGTGTGATTGGAAGCTGAGATTTGAAAGTAGTCGAAGGATGCTCTTTGTAGTGGCAGATCCATGGCAAAAAAAGTTGATAAAATTGTTGCGCAGGTTGGGCAAGACTAACCGTCAGTAGCCATACCATCGCCAACGAGCTAAACATTCGTTAGCAAACAGCTTGAAATCATACGAAAAAAACTGGCTATAAAGACAAGCTTGATGTTTAAATGGCACATAAACTTACTCGATCATTATGTCCATTCGTGGAGTTCTTGGGAAACGCAACAATATCGAGCCATTCCTAAAGCTGTGTAAAATATGCTCTACAACCTGTGGCAAACCCCGTACTGATGCGGGAGAATATGATACTCTGTGTTCGGTGAAATTGGAAACGAATCGTGCATTAAGAGCAGCTGGTGCCGGCCAATAAATCGATTAATTCGGACTTCTTTTATAAGCAATTAAGAAAATCACAAAAAAAACATTTGGAAAAACATCGATCAGGGTGAGTAAAGAGAAAAAAAAATTGTCTTCCAGCCCGAAAAAAGCCAGAGAGCTTAGATCTTCACATACCCAACAAAAAACGGGAGAACTTGAATGGAAAACTTTAATACATTCGCCATATAGTCCGGATCTTGCGCTTTCACTTTCTTCGGTCTCTGCAGAACTCCCCTGATGCTGCTAATTTAATTTCAATAGAAGGATGCAAGAATCACTAGTCCCAATGTTTCGCCTAAAAATTATAGAGCGAACATGGCGCATAGCGTTTCCATTTACATTGTTTTAAGATATGAAAAATTATAGTATTTTTTTGTAATTTTTACTTGAAAATTGATAACGACTTTTCGACCACCCAACATCAATCAGTTCTTACGTATTTATCCTTGCTCGCAGTGGTTAAACCTTTATATATAAAAATCAACGATACAATCTAATGATGAGTATATTTAAACATTCAACATATAGTTTGTGTTATATGGGTTATGCGAGTTTTTTTTGAGTTTATAAAGCGAATTTAAGAGATTTGTCAGATGTCCTATAGACGGTAATAAGGAGCAATAATCGTGATAATACTTTTCACAACTCTCACACATCTGGAAGACCTGCATGAGTCGTCAAGCTCATTTCCTACAGCGCTTATGGTAGAATCCACGCACAGCAAACCGAACAACGACGGGTTTGTTTTTGCCACTCGTTGTTTTCTGTTGCACAGAAGTAAGAAAACTGCCCACCCAAGAATATGATTACGATGTTTGGGAATTATGCTTGTCGCTCAGCTCAGCTTCTGAAAAACATTTTGTAGCATAGCCTCTCCTGTATAGTCCTTTTCCTTCAAGTCCCTCATTCAGTCCGCGATTCATGTTTGCAGCGAAAGTCTCATTTAGCTTTACCTAGCTTGCAGAATACATGCGCTCGTACACTCAGTATAGAATAATTACTCTAAGATATAGAGGATAATTAAGGTGCCTCTTGACGGCTATAATTATCGTTGTGCTCACATTTAGGACAATGTTAAAAATAGTTACTTAACTGACATATTTAAGCTCAGAAGGTTTCTTACAACGCTTTCACATTCCTACAAGAGTTTGTTTCATAAACAAAAAAAAAAAAAAAAAAAAGTAATAAAAATAACAGTGCAGATTCAGTATTCCTTAACAGTTAAGCATTACTACGCTCAGAAGCAAGAGGCGCAACGATAATATATAATTTGTCAAACTTGAACAATAAAGTTACACACTGTAATATCCAAAATGAAGTTGCGTTTATACAGCTACTCTCGTTGCTGTAGTAAGCAGTCACATAACCCCCAGAATTCTCGGTTTAGCACGAATTTTTTTCCCGTTTCCTCCTTAATATATGTTTAAAAGGGCTTTGTCTGATATGACGTTCCATCAAAACTTGTTGTTCTGGGAATCTTTAAAGTGAAAACCTCTGCCTCAGCCATGCGGATTGGAAGAAAGGCATCACCGACCCGGCAGAGCTGTCCGGTGAATTTAAATTTGGAAGTTTGGAAGAAAATGCAGGATTTAGAGTGTGGCAGCCGTTTGAAGGAGCAAGTCGAAGGGGCCGAGAGGACTCTAAAGTTTGCGTTGCACATAGGAACCGAAAAGAGCTGGTGGGACGGCGACCTGAGAAACCCAGAATCTGTCGCTATGACCAGTTGCTTGTCGGTGTCATTTAATGAACTCGCCCCAGGCTGCTTGAGTCAGGCTAGACTCGAATGATTTCAACATAGTTTCAACCTGCAATGCATCCGAGGGCGCTGCTAGCTATAGCCAACTACTAGGATACGTAAGGGTAGCGACAGATCGAAAGCTTTTAACAAAGAGTTGTGACAAAAAAAGCTAGAATTTGAGAAAACATTTAATTATTGTTTGCGTATGCATTCTGTTTCCCAACAATCATGTCAGCACGATATCTCAAACCCGTCAACTATTCGATATCACTTCGTAAACCCAGCTTCGTAGGTTCCACAAACAAAAATCGATCTCCACAAACCCATGAAGTATAATATTATATGATAGAATTCGGCTCCGCGCGATCTAATCTCATTTTTCCAAGTAACAGAGCTTGTGGTGCGTGAACACTCCCTTTTTTTTAATTAACCCAAACAGGTACAGTATTATCTAGCCGCTAACAACCATGGCGTTATTCATACTATCCCGCATAAACTGACTCGTAATCTTTTCGTTTTTATGTTTAGCTCTCACCGCCCTATTTACATACAACGCACCGGTCGTATTCCGCACACCGCTGTATATCAATGTCGTGCTTAGAGAAATCGACGCAAACAACAACGGAGAGCGCGAACGCCGGGGGCGAGTTGTACCACTGCCACATATCGGTTATATGCTAGTATGCGGCGCTCTTACCGCTGTTGGCGAGCTTATTTCTGCTTAGAACTAGTGTCGGCCAATGCACCTGCGTCGGATTGTAGTTTTATCGACAACATGACAATTTCTACTAAAGAAAATGGTAGTGAAAGTGATGCTGACAACGGCGGCACTCTTCGCAGTGGTGGAGCACCAGCGTTGACGATAGCACGATCGCATATGGTCATATTGCCGCAGTAAACAAAGACGAAAGCAGCGACAGCGAATTCAGTGGGGACGACATTAATTACGGTGCCGGGCAAACTGACATTGCAGAGGCCGATTATTGAAACGTTTGCTGTGACGAAGATGAGTAAACAGACTGGCGAGATTAGAGCATCTAGGCGTTAGCAACAGTCGGTGACGAAAGGCACTTGGCCGTTCCAACACGCAATGATAAAGCTGCCCCTTCACAACATCGTGTCGAATGCCCGCCGTTCTGCTGTGGCTCGCAGTGGATGAATACCAAGGCGGGCAGAAGAGCGTCGAGCAGGGCTTCAGGCTTCCTCTGGAACCTCGCTGTTACGGAGTAAGCGAGCCGTCTTCAGTCTCTGCCGTCTGCTGAAGGAATGTATATCTTGAGATAGCGGCGGATTTTCCATCGACACTAGCGCCCCTGGCGGTGCGACGAAAAATACGGCTGAGGGTAGAAAGAAGTAGTCGCAGACAGGAAACGAGGCCGCTAAGACATTCGGATGGGTGATGCGAACAAGAACCCGTGAAAGAAGAAGGAAGAGAAAAGTGGAAAATAAAGAACCGAGAAAGGAACTACTCTGGCAGCAAACAACGAGAGAACTATGGGTTAATACATGAGTGGTGCTGCTGCTGTCCTCTCCGCCAGCGGCAGCAATGAGGACTGATTGGTCGATGACGAGACGATGCGAATCCGACGAGGCCAGCGCTGCTTACAGGACTAGTAGAAGCAGTAGCATAGTGGCCATAGTGTTCGTGCTTTTGCTGATAACTGAAGACCATGACCGAGCTAGCCGAAATAGACAGAGTCAACGAGTAGTTGTGGAGCCTATTCGGACACCGTGGGCAGCTTGTCCCATGCACCCTGAACCTTACGAGTCGACAGACCGACCTTCTTTTCTAGTGGAAAAGTCTGTTTTGCTTGCTTATCAAATCCCCTATACCCAAACCTTGTGTCGCTCCTATGCTAGCCCACCACCACCTTTGGCTGCATTGCACGCTTGGCCCGCCTTCGCCGTTCGCCCGGGGGGGCGGGAGGGGGGCAAATGGCAGAGTTTGTCTTAGGTTTTTCTTCGTTTTCCTTGGTAGCAGCCGGTCACCCTCTTCTCAAGTCTTCCCTTGTAGCACACTTGTGTGTTCTGCCTCCCGGGTAATGTTGTCGCGCCGTCTATGATAACTGCAACGTGACATTCTATCAGCGCTCACCCAGCCAGACAGCGAAGCAAACGGCTAGTCAGCAGACTCTATAGCTACGATCGGTTGTCTGCGCTAGCTAAAGCCTGCCTGCCTGCCTGCAGATCTGCTGTAATGGAAAGCAGGCCTTTCTGCAAAGCTGCTTCGTGTCCCGTTACCATTTGAGTCAAGCTTTCTTGGTTGCCCCTTTGGTTAGTTCCTAGCTGGGCTTTCTACCTAACTGCCTGGCGAACAGGCGGCACAGTAGTGTCTAACCGTCCGGTTAGCGGTAGCACTACAACCAACAGCGCCGAGCCAAGCCGACGCTACTCGTCAGACTTCGGTGACCAGCGGAGCCAAGCCTCTCTCGTTTTCTCCTTCCGCGTTTGCCCCTATCAGCTTGCCAGCGCCGACGAGATGGGCTGCTTCGCGCACCCAATCTCCTTACACTTGTGTTACCCTAACCATCGTCTGCCCCAGCCTGAAGTCGTTCCCCGCAGCGGTGCCCCCACCAAGTCTCCCCATTACAGGACCTGCTTCGCCTTGGCCCCTACACTATTCCAACCCAAAGTGGTTCTTCCTCCCAAACCGACCAACAACTGCGCCCCGACCGCTCCTTGCATGATAGTGGGCCCGCCCCGTCAGCTCGCCTCGGTGGGCTCTCATTATTATTGCCATAGCAACCGAAGGACCCTTTTAGATAGGCGCTACAACAGAGGTCTGTGGCGGCCGCTGCTCCCCGTTGCCGCCGACACTGGCGAGGAGTTGACGGAGACTGCGGCGCCAGGCATCGCAGCTCCACCAGCAGTCTAAGGCCTCGTACTAGTTCCAACGGCGCCGCTGGTCGAAACGCGCCGATGTCTGTCTGTCTGTCTGTCTGTCCACAGTTGACAACTTTCGTCCGTTAGGTTGTTGAGCTTCGGGCCGACGTCGTCTAGCCACCAACCCCCCTCCATTTGATTGTTCGTAGAGTGACAGCGTTAGCTGGCGCGGCCGTATGCTGCTAGCGGCCTACATCCCTACTTGCTAACATCGTACTAGCTATGACCGTCTGCTGTAGGACCATTACCATCCTCAAAGAGCCGGCAAGCCAACAGCTCCTCTAGTAATGCCACAACCACGACGCTTTTGATCGATCCGTTCTGCCTACCACGTCCCGTTGCCTTTTCTGTTCGATCTGATTTTGTTCTATTTACTGAGAGACCGTTTTTAACTTGCGCCGCGTCTGCTCCAAACTGTCGCTCTTCTCTATGCTTTGCTGTCTAAGTTGTTTAAAAGAGAAAAGCGCCAAACGGCCGAAAGAACGTCGCGTGGTGGGGATGTAGCAGTTCCTTCTTTTAGTCATAGCCTCTGTAATGCTGTGCTGTTTCCCGTGCAGAAGCTACTGCTACAACTGGGCCAGCCGGGTTGATTCTGCGCAGCTCCTGGCGGTGTTTATCGGCTTCATGCCTAACATTCGCTTCGCTAGGGTACGCTCTGACCTGCTTCGCTTTACTCCATCGTCGTTCGAGTGAGTTCGGATACGGATTCAGTTCCATTGTCAGATCCAACGAGAAAGGGATCAACGTATCTGTTGGGGCCGAGGGAATGACGGTGGCTTCGGCAGCAACGATAGAGGTGTCCGCAGCGTCGGTGGGTGATGGCGAATTTGGCTGCGTTCGCGATGGAGAGCGTGACCGACGAACACCCAGAGCGCCGTCAGAGAAAAGCTAGCTAAATCGGTAGAAAGAAAGCGATGCAGAAGAGGAATTGCGGGGCGAAGGCCGGGGTAAAAGGAGGGCTAGGAAAAAAAGAAGCAAAATATGAAGGGGCGACGACAGGCACTATGGCCTGTCGGAGTGGAACAGACAGCAAGCGATCCCTAGGCCTGCTCCGAATACTACTGCAGGAAGGAATACGCAGAACTAACTCCGGCATCTCATGTTAAGCTTCTCGTGTCAAGCCAACTCGCAGCGTCTGAGAGTTGGCTTGCTCAACCCCCTGCAAGGGAGATCTACTCTTTTCTTCGTTTCCCTACAATTCCCTCACTCGCGTCCTTACTCGACGTCCCTTTAGCCAGCCCATCTAGCCAAAATGCCCCGTTTTACGGCGCCGCCACTGTCGCTCTTTCTTTCGCTAAGCAGCTTGCTCCCTTCCTCCACCACTAGCGGTGCTGCTATTCTGCTTGGCCTGGTCGTCCTGTCTGGCGAATTCGGTCTGCATAGCAGGCCAGAGTAGTCGAAAGAGCACACGGAGGACCTGAGATGTGCTTATGGTAGCAGCGACGAAGACGACCGTTGCATAGTGTTGGTACTGCTGTGCTATCGCTGGATGGTTTTCTGCAGTGGCTGTCCCTCACTTTCCCGTTTGGGCGTTCATTCACTCGAGTGCTACAAGCCACGGAGCTCGCGTATACTTCCACTTGCGGTGGAGCTAGGCCAGCAAAGCTTGCCAGCGGCCCTAGGAGGGGAAAGGCTCTGTCGCCGTTTGGGGTTTTCGTGAAGAACTCTGGACTCTTAGCCTGAGGAAAATTTGGTAAAAGAGGACGGACGGCCAGGCAGAAGAGGGAATACCAGCAAGAAACGGAGGAAGAACATAGGGAAATTGCTGGCAACGTGTGAGGTACCGGTTCCTGAATTCGGCGCGTAGGCTGGTCGAGGCAGGGTGCCAATTCCGTTCGAACAATCTACTCTCTGCTGCTGTCGACTCCTTGGGCTGAATGGGCTGGGCTGTTTAGAATCTGGGTTTGGCTTCTCTGTTCACGCAGTACATTCCAGTTATCGTGGCTGAGGCAAAGCGGAGAAGACATGGTGGAGCCAGTAATGTGGACGAAGTAGGGCTGCCTTGGGATAGCCTTATAGTAACCGTTACAGTGGAAGTAGAAGTAGTACTAAGAGCTGTTGTTCTTGCTGCTGTTACCGAAGAATAGAGTACAACGGTCTTGCTATCGGTAAATTCTACTGGATCTTTCGATTTTCCGGCATCTACTTCGATTGGCTGACGCAAGACGTGCTCTGTTCAACCTCGAACCGCAGAACATTTGCAAACGACGGGAGCGACCAGAGATTATAACGACGGAAGATAATCAATGACAGTGTAACGCGACGGTAAGCGAGCAAGCTCGCCTAACTCTTCTCAGCAATGTGCACTTACTATTATCGAATAGTTTGGTACTTCGAAAAAACTATAAAAGGACGCACCAAGCAGAAAAAACAAGTTCGCTCAACAAATTTGGTATGCAACTGCCATAAAAATGGAACTCCAAATGCTTCTACGCTTAAAGATTAAAAATACCGCACCTTTATAGGTACAGCTCAAACGACAAGGAAGGTTTGAGCTGCGATGCGGGAGAGTTGAGATAAACGAACAAAGGTTCTTTGTTTTTTAGCACCGAGCTCATTAGATGACTTTGGATGACTATGTTAATCTTCTACGTACACGGATGCGTAATAAATGGTATAATTCATGTGAAATAGCAACTACCCTACATTTGTCAGCAAATAGAAAAATGTTGGTCGGATGCTACTAAAGCTTATTTCTTGCCTGACTTTTTCCTGGGAACACAGAAATTACAACTATGAACTCGTGGGTTTGGTGCCCAATTGAGGCTAACTGATTTCTACATACAAGTTGAGCTTTTAATTTCAGGTCAGTTCACCGTGCAATCACGGCTGAATATCACTACAATCTCTGATCATCTTATATAGATCGCTCCTTATCATGCCACAAGCACTATTGCCCATTACTGCAAAAATATAGGCGCCAAAAAAATGTTAGCTCCAGCTAAAAAAAAAAAAAACTGAAACATTCTAACGATATTTATTTACTTGCATGCATCATACTATATAATTGTTCTATATAATGTTCATTAGTGTTTCATGTCCATTCAATTTACCGTGCTTTCTGTATGTTGAAACACGAATTGGTATAGATTACTGGCGGCAGATGTTGAACTGGTTACGCTACGCCCACCTCTAAAGAGAATACTACATATTTCATTGCGTTAAACAGACCTTGATCGGGTTGCAATCCATACAGGTCTGGTTAAATCCTATTCCAAGAAACTCCTAGTTCATCTCGCACCCATTCAAAGATTATCTATCTGTCCAGATACACATAAACACCCTGAATAGAACAAATCTAAGTGATCATACAAATAAAATCACTATGGTAAAATGCTTTCGTTTGGACACCACTACTACCAATTCCTGTGCCGTTAAAAATACAAATTGAGCGAACTCTGTCGAATCTAATGCCAGACGAACTACTGAACCCAAGCAAGAACCGTTAAACCAGTCCAACTATATAATCGAACAAAGTTCTATACGAAAAATTAGATAGATCTTCGCTATCGTATAAACCTACCGTTTCTACCTTTTTTCGTATCGCCGTTGAGGTGAACGCTGTGCAGGCTGCCTGGCAACGCCGTCGGCGGCGCTACCGATGTCTGCAGCGGGAGTGGACTATGTTTTGGTGCGGGTGAAAGATGGCCGCTGTGTGCCCCGTGACCACCCGCATGCGTCGGGTTGTAGCCAGCCGATGGGGCGGCAGTCGCTGTGAGTCCACCGAACAGACCCCCATTACCGGGATGATACCACGGATTATGGGTCGTCGGTGGCCACGAGCTTCCGTTGAGCATGCGCAACTTATCGCAGACGTTCGTTGGACTGGCCGCGCAAGCGACATCGGCGCTGCCCAACGTTGCATTGGGGCTGCCAGACGTGCTATGCTGCTCCTTCTGCGCGGCGATGTTGCGCAAAACGCGGTTGATTGACGAAACCTGTAATGGCGTCAGCGCGCGATGATGAACAGAGCAGCAGAGAAAAGGACAAACTGTATAAGGATCAAGAAACGCGCTAAATCGCAAGCCTGCGATGGTGCAGTGGTAAAGTATCGGCCTACTAAACTTAAAGGCACATGGTGGCCTAATTGCGAAACCGGTTATGAACACGTTCTATTTTGTGCTAGTAAAGACCGTCTGCTAAGCCAGTACCGACCGTAAAACTTGAATCACATCGAGTGATTGTTAAATAGCAAATGGTAGAGAGTAAATGTTGCTCTAGGAAATTTAGCGGTAAAATGCCTCATATGATCTCTACTTGTCACGGCGGTCTGAGCCGGCAGCATGTGAAGGCAATAATTTGATAACGAATTTCATTGTATGCTGGGTTTTCCTTCATGATTATTCTATGTTCTCTATAATATGTTATCTATATATTGAGTGTTGTCTTCCGTATACCTTGCTGATAAAAGCAAAACGCCACGTCGGAGAAGATATCTAAAATGTGGATGTAAACAGTTTTACCCTGGCAGGACATCGAAAAGACTCTAGTTGGGGTAGAAAGAGCGAGTAGCACTTACAGGCGCCGGGTAAATACATTTCCTCTTAGGCGTTCAGTAAAGATCGTATAATTGTATTAGATACGGCGCACCAGCAGCAGCAGCAGTGGCAAAAATGAGCTTCTTACATCAATCGCTAAAGCATCTCTACGAAGTACAGACGTTTAGAATTCTATTAACGTTAAATACTTGTATGCACGCAACACTTACACTTTCGACATCCTTCTCTATGATAGTAGCTAACGTTCTTCTTATAACTATGGAGTATTAAATAATTAAGCCGTACTTCAAGGTCTACCACCGCCACCACAACTCGTCGCCTCGATAGCTAATTCCTGAAGAATCCCGGGCGATCAACTCTATTTCGTTCGCCATCGACTAAGCTATATCATTAGTTATAATAGTTCATCATCAGGTTGTAGCGGAAGCCGGCGCTATCGAGCAAGGACCAGAAAGAAAAATGATGTGACGCTAGTTGATCTGACACCATTACCGCCCACGGAAAAGTTAACACACCCATGGATCAGGGGTTTAGACGACAATCCTCTTAGAATGCGAAGTTGAACTTCTAAAGGACAACTTTTTTTGCTGGTTTTCTCTGCTTCTCTTTTGTTCTCCAGCCTCGAAGCGTTCTCATCCGTCCGCTTAATTTTGGCGTCGCTGTCATGATTGCGCTCCGGCCTGTTTCGGTATTGGTTGCCATTTCGATGGAAGGACCTCTCCAGTAGTACGGAAATAAGACTAGTAATTGTTGCTTTGCCGAGAAGCAGAACTCTGTTATGAAGCAATACCTATGATACATCTATTCATCTTTGACACATCGTCTGGAAAAGGAAGAATTCTCCCCCTGGTATGATGTTTCATTTGCACGTGCCAAAGGGTGGGTATGTAAGTGTGCCGACCGGTAGATTGGGTTGGATCGCACTGGGCTAAATTGCGACAACCCAGTTAGCAAGAACGATCGAAGAATGGCAGCGTAAAGCCACTTGTGTGTAAAGCGATCTTCAGTGGTCAAGTGGATCACGATTACAAAAAACTGACTTTCACCTATGTCTGTTGGTTGCTCCCACTTGTTGTTGCGAACACAGTCTCACAAACTGGGCTCCACATTTGGGTTTGTATGTTTAGTTCTACACGATATACGATTTCGTCTAAGCCATCGTGACCGCAAAGCGAAAGGGGTCATATATGCTTTACGACAAATACAAGTGGAGTGCTGACGGTGACTGCCTTGGTTGCTCGATGGAACTTGTTTACGTACTTACCTATTACTTTCATTGCTGCAATTTTATTTCGACAAAAAATCTGCTCAGTCAAACGAACTTTGAAGTGCATAGCAAGAATCACTTACGGACGGAACGTTGTCATTGTTACAGACGCCCTCAGAAAGCAATCGGTCACGGATCTCCCAGGCGAAGATAGACGGGCACTCACGCTTGTAATCGGCAATCTTGTTAACCACATCGGGCGTCGCCACGCGCGGCTTCGAGCCGCCGATCGCACGCGGCCGGATCGAGCCCGTTTCGTAGTACCTGTAGTTTTAAGGGGATTTTTTAATATTTATAAAAAGTCAAACGTAGCAACAAATGAGGATGGCCGTAAGGATAATCCAGTCATTGCTTCTTGGTTGTATAGAGTTTAAGCTATATGGATATACCGAGAGTGTTCCTCGTTGCTTTGATTGGAACTCCTGCCTATTCAGAAACTTAACTTCGAATCGAAACGGTTTAAAATGACCGAATTCTCTATGACGAATGAACTAAAAATCAATACCGAAATACAAAAATAGGTTTTGTGATGGCTTTTACATAACCTATTGAGGGTGAAGTGTAGTGTACGATTAACAAATCAATCTGACTATTTTCCACAATCGAGTGCTAGAACTCAATCCGCTACTTAAAGTTACAGAAAAAGGAACCTTCACCTGGTCGGACACTGTTAACGCTATTTACTACTATCACGGATTTCCGAGTAGTGTTTCTAGACTACGTGCTAGATGCTGGCAACTAATGGTTTGCTTTACGTTGCTTTTAACTAATATCATCAGCTATGCACAAATGACTGTGAATGTTTATGATTTAAATCTTCAGATACACGTTTATATACAGAATGCGTTAAATTTCGGCAACTTTAAAGAGAAGTGTCGGTAGGGCCGTATTAGTACTAACCGTCCGAGGATCTTGGAGACACATCCATTGGAGACCTGCAGGATGCGTGAGATGTCACAGGGCCGAGCGCCACTGTGGGCAAGCTCGACGATCTTTTGACGCGTCGAGTCCGGGAGAGGTCGACCGTTCACGTACACACCGCCCAGCTGGTTGATGCCACTGTGCCCTATAACCCCCCATATATGCACATCTGAGTAGGTAAAATAATCATTCAAGCCACAGCCCACTATATTAGCGTAAGTGCTGTTCGACGATAGCAATTATTCAGTAAAATGATGAGACGAGATAAAAAAAAATTGTCGAATATTCAAAAGGCCCGACGTTACCATCAACTAGAAGCAGCTACTAGATACTACGCCGTTGTCTTAATTATAGACGGTTAGAATGCACGCCGATTCCATTAACTACTGCATAATCTAATAATGTTCGACCCAGGTATTCCTATATGGTTTACTCTATCAAAATCGGTGTAAACAAGGTTAACAATAGGGTTTCTGGCGCATCATCTCGTTTGTGGTGCATCTTTCATTCGGTGGGTCAGTTCAGTGGGACATATCTACCTCGAAACACGTTATTTTGCTCCCATTCATGTCCTGTCTGTTACAACGCTTGTTCGATCATTCAGAAAACTTGACATTGATACGATATAAAATCAATTACTTTTCGTTGTCGCTGATACATTTGATTGAACTGGCGCTGTTTCTGTTACGTAGGCCAAAACAGGCGTATTCTATGTTATCCATAGTAAATACTCGGAGAAGCATTACTATGGTGCGGTAACCAGGCTACCCAGAGTTGATGGAATTTGCTGCCCTCATTGGTCACCCGAATATTTATTAAAAGTAATTAACAAAGCTTTAACGAACCAGGCTCGGTGGGACCGATCAGGTGTGTGCCGGATGAAACGTGGCAGCCTTTGTAGATATCTGTAAGGTCAAACAAATGGAATCATTACGTAAGATAACCTTTCATTGTAAAGCGTTACGGTACTTCAATGGCACAGTTCGGTGATGCAAATCTTAAGCAAAGTCTGCCTTCAGTTTCATTCTGGCAAGCATCGCCCGCCCGCGCAACTAGGTAAACACGCATTTCCACGAGATAGACTAAGAAAGAAGGCCAATGCCTATTCAGACAAGTTCTATTTATAATTCAATCCAATTAACCAAAGTCTATAATCGTGCAAAATTCTGAAATGGTAATCGAATGAATCTATCTCATTTATTTCATTTAAGGACTTCTAATCTCGGTGCGCATTTTAAATCGTACCAGATTTTTATGTTTCTTCACAATCACTATAAATTCACACATATTGGAGATCTCTTTTGACGAACCTCATCAACAGACCTTTGTTTCTTTACCCCATAGCGTTTTTTCACGCGGAAATATGTAACACTACATGCACCAGCGTTTTGTTTCTTCTATCATTTTGTTACTAAGGCTTCCGATAGGGCTGCCCACTTCTTGGGCCACCCACGCTACTCGAAGCGAAAGTAAGTGGTTTGTGGCCGCCTTTCTACGGTCGTTTAGCACAGCCGACGCACAACATCCCATTCTAAATATCACGGTCTGGCCGGATAGTCGCTAGTCACATGCTGAGAGCAACAGTCCCTCGTGCCACTGTCCGCGCACGATTACTATAACGTCCAGCATTACTGGCGTTCGTTGGTAACTCGATGGTGCATGTCCTGTGTTCATTCCACCTTCTATATAGGGAAAGCAAGGCCGTCAGTCGTCGGTTTATCTGGGTCTCTGAAGTAGCAGCATAGCAAGTACCTCCTGACCTGCATGTATCCAGGACGAATAGGATACCTGCGAGGAACCGATACAGGATAGAATGGCTTTCAGCTGATTCCTGTATAGATTGCAACTAGGGTCGCGTGAGAGACACGTGCTAGCTGGCAGTGAAGCTGCTTCAAGGACACGCGTCCGCGCAGGTCCGCTCTAGCTGCCGACTGCAACCATCACGACTGCCGCCCTCCACTAACCGGCAAATCGCCTGGTATTACTAACATAATAGTATGTAAAGGAACGTACGAGCCAGTGAAGGCAAGAGTAACGATTGCAACTTGGTCGCAGTCTTCATGAATCGTCTTCACGAAGATAGAAACAAGAACGCCTATAATTTCGCCGAGGAGGAATATGTTTCCATCGTTCCTCTGCTAGAGACGTTTGGCCAAGCCTGGCAGGACTCAAACTGGACTTGGCGGCGGGCACAACGAGTGTGGTGCGAACAACGCCTCGGCGGTGTAGCGAGCATCGTTTGCATACATGCTTATAGATGTAAGGGTGAATGCGTACAGCCTGTGGATACGCAGTCGTGCAGGCACCATGGATGTGGTTTAGTCTGAGATTTGGGGAACGCGAGAAGCTGCTTGCTGTCTTCGGCAGCTTGTTGTCGCTCTGGTCCTATCGTCAAAACCGAACCGACCCAACAGTGCCATTGCGGCCAGTGCAATCTGAGATTTAACTGATAGTGATGGTCGTGTGTGGGTGATACTAGAGGCGATAACAAGGCAACAGGATTGACCCAGGTGAGAAGGAGACATATATATACAATAGGCGCATGGCGTCCAGGGTAGATTATAGCACGCAAAGGAATGACGAACGAAGAAAATGGCCAAAGCCGGTAAATAAGCACCGCATTTAGGCATGAAATAAGTGTAATAATGCTGAATTGGTTGAGAATGAATGATGTCGTAGCAGACAAATCACCTAATGTTGTACAATTAGGCTATTTTTAGCTTCAGACACGAGCGGTTTGCTCCTGACTCCTAGAGAGTTTTATGTAACTGAAGTTGTTCAGCGCGTATTCTATCTTTTATTGGGTAAAATTGAGAAAGGGTTCTTCATCTCGATTATCTTCGTCCGCTTCGACGAAACAGTCTTTGGAAGTGTTATCCTGATGAGCACGTTACTGTTCGTACCCCGTTCTCACCCATCACATATAATGATTAAACCTAAAAAAAACATATTGGGCCGACTAACAGTGTGCCCAACTAATTAGCTAGATTTCCCCTGAAGAATGTAGTGATTCGTCTACATCTGCCTGACCTGAGCATTTTTAATTTGCCCTTCACAATCAAGTCAGATGATTTATACCAGAACCCAACCATTGAAACTACGCTATTTTTACTAATAGCTTGCATTGTAATTTCGCTAGTAAGTTCGCTAGTACTATACAACTGTTACGACCCGAGATTTGCGTACTAGATATTAGTAAGTTTCCATTGAAGACATCATCCTAAAGGTGGATGGCGGGAAGCAATTAAGCCATTCAATTATCATTTTACGTATTTCTATAGGCCCAAACTACAACTCCAATTCGTCGCTGTCGTTATCTGAGCGATGAATCACCGTCGCTAGGGTGTTTGCAATTTTATGAATCAGGGTCTATCTCTTGACAGCTCCTGCTGCACAGGGACGACCAAATGTCTCCATATAGAACCGGAGCGCACAGAGGTATAAAGACACAGGGCTAAAGACCTGAGGTCCCGTCCTTCTTGCACTGAACAGGGGGTCACAAACAGAAGAAGGCGATTTAAACACTGACGCCTAAGCTGCAGCAGAAGCTGCAGGATCATACGGGGGAGCGACAACTTCGCCCCATATGACCGTGCGAGGGAGTGCTCGTCATCCTGTTCCATGATACTTCTATGTCGTTGGTGCTTAGGATCGAGCAGGCCGAGGTTCATGTGAGTAGTAGCAACCGATTGCAGCCTCAGGCTGGGAACGCTCGCAGGCCAGAGGCGGCCGATGTGGCTCGTGCAATATTTGCCACCTACATACAATTACACTGCTAATATGCTCATTCCTTATTTATTGTATACGTACTGTTAAGATTTGATCATGCTATTTAGGTCTTTGCTGTTCTGTCTGTTACGTCTACGTTTAAGCAAGATAAACATTTAATAGCCTAGCCCATGTAAAGCGAAGTCGCTCAGAAGATTTTCAGCTAAATCGTCGCGATAATTCGATCGAGATATGAGAAACGATCGTATGACAGACGCATTCCGGTTGTATACGATGTCATGCTGGCGTTCTTAAGCGATCTTTCCGAATTCAAATGCATTATATTGATTTACACAATCGCCTTTACTGTCTTGTTTATAATTCGCTGAGCCGACACCGGACTGCCCTCCAATAATATTCAAAACCTCTACGGATATACATCTATTCGCTAGTTTATGAAACACTACCTTGTTCTAATCGCTGTTACTTATTTTGTTGCGGCAATAACGAAACACTGTTTTTCACCAACCCCTTTCCTCTCCCCCTTAAACACGATAATCAATAACAAAATAGTTGAACAAATCCTTATGACAGACAATCGGCTGGTTTTTGAATTAGACCGGTGATCCAACGAGTCCTTAACAGCGTGTACTCGACCAAACACAGAGTTAGCTTGAAGGGTACGTAGACACCCCGCGGAGCGCTCGTCAGTTGGCGATATGTCTACTGTTTTTGTTTATTGTTTAAAAGACATTACGAATACTGGAGGACGCACAAATTCAATCTGGCCAATCTCTATGTATGTCTATTCTTTCATCACTCCGATCATCGTTCGGCTTCACTGGGACGTGCGGCCTCAGAGTGCCGTCTCGTTTTGTATCAAGATGAACAATATTATTAGTAATCTTTTATGTGTGTTTTTTTAGCTGGCTAATATATGCTAGGT
The DNA here is from genome assembly GCF_002443255.2 of Varroa destructor. Classification (NCBI taxonomy): domain Eukaryota; kingdom Metazoa; phylum Arthropoda; class Arachnida; order Mesostigmata; family Varroidae; genus Varroa; species Varroa destructor. Next base: position 12,798,486 of record NW_019211459.1, on the reverse strand, counting down.
TACGTCGTACGAGTTTTGTACCAGATTTGCGAAACTCTGCCCTTAAGCGATTGTTTGTCCTTACACCTTCCTTCGTCTGTCTCCTTGTCTGTGCGTCCCTTGAAAAGCTCTCCCAAATAAAGTAAATTTGTAACGTTTATGTAACTGTTACTTAGTTTACTGCAAAGCACATAATTTTTCGCCTCTTGCCCATTATTAGAGTTTCATTATTAGAGAAAGTACAATTTCTTCACAAACCTGTACTTCTTACCCGCGTGACCCCTTGAAAAGTCAATATATTATTAGATCAAGGACGTAATGTTGTTTAGTTGCCAACAGCTTACGCCTTCGTTGTTGCTGAGGCATTGCTCGTGAACCACCTTTTCTTCCCGTCAAAAAAACAATTCTCAAACCCAGCCGTGCCGTCATATTAAAAAACGGATGAATTTACAGTGGGCAACTCCTCGGCCGTAGAAAAACTGTGAAAGGTCGTCTGCTATTCGATAGGAATCCTTCAACTTTTTTTGGCTTAAGTATGCTTTTGAAACGATATACGGACGATACCACCATCATATACCATGCACCCATGTGTCGTTACCTGTAATAACGCACCAAGGCTCTGAATGAAATCAACGCATCTGTGCATGCGTCACGGATGTCCTAAAACAGTTTTTAGGATATACCATGAGTTTTTTTTTTAACTTTCTGCACGTCCCCGTCCGGCCTCGATATGAAATTTTGTCTTTAGGTTTTCCTCGTACAAGTCAAACTGTTAGTACTACTTGTACGCGCGGACTTGACTCATAGCCTGGGCTCGAAAACCGTTTGTAAAATTGGCGCCACATGTGAGCGTTTTGATTTCGTTAGTAACACAGAACAGGATGCTCGGTTTTCGTATGTCAGAATAAAAAATGGACGGTAGCCGATCCATTCAAACAGCTGGAACAATATAAAGCACACGTTTAAATGCTCTGAAATATATTCAGTCGATGCCAAGCAAGTACGGTATCTCAAACCCGGTCACAACTCAGCAATGTTCAGATTTTTATCGATCGATTTAGAATTTTTTTTTTCTTTGTACAGGTAACAACTACAATTTTGATTGTTGCACACGATCTATCTCTACCGATTTCTTCTAAAGTTCGTCAGCAATGTTATGTTCGATCCCGTTTACCGCTGCGGGTATTTCCATTGAATTTTTGCCCATTTTCTGCCGTTTCGTACTGTTCGAAATTGTTCAAGCGTTTTTAAAGGAGATAGGAGCAGGTTCAAATATCGTCTATTTCACCCTGTTTTATTTATGATCACAAAAAGACGCATCGATCCACAGGTTTAACTGCAAGAAAGTTCCACTGTAATTAGCCCAACCTATAGTATCCGCAAACCCGGCAAAACTAACAAGACCACACCTATCCCGTTCTAACATTCTGAGCTTTTAGCGTGATTGAGTACACGCACGCCCTATGAGTCCCATCCGATTCATAAACGAGGGTGTTCGTTGATTCGCTTAATTCTGCATTAAACAGTGTAAATTAATTGATAACGATGTTAATAATCATCAACAGCACTAGTAGCGGCAGCAGGCGCGGGATCGTCAACATCCTCCACATCAGCAGGACCACAGCATCCGCTGTAGTAAGTCGTTTGACGAACGCGACACTGAAGGTGGATTCTGGGCCGAGATAGCGAGGCGGTTCGTAAAAGCCAGATAGGACAGAAGCAAGCAAGAAGGTTCTCTTGCGAACGCAGAAGTTTGCTAGCACCGACCATGCAGGGGCTGCTACTGCCACTTCTGTGGCCGTTGTGATTTGATTGTGGTGGGGCCATTGCGCTAGAAGCGGCTCGCGCTGCAGTTATCGTTGCAGTTGAGTGGAGATGGTGGCAGAATGATGCACAGCGGGAGGGCACTCGGGCGGCGCCATACCAGAGAGGATTCCAAAGAGCTCCTTCACTTTATCATATGCGGCTACGACAACCATTGCACCCGCCCGGCTAAACCTCCGCAAAGCCATCATACCCTCTTTCTCTTTGGTTTCCTGTATGTTTTGGGCCCTTTCCTCACCACCAAGCACCCCAACCCGACCCCCAATTTTGTGCCTTGCCATTTTCCACCCCCTCCCCCACCCATCCTCCTCTCTCTCTCTCTCTCTCTCTCTTATGGTCGCCCTCAGAGATCCGATCTTTGATGGGGATCAATGCTGGGCGGAAGCTGAGAGAGATGGGGAGGAAAAATTTACATTGCACACCGAGAATTTCCTTCAACAGCTTTCGACTCTGGGATAGAATGACTGTTGTACCTCCAGCCCCGTCTACCCCAGAGAGCAGCATGACACAGCTGCATGCTGGATAATGGAGAGCAGCGTTCCCGATTGCTTACCAATCGACAAATGCGAAAAAATTATAGAGGTCCGGACTGCTCGAATCGAGCTAGCTAACTTGTACGGATGGTGCGAAGACATGTATAGTGTAACTTGTGGGAACAGTTTGTTAGGGCAAGCTAGGTTCAATACAATTCTATCTATTATGTGAAGGCTACGCTCAAGGTGGTAAGTTGGGTAAATTTTAAGCACTTTCAATCGCTAAAATCCCTTCAAGGTCTACTCTTGCCGATGCGGAGTTTCATCCAACCTACGGAGGTTTTTACAAGACCAAATATTGCGTCCATTGATATTAATTTCTTATGACTTCAATATGATGCTTGGCTACTAGCTCTGTCGTTCGTTGGAGTTTTCTAAATGCCGATAGAAGAACGGCTTCGCTCCACGTTTATACCACAATATGGCGGATTAATCGTCCCCGAAATTTCGTTTACGTTTCGTTACGTTGCATTGCTAGAAATACACAGCCGGCTAACATCCTATTAATTAACATATTATTGATTGAAAACTAATAGGAAATTGCCAAACACAGCGCCAGTGAAAAAAATCTCCTCATCTTAGTAAACTGGACAGGGGTTGGAAGACCTTCAAATAGCCTGATTAGTATTCACTTAATCCGATAAGACGAACGACGTTCTACGAAAACGAACACGAATACGTACTGAGCATGCAACTAAGCTCTAAAGTACAATATGTCACGAAGTGGGTGGGAATCCTATGCCCTCTATAATCAGCGTGAAACACGAGGCTATTTGAAAGCCATTGCTTGTTTTTTGATGCGGTCCGAAGAAATATAAAGACTTACGTAGGTATCACTCGATTGTAGACGCGTCTCCGTAGACGTTAATGATTTAGATATATTACACTTTTAATTCTTCGTTTTAGAGATCTAATAACGGTGTTATATACAGCCTTAATGAGTCCATCGACAATGTATAGGCCAACGTATACTTTAGCCAGCTTTAAGTACGTATCTATCCTTGCATAGAAGAGGCCTACTGATAACTCAGCGAAGCTTCCGAACGAGACATTTTTGACTCCAGCTGACAAGGCAACATTAAGTCAGCATACTTTAATATTCCTACGGTTGGACCTTCTTCAAAATGACGTTGACTTCAAAATGATGATTAGACCAATGAGCGTAATGAACAAATCGAGAAGGGCGTTTCAAAACGTTCGTGACGCAGAGGCGTATCTGACTAAATTTATCGAAATCGGCCATTTAGCAGTAAACTCGCTAGCTTACTCCGAGACGAAGTCTAGCTGCTCGATTCAAAGCCCTGAGCCGGCAACCCCGAGCAGAACTTTGATGGTTAAATTTGAATTTATTTCATGTATAGGTACATATGCATTAATGGATACCACTTGAATGGCGCGGTCACAGGTACTAGTGCCCAAAAGTAATACATAAAAAATTATTTTTAGAGGAAATCTCTTGCTGACCTCGCTGACGCGGTCCCGATCGTCGTACATTATGCGTACTTTGAACAGGCTTTGTTATAGAGAACGTTCGTGAAGATGGTGCTTCATAAGTTTAATGACGGCTGCCAATGGCGTGTTAGAGGTAATTTCACATGTGATAGACTGTCTAAATTCGACGATCGCAGCATAAAAAGGACTGTCGAATGTATCGGTAAACAGTGGCTATGTGTCATGCGGGTTATTTGGAGCAACTTCATAAGTTTACCACTTTTTAACGATAGTCCGCCTTCTTCTAGCCGGTGAGCCTATTATAGGCATCTGCTACACCGAACTCGATCCCGACGCTATGGTGTCATCTATAATGCAATCTTATTTCGTACGGAATGTATCACACGGCCGTGAATAGCGGGGCGGATCAGTGCTTGTATATGGCTGGATATTCAGACCATCAGAGTTAATTAAATCCGGATATACATGGATACGTTGATTGACAAAATCGCGAGAGGCATATAGCGAAAGCCAAAGCGACCGACAAGCCAGCAAAGCTTAGTGTCGCTGTCGGCTGGGCCTATTTCCTGCGACATTTTCTTTTCCCGCGAATCGTGTCAACCTCTTGCGCCACCTTTTCGCTCTTCGATTGCTCACGTCAACAAAGCCGACAGACTCGGCCTTTGTTTTCAGCATTCGACAACAATCAACTATCGGTCGTACTCCAAACTTCAAGACGACCTCTCCGGCACTAGGCTCATTCGTCGCTACCAGAAATAGGATGCTTCCTTTATTTGTGCGTTTCCGTGGCCGCTGCAAATCTCGACCAGGTCAGCCTTCTCTCGATTTCGCCCGCAGAGCGCACACAACGGCACAATGCGCCGCAGACCGTAGAAAGTTTGGCTAGCGACAAGCTGAGTGACTGCGTCGCCACCGTCAACGCCGTACAGTTACTACATTTACCACTGGTATTACCACCAACGGCGCGAGTATTACAGAGTTGGCACCACTTCTATGGCTGTTGTATGACTACTGCCTGACCCAGTACCGCTTCCGCTGCTACTGCTGCCGCCGCCGCTGCCGCCGCAGCCGCCAGCTGTGGCAGGCTTCGTCTGCTGTTTCGCTCTGTGAGCATAATACCGTCTCTACCACTGTAGCCTCCTGAAGCAACGTGATGCGCGCATATGGGAGGGGCGTAGGCGTGGCCACAAACCGAAGTCCTCGGGGCTTTTTCCCTTCTCGTCCCTCGCCCCCCGCCCCACCGGCCAAAAAGGGAAAAACGGGCCGCTGGTAGCACTGCTATTGCGGCCATTCCATTTCCCTATCCCCCGCTCTCTCTCTGTTTTGTCGCCAGAGGAATGACTCCTTCAGCTGTGTCGAGTCAGAGTTAGGGGCACTGAACAGACGAGCAACGCTTCGACGCAGAAACGAGCGAACTTCACCCCGGCGGGCTTTCTCCAGGCAGTGGTCGCTTGCAGAAACTACGTTAGGGGTTCTGTCTCTCTGTCTGTATGCAGCTTTACTTGCTTGCGCATAAGGGATACTCCGTCTGTCTGTCTGGATTTGCCGCAGGCATACAGCGTACGCCGGGGGTTTCTGTCTATGCTGGGATCTGGTGAAGCTGATGTACGCACTTTACGAGTAAGTCTGTGTATAGCCACTGCTGCCCTAGACGCTGGCTACCCGAGCCTAGGTAAGACAGGGATTTCTTTGAAACAAGGCAGAGAACAGGCAACTCAGAAGGCCCCACAACAACAGCAGCAGCACACAAAGAAGGACAAGAAAAACAAAGGCAAAATGCGTTGGATAGACAGTCGGTGGGTCCCCAAGCCAGACTCGACCCTTGGGAGAAAAAGGCTCGGCTATGGGAATGATCGAGTGAGGAGGTCGCAGCAAAGATCCCCGTTGTGAGAGAACGCGTTGGAGAGGATAGCCAGGAAAAATATAAAATTTTGCTGTGTTCAAACGGGAATCAGCAATTCGGCAAGATCGTTCGAGATCTCCTTCTCCTTTTCCTCCTTTTCATTATCGGCCTCTTTCTATATATATCTAAATCGCTGTCGTTATCTCATGTTGTTTTTCGCAGATGCTGCCCCTGAGGAGTTGGAAATCTAGCCAGCCGGTTTGGAATGACGACCCTTATAGCTTAAACCTCGGCACGGACGCATCATTGTTCTCTCTCTCTCGGCTTCGAGAAAACAAGGAAATCCTGAAAGCTTGCTAGGAGGTACGGGGCAACGAAAGCTCGACTCATCTACTACGCGAATGCTCCAAAATACAGCGAAATGTATGGATTTATGTACGTGGATAGCACGTATGACGGAGGACGACTGAAAGAAATCAACCGGAGCGGCGCATAAATCAAGATAGAGCATCTTTCGGCTTTCCTCCCTAAATATATCTGTATGTGGTATATAAACCGTGTGAATACTTACTTCAGCTATCATTGACCGTGTTTACCTTTGACTACTCAATAGAGGCGATCATAACTGCATCAGCGACAGGTTGCGTCACTTTAAATTGTCGACATTATGTTTGGTATAATAGAAATTGATTAAGTACAACTGTCCTGTTGTGTAACAATTTAGAAGTTAGCTAGGAAATTGTCTTCGCTGTTATTATACGTGTAGCTATTGTTGCAGGCACCTATTCATAGTATGTGGAATACGTTCATAAAAGAATAGGCGAAATAAGCTGAAGGACAGAGATCGCATGGAGCCTTTATACGTTATTTTTTTGAGCCAATGACATTACTATCTTCGTATACACCTTATACTGGCCGCAGTCAGTTTTAAGATGCAAAGAGCACGTTATTTAAGCAACGATATTGGTTCCACATCATTGTATAGATAGAGGGATCAAGATCAAGATGAGTCTATAATCAGAGAGTCCATAGTTAGGAAAAATCGGTTTCCTCTAGGAAAGGACCGGGTTTACAGTTTGAATAGATATAGTCTCCATGCTAAGATTCCCTATGAACGTCCGATCACAAAACAGCATCGACTGTTTTCTAAGTTGTGTCGACCCGGCCAGTAAATATAATATTATCCTCTCCATTAAGTCTGAATGTTGATTTTATGTCCTACCTTTACTGTGCGGAAGAACAAGTGACGCTTCCATTTTAACGCATTTAACCGCAACTGTCTGAAAGATGCAACAAAATTCACTATTATTAGGCCACTTTTTTCATTAAGTAAAGGATATATATATATATATATTTTTGTGTTACTTTAGCATTGAATCTTAAAACGTAGATCTTAGCATTCCTGGTTAGCTATTTTGTGATGATGAACATGATTTTGTTTACAAGTGATTTATAACTAAAATATTCAGCTATAAAAATCGGATGTTTGTCGACTCGGTCTGTTTGAAGATTATAAACGCTTTCTTTCATTACTTATAGAGTCAATTGTCTGGCTGACAGACGTCACACGCTTTACTACCTAAGATGACGCGGAAAGGCCATAATAAATGACTATCAAAGCTCTTAGTATAAGTTCGATTTATTTCTCACTAAAGACCTAGATAGTTTCTGCATATAACGCTTTCCTTTTTAGTCCTATAGTATATTTCTCCGTCAAAAACCTCAAGCCTTGGTTACGTGGCCTGTGCTACAGACTGGCCTTACTCTTTAATGGTCGGTCGAATGAATAAAGGAGTATTCGCGGCGACAGTATGGTAGACGACATTGTCTTGTATCTATTTCGGGCCCTAGACGACGATCGAATGTCCTAATGTATGATAGGTAACACATCGTTCTCGCACATGTCATACAGCATCGCGAAAAGCGTTTTTTACTTCATACAAACGGAGATGTATGGTCAAGCTGCAAGCGGCTTCAGTGTGCATGCGTGCGTTAATTTGATATTATTTACACACAAATATTATATTATACGTAGTACGCATGCATATATGTATAGATGTGTACATAGATATATCATATGGACCAAGGACATGGATCTAATCTCGTGTTTCCTGCACAAATTATGGGTAGCGGTGCCTGTGCTACCGATAATGAATCCGTTTCCGGCTTACGAACCCCTATTTGACGTCAATCACTAATTTGATATACATGTACACGTACCGATGGACGAACACAAGCAAGATATAGGTTGAATCTTCGTCCATTTATGCAGAACGCTTGCCTGTAGAAGCATTCTTTTGCGTTTATTCGGTAGACGGATACAATATGAATACGTATGTTAATGTTTCTTCAAGTGTTTTCAAGCGCCCTGCTAGCTTTTTTTGGACGCGGCCCCCAGTCTGTCTATCTTTGTTGCCAATGCATTTCTTGCCTATGTCTATATATGCATCTGCAACAGACGCGACACACAAGACATATGCCCTTTCCTGCAAGCTACTTGAGTATGCTTTGCCGCTACTTGTACCTTAGCAGGGGGGCTAATATGCCATTCTCTGTTGTGATGAAGGACCACCAGTATTTCCACTCTGGCCACTTTCCCACTAGCACTATGTCTTTTGCCTTGATCCGTATAAGTATCGACCACTACTTCGGCCGGCCCTCGCATTTGCTGCTGATACTACTGTTGTTTTTGTCGTGGAAGTATTCTACTAGGCAGCGGGTCACTGGCTAAATGCCCCATAAAGTTAGTTCGTCGAACTATTGGCTGGCTAGAGTGAGGCGACTGCTGGCAGCTATAGTCGAACTGGCAGCAGCACTGAATGAGGGTCGAACACTGAGCAGAAACATGTGTGGAGTGCAGGTGCCTGACTCAGTAGTGTCTTGGTGCTTGTTCACGAATCAGTGGGCGTTGGCTGCAACGGTAAAGCATAATACCGCTACCAATCTTACGGAGGACTAGGCTGGAGGGAAGCTGGCCATAGCTAATCATGGAGAATTCGTCCAACTGTACTAGGCAACTAACCGAGAGGGTCGAAATGGCGTTAGGCATAAGAAACGAACGACCGACCGACAAAGGAGAAAGAGAAGCAAGGAAAGGAAAACGACGAACTGGCCACATAGTGGCACCATACGACACCCATCGGACGGGCGAGCGGGCGGGCAGTCGCTTGGGATGCGGTGCGGCGACGCCTCCTGCGTCGGCAACGAAGCCGGTCTTGCTATGGTAAGATAGCCTTGGCCCTACACTTACTGTCCAGCGTGGAAACTGGTGTTGCCCACGGCGAAGGCTTGCCGAGGGTCAGTCAGTCGGTTGGTCGGTTGTTTTGTATCGGAGTTCGTTGTTGCTGTAGTTACCATCTTCATGGAGGCTGGCTCATCGACTTGGCCAGGCAGAGAACTAGGGTATGCCTGGGAAGAGGGGCAAACCTTAGCCGCTCTGCTGAGCCTCTTTCTTTCTGATCTTTTTCTCGGCTCCGTTGATCGCGATAGGTCCAAGCATAAGCGTATACAGGCAGGGAGTAAGAAGAACAAGCAAGCACCAGGCAGCCGATCCGTCTGTCTGGTCACTTGATCACTACATCCTCATCCAATTTCTTCGCTTACGGGACGACGACGGGAACAACGACTACGATCCTGCGAGAGCTGGCTATTGTGCTCTGGGGGTGGTCTCGAAAAGTAGAAGGCCTAGTGAACTCTCCTAGTGGCTCGACCGGTTCCACCCAGTTCTTGCTTCGTTCCTTAAGCGTTTGTCCGCTGAGGGGCATTCGGTCCGTCTAACAGCCATGCGCAATAGAAAACGCAATACAGAGAAAGAAATAACGGGAGAAAAATGGCGAGAGACCTCATTTCGGTCTACCCCATCTATATGCCCCTGTACCCGCCCTTGAAAGAGTACCATTTCTATTGCCCCAGTGCTTCGGCTTTATGGCCCTCCGCATTCCTGGCCTACCATTGGCCCCCAACTTTATCCTATCTAGAAAGAAGATGCTTCTTTCTTACTCTTATTACTACTAGTTTTTCTGTTGTTGTTGACTGCTGCCGGTCGTCGGTCCGGCCCAGATCGCTGGCACCCCACGCTGTTGGTCAGTGTTTCGTGTGGTTAGATACGCGCTTCCGCTGATTCTTGTAACGAGGATCTTTTGGTGGCAATTGACGGGCAGTTGGTCGAGGCAGATCGTTATGTGCAGCAATGAAAAACAGCGACCGGCGTGGGCTGCCAACGAGGAATGGATTGCCGACTAGCCTAAGTACTTGGGGTATCAAGCCTCCAAAAGCAGTTCCTCGTGGGACTAGTTACCTTTTGTGTGACGCAAGATGGCAAGGCGCGCGCGCTAAGGAGATGATTTACAAGTCCTCCGCACAATAGATACGCTGATACAACTACTGCCACTACTACCCAACGGAAGCGGATAATCTACTTGTGATTATATTCTGCAGCACTTGCGGCAACGATAAACGTTGAATCATTAGTGGAGCTCATGTATCGATGATTGAATAGATCCGTAATGGAAAGCGGAGGCGGCTCAGTTAGTGGCTGTCCTTTTTATTCAGGAACAGTTTAGGCTTATGGTTGGATGAAGCGTACGTATACAGTTAGAAGAAGGCTTTAAGTTTCAGTTCAAACAAATCCCTTCACAGATTTTTACCTAACCTTTTTGGTCGCTATATTTTTACATCGCGTCTATTCAAATCTACTCTTGATTTCGACCCTCTGTACATAGCTGCAATTGTGCTAATACAACAAAAAAAACTTAGACACCAAAACTACACAATGAGAAAAACGTTGAATCGTTTCTTCGAAGTTAGCATCGTCCGACGATTCAGCGATCGTCGAAGGCGAAACTCGTTCTAGCGAACGAACCATCGTCATCAAACACGACTATAAATAAATAGTGGCAAAGCTAAGTAGGTGTCAGCTACTTAATCCAAAGTGCTAACAGAGAAGCAATCGTTCATTCATAAGTGGTTTACTCGCCGAATGCATACAGGACAATCCACGTCCTACACTCAGATCGAGCAAATCTTCATCAATGATAACATTGCTACTATCGTTGTAGTTCTCTTCGCCGCCTTTTGTCTTCAAGTAGCTTGTACACGAATCTGATTCTGACCGGTCCCCATTCCGTTGTCTGTTAGCTGTTACTCAAATAAATATATTCCTCATGCGACGACAGTAGCGACAATTCTGAAACGAGAATCGCCTAGACAGAGACCTCTGGTGCGCGTTTGACGCTACCAAGATCGCGATAGAAAGGACATCGAAAGTAGAGCGCAACAGGGTCGGAGGCGGCGGCGGCGGCTATGGCAGCGATTTTTCCGAGGAAACTCACTTGACATCGGTCTAGCCTAGGTTCACAGCTGGTACCGAGAAAAAGGAGCTCCCGACACCTTCCTGCTTGCTGCCTCTAAACCTCTTGACAAAGTCTCGCATGTCACTTAAGGCAAAGGTCTCATGTGGAAATATACATGCACACTATTGTATATATAGTACGTAACAGCAGAAATTCTGCTTACAGCTCAAAATTTTAGAGGACAGAAGTTAGGCTTTCTTAGCGAAAAAGAGAGGCCGAGATAAGGAGCTCATCGTTGTACCGCGCGCGGACGACGCTGGCAAAGGGAGTGGCCAAATTCGAGATCCGAAAGGTGCACTAAGGGCTGAGGACAGGCATAATATCCTTGATCCATCACAGTTGCCTCAGGTTTCCTTATGATCCTGAGGGTTTACCTGTGTTGCTAACGCTTGCCTGAAGTATAAACTTGAAAATCGCATGGATTGTTTGCAACAGCGCCAGTGTGTCTTGTTGACTCGCGAATCTACGCGAGAACGGAACTAATAGAGAATGCTGGAGTGGGGGCCAACTTATGAATCGAGCTTATAAACGATTGGTCCAATCCAGCGGAATCAACTCAGTAAGTGTAATAACGTCTGGTCTAACTCTGTGACAATATATCTTAGTCAATCAAAACGTCCTTGATGGTAACAGGATAAGGAGCAACGTATTACACAACCTGTATAAGACAAAAAAAAAAAAACTATTTTCGATTTTTCCTTCTTCGATAGAAGTGATAGCACTTCAATTGAGTGTCCTGTCATTATGAATTCTCTGTATGTATTGTTCAAGGTAGCGTTTAAGTCTAGCCCGCTTTTTTAATATTGCTCCATGACCCTTAGCACAGATGCAACAATGGATTAACATTGGGGGATCGCCTATAAAAAAAGACTGGTGTTGAAAGCGCATGCTATTCTTTTCCTCGTCAACTTCAAATAGTTACTTCGAACCAGTGCCAAGTATAAAGAAACAATGTTATTTTGTTATGAAATCAATGAATTTACTATAGCACGTAAAGCGCTTCTCCGAAACGAGGAGCCTGCATTAGATTGACACAGTCCCTTAATATTGCCTTAGCGATACATTCTTCCTTAATATAATTCTATCATCATTGATGAAATCTCTGCACCCAAGGATAACGACTTAATTGAATGATAACAGGCTGCTGCTTCTTCTCTTTTGTATTTCAGACGCATTTTCTGCTTGTTAACATTAGCTGGTATGCTCTCTAATACCCGACTTAATATGGTTAAATTGAAGCATGTAAGGGCTACCGCTGTGAATAGATCAGAGGCAATATCTCTCCGAAAGACGATGAGAAAAATATTATATAGCGCGCCACCTATCGTAGGATATCAAAACCATGGTCCTGACCACTCTCCTAACCCTGCATGAATAGTCGCTTTAATTATATTTATGTAGAATTGTTGTTGTTGTTATTGTTTTGCCGATTTCCCCAACGACTACGACGGTGTTGTTAATGATGATGTCGCTTATTCGTGAAGCTTCTGGTATTAGGATAGTCTGTTTATCCTCCGGCCTGGAGAGACACTAGGAGGGAAACAGCAGTAAGCCTTGATCGTGCTACAAGCTGTCAGAAGTACGTTTTCTCCATCCATCGGATCGAACGTTTTCTTCATGGCTTGCCAACATACGAGTTGGGCGGTTTTAGCATTGGTGCAGGGCACAACGGAGGCACAATGTAGAGCCAAGTCAGGAACGAACCCGTGTTAGCAACAGAGACCGAGTTAGACAAACGAAACAAGCGAGAAACGAATGTGGTGGCACTACTGGAAGAGACCTGGAGGATTGGATGCAGTTGAGCACCGAACAAACTCCGGATCGTTCACTTCCTTGCCTTCTCACTGTCCTCTTCGTAGTAGTGTCGCCATCGTTGTTGTACTGCTTTAACAAGTAGTATCAACCGGCGTTGCTAAGTTGGACAGCGCTAGCAGTGACGGCAGCCCACACGCAAGCAGAAGGAGCACATCCAACTCTATTACCGCGCATGGACACAGGACCTGGAGACAAGGCGCTCACAAGCGGACAGATAGTAATAGGTCGGCATCAGAGAAAGCTCAGAGGCTGACTCGCACGCTGGCAGAGTCGAACCAACCAACCAAGCATTCTCCCTGCGTTCTTTTTTCTCTTCGCGAGACGAAGAGGACAGAGGCAGAGCGTTCGCGGACGGCGGCGGCGACGCTGGCCGCGCCGCGTTGGCGCTTCACTGCGCCGCGGCTGCTGCTGCTGCCGCCAACACCGCGCGGGTGCTGCGGGCGGCGGGTGAGTGGTTCAATAAAGATTTCACACTAGAGTGGCTCCTTCTCCGGGAGGAGCCCTGAGCACTCCCCAGCCCTGGTCGGGAGCCAGAGCCGCCCCCTCTCAGCCGACGGCCCCAGAACACTCATTCCGTTCTCTACCCGCGAGTTTGCAAACCTCCAGCAGGCCTTGCTGGCTCAACGCTGCCTTCTCGAATCCGACCGAAGTCCCTAGCTGCAGCCAACCTCCGCACAGTGAACCCTCCTCGCCCTCGATTCCCCTGGCGTGCGCTTCACCTAGAACCTTCTCCCCAAAGCATCCCCCTATGTTCTCCCTGCCCTCGATTCCTCCCTTAGTTTAGTTGCTTACAGCCGCCGGCAGTGACAGCCTGCACAAACCCTGCACTAGCCTCCCCGAGTCGCTCTGCCAGCCAGTGACAACGGCGGTACAGCAGACGCCCTTCGAGAGGGACGGCTGAGACAAGTCGAGTCGACTAGGTTAGACTGGGCTCGGCTCGTCGTGGGCTTCGTGCCTTGCTCTCATCGTACTTTGTACAGTCCAGCAAAACGAGGGGGCCCAGGGCTGGCAGCACGAGCAGGCGAACCAGCCGGCCGACCCGTCTGCAAACGGGACGCCAGCCTTACGCTTCGCTGGCCGGGCGTCGCAAGTGACACTGCCCCCTCCACTGCCTCCCTGGGTTTGTTTCTATCTTGCGAGCTCTCTCCTCTTGTCTCGTTCTGTAGCGCTCTCTGGCTGTGCTGTCGTCCAACCGCTGCCAGCAAGACGACCAACAGAACCAGTAGCACTGCTCACGGGAAGTGGGCCCAGCCTGCCTGCCTGCCTGATCCACATAGGTCCGCGCAGCCAGGCACACACTCAGGCTACTAGAGCTTCGGCAGTTTCACAGCCACAGGTCTGTTTCAACCGGGTACGAAGTGGCTGGGCCCAGGCGGCTTATGCCGTACGAGCAGCAGTTCTCTCTTTCGCCGGTTGGCTCGTTCGAAGCGCCGACACAGCCGACCGCTTCTTTGCCCCGTTGCTTCGGTCGGCGCCGATATTACAACAGCTGCGGTAGTAGAACTGATCGTAGTGGGACTGCTACGCGGCCAGACTTTCATACCAATAACAGTCGTTGTATAGTTGTGCCTGCGTAAGAAGTCCTCGAATCTGCGCACGCTGCTAACCTTAGCTGCCGCCGCTTGGAGCGTCGCAGTGAAACTGTCGTTCATTTTGATGAAGACAACGACGATGGCGACAACAGTTCGCTTTCGGCATCCTCGACGTTGGCGGCGCAACGGCGAAATAGTGGCGTGCCGGCAGCGGATCCTAAGCAAGGAAACGAGTCGTGATAATGGTGGCGCTGATGGAAGAAGAAGCCCCATCGTAGGCTCACAAAAGAGAAATAAAAAGGTGCAAGTAAGGGAAAGATCAAAGACGGAACTGGGGCGAGGGTTTAAAATGGAAAAGTTACCGTTCGGATCTATTCTGCCCTGCGGATAGTTGAAGCATCACTGCAATACGCAAAATGCACACGCTGAAAGAAATCCCTATATGGCCTACGGGGCTATGCGGTTAGTGCTATACGCTATAACATTGCATCATAGTAGTAAAATGGTGGTAAAAAATGGCCCCAAGTCTTTTGAAGGTACAGACGGATCAAGATATGCTCTTTTTTTTTTTTTATTGAAATGTCTTTCATGACTCTGACTAATTGCACTAGACAAGCATCAAAGCTCATGATCCAACGATGCCGTGCTTACTCTCTTTTTAAATCACGCCACTTTGTATTTTCTTTGTAGCTCCATTTGGACCCTGCACGTGCGAGAACATGGAATACAATTATTTTTCTGTCGTTGACCACCGTGCGACTCGGACTCATAATGAAATTCGACTTTACGTAGTTGTACAACCATTCATCGTTTCGAGGATGCTACCCCTACCTGTGTTGAACGTGCCAGCTTTCAAATCTGACTGGGGCTAAGGGGGTTTAGGGGTGATTGGCGCACCAGCCAGAACGTTGTAGACTGCTGTGCAATGTAGCAGCTGTCGTCAACCAGCACTAGAACAGCCATTTGTCCTGAAGCCGCCTTGAAGCGGTCCAATAGAGCGTCAAATCTCTATAGCTAGCGACGACTACTGCACAAGCGACACACTGGTACTGACCAATCTCTCCAGCGGGAGACGTATGGCAGACCAGCTATAGCGACGACGCGGATTGTTGTTCGAATTAGTTCTTTGTATGTTCTGCTCTTAGCCTCTTTTTCTGCAGGCTTCTGTTCGCCTGCAGCAATCGAACAGTATCGATACAAGCTTGTGTTACACTGTCGCTATGTAGGCTAGTTGAATGCGGTGCAGTTAGTCGTCCGTGTCCGTCTTTGAGATACCTCTCTGAGCAGAAAGGTAGGTAACCGTTAACCCGCCTCGTGAGATTTGAAGCTAACGCCGAAATCTCACGGATTCATAGTTGTCGTCGCCACGGTCTCTCAGCGATCTTATGCTGTATCATTTTGCTCATCTTCGAGTTCAGCCTCGTAGCATCAGAAGTGGCTCGACCTCCAAGCCGAGCCCTTCTAATGCTACCCGGGCCGCCTGTAATGCTGGAACCACGGCACCTTAATCCTATCCTTGTCCGTTCCCCTTGTTGAAATGGTTTGCTTTTTCTTGCCTGTCACGCCTCGCTGGCGGTACCGCGCGAATAGCGTCAACTCGACAATAGGGAAGTGTCTGACTACTGTTACAACGACGACTGCTATGCACTGTAGCTTAAACTACGAAGGACGACGTCGTCGATTCGCTGAGCCGACATTTGTTGCCGAAACCGCAATCATCGCTAGCAGCATTCCTTGTGTGAGTCTCACGCAGTTAGTGGTGTCATATTGTCGTTCAAAACATTGAACTTCACAAGACAATTTAGTCTTCTTCCTGGTTGTACCCAACCTGGAACCTAGTAGAAAACCAACTTATCCGAGGTAACCTATGACGAAACGTTCGCGAATACTTTTTCGTACTGGTCTTCAGTGGGCGACCTCCCAAACCTACCATGAGCCAGTCGACAATCGAAGAAAACGCACTGCAATACACTCGATACTGAACCATCGAGTCCGAGTTTTCGTTAACCTGTTCGACAGATGGTGATAATCGTAGGAGCACGAAAACTAAACCAGCTAACGACCGAACTGATACGTAAGATCAAAATGCCTCGAAACCTTAGGAAGAAGCCTGGTAAGGAAAAAGGTACTGCCAGCAGTATTTTAGAGATGCGCTGAGAGCTGAAGGCAACTTGAACATAGTGTGGTCCAACGAAACGATGGATCCACTAATTTAAAGAGACTCTGCAGAACTGAAAGGAGAGCAAAGCGTGGCGTTGCACTGTTGTCCACCCTCGTCTTGAATAGACACTATTGAAAAGATTGGGATGCTGCACGCTCAATGGACTCCGAGGTCGCTGGCTTTTTAGGTACGATAGGCTTCTTCTGCGTCGGGCGTTATCGCTGCCACCGCCGCCGTCGTCGTCGTCGTCGCGGTCGCTTGGCGGGCTCCAAAACGACATCTTCAACATTGGCACCGTCGCCGATCCCTAAGCATTGCTGAATGTGTGAACATTGGCGTATCTGATGTTTTAGCTTGACTCGGCTTACCAGTTTGCTTAACCGGCCAAATGCGTATGGTAACCGCTTTGTTTAACGACAGGCCCTGACCGTTCGACCATACTGATAATAAGCCAGCTTCCAGCAAGCAGCGCGCACGTTACCACCAGGAGCGAGCACAGCGCGAGACACTTACATTTCTATACGAATGCGTCTTTATTGATGTTTTTTTTTTTATCATTTAAAAAAACAATAATAATAACTAAGTGTTTAGCATTTAAAATGTATGAACACGCTCATTTTCACCGCGATACTGTATTACATATCGTAATATGCTCAGGGAACCGATACTTGATTTCGTTCCTTGTGTTTCTATGGCTAGATAACCAAACAAAAGTAACTGCTGAGTAAAGTGGTGGTCTTTGTTTTGATTAGAAAGAAGGTTTTAACTGCTGACGTTTTAGTAAAGGTCGAGTATGTTTCCGCTTCCGATATATTGAAGCTTTAACGCTGCTACGCTGAAGTACCATGGCATCTCTAATGACATTACGGTAAAGGAAATAGTGTTAAAATATCGAATTGTTGGGATATTAATTTGTGGTTATGTCAACAACATAATTTTTGTCAGTTATTTAAAAAAAAAATTCATGAAAAGTAAATTTGTTCTACATGTAAGCTAAGTATTTTTCTTAGGAACTATTCACGCCAACCAAAATTAGGATAGATCCTAATATCGTGTTTCAATTTAATAGAAGTCAATCTTTCAGGAGATGATAAAGATTTGTAAACGGATCATTTCTACTAATAAGAGCATAAAATGTCGGTATTTTTCTGGTGCAAAATTTTTCCGCGGAAAATCGACATTACGAATGGATAACTAAATGAGAAAAATTCTGCCCGCATTTAGAACAAGAAACAGATGATAACACCGTGGCAAAGAATCGTCGTATTGTTTAATAATAATCTTTTTCATTTTATGTCGGTTTATTCCAAACAGCTAGTAGCAATAGGTCAATTCATGTCGAAGGCCTAGGAGCTGCCTAAGGTTAAAGGCCCGGCTTTTACATTTGGAACCGCCGAAACGCCGTAAGGCAAACGGAACAACGAAACAATTTCCAGTTTTGCGGGGCAACAGTTTTTCTTGGACACAATCCAGCATTCTAGTTGAACTTGAACTTATTCAGATTTTAACTGAGGTCACAACAAGCGCTCGAAGTAGCTGCCGTTAACCATAACACACATTTCGCATCAACAAAAAAATTCGATACGTATCTAAAGATATCGGTTATTGCGTAACTAACGGGAATTCAGAAATATCAAAAAATCTTTGCTGATAAGGTTAGGTTCTTCTTTTTTAAAAGATCTAAACTTCGCTACGTCGGACGGTCGAGGTAGTCAAGCAAGGATCTCCGGTAGCTTCGAAGCATGCCCAACTTTTGTATTCAAACAGCAGCCTACAATAGCATCAAAACAGGCTGCAAAAGACAGCCTTATAGGTTGAACCTTATTCTCCCGATCTAATCGCAGGAGTGCTCTCAACAATATCCGTTAACTTAAAATATGTGTATATCTATAAACTTTTGTCCAGTACTCAGCGTACGCTATTATTCATGGTCTCTATACGAGACACTTCTTGTGACGATAGCTGACTTATCTAAACAAATCGACCCTTTCTCTGGCAAAATACTCGATTGTGTAGCAACGGGTCTTCTAATTGCTACTCTTCACAAATGAGATGGTTTTCAGTATTCCGTATACCCCGTCAGCCTTTGACTGGTACCTTACGAAACCACACTCATGAATTTGAACAGTATATGAAGTTTATAAACAACTTAACTTTGGAATTAAACGAAAACAATGTGAAAATTACTACTATGTATCTTTATCTAAATGAGTTCAATACCAAGGTATTCGAATCGGCCGCCCTCCACACCAATGCAGCATTTCTTATTATTATCTTTCGAAGTGATATATGCCTTGTGTTGTTTGTGGCAAGGCGTAATATCAGCCTCTTGTTGTTCCATTCGGAAAATACTTCCTTGGTTAAAGTCGATAGCTTTAGAAGATCGCGGGTTTAGACACAGGTCACGTTTAAAAGGTTGCTGGTCGATGTCGGTAACTAGAACCCTGCAGAATTTTAGACAAAAAGCCGGGAATAGTTTAAAAAGACCTAAACATGTGTGAATTTCAATATTCGATATCACGAAAACTAGATTGTTGCGCCACTTTTCTGCTGTGTCTCGATGAGTGACTGGTGTTTGATGCTCGACGCCGTCGTCAGCCGTACCACCGTACGGCTGGACGGGATCAAATAGATGCCACTACGATGGGAAACATATCATTCACGTAAAATCAGAGTGTTTAAATGAAGCCGAACGTCTTGATTCACCGCCATTGATCCATCGTAACTTACACATCTATCATCAGCATTATTCAACTTGAAATAAATTATGCAAATCTCTTGCTACAAAATGATGTACTCGGCAAAAACGTATGATTCTGCTTTATTTGTGCAGACTGCCATAGTTGTGGTTCGTCCTGTCGGGTAATCGGTTTATATTTCTTAACACTCAATAGCGCGATAAATCGGCATGTATTCGTTTCTATCTATCGCTCACCTCTATATGTCCCAATCTATAGTCATTGAAGGTAACACTCCGACGATTCCGAGCACCTTCATATCATCATCATTATTATTACTATGATTATCATCGTATGTTAATAAACGCGACAACCTCACAGCCTCCTTTTTGAAGGGGTGTCAGTCTTCTGGCCTTCGCTGATTGGCCCAAACGGCTATTGGATATCGCTAGAAGCTCTAACCAGTTCTCTTTAGCTCCGGTTCTTCGGCTATCTGTTTGGTTCGTCGGTCTGATCCTACTAGGCTCTGAATACGCAAGCGTCCTATCTGGCCTGGCAGTCGGTGCTGCTCCTGGCCTTCTGTCCGCTTCAGTGAATTTCGTGGGGTCGGACGACCATAGGTCTTCCGCTCGGCTGGGTGTGGAGCTGTGGCGGCTGCCGTAGCAATGGGCCGCTTTCAACGCTGCTAGTGCCTCCGACGCTGCTGCTATTGCTACAACGATCGACGCAAATAGTTCCGGAGATAGAATGGGCTCCAGACAAACCAGAGCACCAGCAGGATCGCTACTATGACATGTGTTCTTATCCTACTTAGCTGCCAGCTACTTATACCTGGCGTTTCTAACAACAGACACATCCCCGGTTCTGTGACAATATTGAAACAATTTTTGCCGGCACTTCACCGACAAACGCTTTGCATGTAGAGTCTTCGCAGGCCTCCAGCTTGCAAACCAATGGTCATTGTTACAACCATGTGGAAGCGCTGTCGCCAGACGTGCCCGGTTGCTATAACAACGCCCGCTTGAAAATTGCGTTCCAAATCCGTACTTGTGACGCTATCTACATTGGTAACAGTATCACTAACGCTGGCACTTTATAGCATCTGTGGCAGGCGCCGTACTTCACAGAGGTTCCACGGTATTGCACTAAACTCGAGCCGGCGCTAGATAAAAAAAAGGTGACAGAGATTCTGGTCGTTGCGGGAAATTCTGTAGAGGCTACGCTGAAGCGGGCACAATTCGCCGCCTGCTTCTTCTTCCTCCTCCCTTCCATATGAGACCCGTATAGGATGAAGTCATCACCATCGTGTCCTTCGTGTATGTCGAAGAGGGACTTTTAGGAGCAACGAGCAGCGCGCGAGACACATTGTAACAATATGGAAGGCGACAATCGAAACCAGTGATCAGGCGAGACCAATTGAGTTGCGCTGCGTGCCACTCGCTTACTGCTTGACACTGTTATGTTCTTAAACTAGACAATCATCTCAGAAAGGGTCGCTCGCCGGACCCAGCCCATAGAGCTACTCAGTAATGACAAGCGTACGAGCTCATAATGCGCTTATTTTGTTGTCGTTACTTAAACTAGTTGTTGTTATTTGGAGTTCTCCTTTGCGTAGCCAGAGCTACGACAACAAACAGAAGTAATATTGCTCCGCCAAAATTAAAGCCGTGTGCAATAGCTAACAAGGGTTGTACCGAGCTCTTCAAACGAAGGACAAATATAGGACGTAACGAATTCACGTGTAGCAAATAACTTGTGAGCTTCAATTTTGTAGGACCTGAGTCGCAGCTGAAATTGCTTATTTATTCGAAGGCGACAAAAACAACTCACGTTGTTGGTTATTATAGCATTAAACAGAAATGGCACATATCAGAGATACTTTTTGCTGGACGTTTCGTAACAGCCGCTGATATATAGGTCAATAAGCTCGAGTATCAATACACAAGTACATGCCTTTTTAAAATTTCTCAGTCAATTCAGAACTGCAACACTCTTGTTTGCTTGCTAGAATCTGAGGCACACATGACTGAAGTTATAAGGAAGGCGAGTTTTGTATGTTTTATAGTATAGCTTATGTCGAAAACATTGATTTCCATTAAGTTCTCAAGTGGCGATATGGTGTTCCTAATGCAGGATGTAACATACCCAGAGAATTTGTTACATTTAATTAGCAAGCCCATGTGAATGGCCGCTGACATAAAGGTGTTTACGGTAAATTAGCCAAATTAAATTTTATGGATCAGTGCCTACCCGCTTTGAGTGATAAGATACGTAGCCTCAAAGATATACCTACCTGAAGAGAATTGAAACGTATCACGACTGATTGTTAATGACGTGTTTTTGATGTTAATGGCTTAACGACAACGAAGTATCTGCGTGATACCGCATACTGTCGTTGTGTAAACTTCTGCTTTTTTTCTTTTACCCTATGAGATGACGTCTGAGATTTCTTAAGTTGTTCTATAAGTGAGAAACGTGAACTGCCTCAACGTTTGTCCTTTGGCATATTTATATTCGGATATTAGGTACTAGTTTGACCTGTTTCTACTCAATAACGTTGCCGTCAAGTCCTTCCGTATTCGACTACATACGATCTGCGTAGCATCTGTGCGTACAAATATTGCCCACAAAATTCCCACTGGAACAGACGAGCCAGCCGAATCACGACCAGTACCCTCCACCTCCGAGGGGCATAGTCCTCCCTATGGGCACCCAGAGCAATACACTTCCGCCGCCCTGTGCAACCCTCATTGTCCCTCGGGCGCAACAACAAGTGGATTAGTCTCATGCAGTTAAGCGACTCGATTGGCATCATCACGGTTTGCTTAGGCTGTCTCAATTTTCAGCCAAACCTAGACTTGAACAACGATACAACCAGAGCTGGGAGCCGAGTGTTGATCACTCCCAAGGGAATCTTCGCCGCACGAAAGCAGCGAAGATCTGGGATCTAGCGGAAAACACATTTATCATTAAGACTAGCGACAAATTGACATTGAATTGAGTAACTCCCCCTCGAGATACGAAAATCGTTGGTTATTAAACGAAATCTTAGTCACATATTGATTTATTGCGCTATATGGTTTTACAGGAGCAATGGCTTATGAAACCCTCTAACACCTAATTTTAAAATGTTTCCTCATTTTATGACAGTTAATGTTGTAAACGTATTTACTGTAAAACTAACACCTGTGAGTCTAATTAATTGTATATACTTTTAGTTGTTGTGTTTTCAAAACGGTCGATCCTTACGTCCAAAGCTTCCTATCGGGCGGACCAGAAGAGGTTATGATGTGCGCGTGCCGGGCAGAAATAACAATAATACATTAAATGTAGAAACGTCGCCAACTTAAGTGGACTTAGGAAGGACTTAAGTGAACCTCGCCAAAATTCTAAAACAAAAAAAAAAAAAAGCCGGAAACCTTTTCTAACGGAACTACTAGCTTTCGGATATACGCCACCTGCAGAATACGGATACGCAGTTATTATGGAACTATCTTCATTCGAACTGTTTGCCCACACAGTTTTAGTGAACAAGATGAAATGCCGTTTAATCATCAAAGGGCAATGCCTTCTATATAATTACTATGATGAACTGTAGAAAGTTTTATGGTATCTGTATAGCGATTGGATCACGAATTTACATTGATTTTCAGAAAAGCCGCCGTTTTACCTTTTCAGCTACAGAGTGAGAGCTAACATTACACGCTCATTAAATCTGCTATTGAACCTATATTGGCTGAACTATATGGCTGCTTATCGAGAGCGGTTAGGGTTTCTAAAACTAATTAATGACTGAAGTTATTTTCATAATTTTGTTATTTATAGTTCCGAACATTTGTGTGCTTGTAATTAATTAATTAGTAAAAATAAAACTACTTCAATAGTTCTGTTTTAAATAGATAAAGCAATAAACAACCTGTTTCTTGTTTTATTTCTGATACATAATATCGTACCGTCAATTCCGGTTTTCCATGTAAAACCTCAAGGCGTCTCCGACCGTTCGCAAGATATTTGAAACAAAGGTTTGTCGTTATTTCGAAACAATGCTCCTACTCGTCTCTCCTCTAAGCTCTGCTACAGCTTTTCTTTGGGTTCCAAAATGGACCAATTTCGGATTAAGACTCGCCAGGGTGATAACTACTGGGTATTTCGTCTAGATATATCGTTTGCTACACTGCAGGACAAACTAGCCGTTGCGTGTCAACAAATTTCCTGCGCCCTTCAACGGTTCAGTATGAAACGAACATTGTGTAACGCTATAACTTATACTTTTTGCTATCCTTATCAGCTGAATCTTTGGATCAGATGGATATGCTGCTGTGCCTGTTTGTCCGCTCCCGCTTAGGACATTCTTAGCACAAACATCCTTCGACATCATGTCAAGCATTACCACTAGTACCAAGTGGTCGTCTCTGTCTACGACAGGGGCAATTGCAACGACACACTTCTTGCCATTCCTGCGAATCACGAGGCAAGCGTCTATCAACCTTTGACGCCGGCCTACTCGATGATGATATAACCCCAGAAATAGGACATGTCGTAGGAAAACTGATCCGAGGAAGCGGCGCCTGACAATACTGGACAACACAACGGACCTCGGAATGATCCTCCTAGCCGACACAAGCTCATCATCTAAGCTCGACTGAGGAACGAATGAACCAATGGACTCTGTTCGTGTGTTAGTCCCCGACGGCGGCACGCGTCGTTCATCTGTTCCGTGACAGAGGTTAGTAACATATATATAGGGGCGGCGGTTCGCAGAACAGAGCTGCTGTACTGAGTTGGTGTCGACCATTCCAACATTGTTCGATGGGTCGAGCAGTACAAAAGGGACTGACAAGGACCAGGGTGGGGTAGAGGGAGACTGCGGGTTGAGCACCAAATGCAAGTGTCCCGCTCCCACCCAAATGAGTAGTAGCAACGGCTCTATTGAACGCGATTGCGACGTGGCCTTGTTCTATTCTGCGGGCTGAAACAGCCCGTTCTCGTGGGTACACATCATGTTCCCTTACCCTTACGATGCTTATCCTACAAACAGTGACAGTTATCAAAAGTGGGTAAAATTTTTAGTTATTTTTCAATTGTTTATTTAATTTAGTAATTTTATAACCATTAAAATAGAATTCTGAAAATCGTGAAGATAGATCTGCATGGGCCTCTGTTACTGCGCTCTGCGTGTAACCTTACCCGGTAAATGTTTTCTAAGATACCACTTTAATGGCTATATGATAAGGTTATATATATATATATATATAGATAGATAGAAAGAGCTCGAAGAATACTTGCTAATAACAGGGGGCAAACGAATTTAACACTGAGCAATTTGAAGACAAGAAGATCTTTATTAGCCGGATTTATTTTACAATAGTTTCAAAAATATCGAGAAGAGGCAGTTCGGTGATAAAAGACTATTTCGAATTGGTCAAAACAAAAACATATACCTTTTTCACTCACAACGGTATTCGCATAATAAAAATATTTTCCAATTTTTATTTTTATGAACATTTAAAATCGTTTAATGGCAGAAAAATAAATATGTTGGCTTTTAGAACTAGCCGCTTTTGGTCCATTTCCCCACCACGAACCCGATCTCTCAGCGGGCGTACGCGAAAGCGTTTCCGCAAAAAACAAAAGCTTACCGTTCAAGCTGTACATCCAACATTAGTTTTGATTTATGATACATCAGATAAATTGTGATTATCGCAAGTAGTAGGAGAATATTTGTATTTACGTGACTGCATTTGCCTCAGTATGAATTGTTTTTATCGTTTATTTAGCCCGTCCCTACCGCTGCTGTCTAGGACATGTCTCTGGCATTCCGTGTCAGCGGTGGCCAATATTAGGTCCTAATAACTTCTGCGGCGTGGCTCGTCTTTGCCGTCTTAGCAAAGCGACATTTAAACGCATGGCCGACAAACGACAGCCAGTAAAAATCACAGTTGCAATCCAAGAAAATGTCAGAGCACAGCCTTGTTCAGGCCCCGCCTCCGTCGGTACGCTCGTATCTGAGAGCATCGAAAGGTGTCTGATACTTTACATTATAACAGTTCTGTAGCTCGGTTTTTCTAACCGTAGAAGCAGCAGTGATAAAGTCACTAATGTTATAGTAGAAGCTGGGCTTCTTAATTGTATGTGCATGCATTGTAACACCCAAAATCGGCGGCAGTAGCGGCAATTTAGAAACGCACGCTGCCGGCGAAGTCATACAGCGCTGACCCTACTGGTGACACCTATATCCCGCGTTAGTACCATTAGCATTAGACATTTAGCTATAAACTCACAGTAGAAATGGAGAACCACGACAAGCGACCCCTGTGGATCCTTCAGATCGGGTAGACCTTCTCGACTACGAATCTCTTCTGTTTCGGATACTTACGAGATTTGTATGTAGATATACATATCTTTCTCTCTTTATATATATAAACTGCGAAATCGGGTGAAACCGGCCGACCGGCACGACGACAAAGGACTGACTCCTAGATAGATGGCACTGTAGTTGATACCCTTATTGACTTGAATGCTGCCGCCGCCGCCGCCTCAACTTCAACATGAATTTCAACACCTCCCCGATAGAAAGAAAGTCACCACAGATTCATAATTCATTCATCTTCATTGAGGTCGACCGCACGGACCACGAACTCGAGCAGTTCGCATAGGACACAAGGCTCCCACAGGCGACAAGGAGCGTCTGTTTCTTTGACTCGTTCTCTCTTTTTGAGCGGTGTTGTTAAACCCGCGATGATAATGGGGTGTCAATGATGCTATTGGTGCTGACTGGTGTCAGGTCGTTTATTGATTACGCACTGTTGATTGCGGTCGTTTGCTGTTGCATTACACTGACAGGACGTGGCGGGTTACTGCCGCCGCCTGTTGGTGCCGACGACGACGACAATGACGGCGAGAAGTAACAACTGAACAAGCGGAGTAGGAAACGAGCGGACGCCAAACGACCCCGCCAACACAAAACTGATCTCTCGTGTCTCCAAAATCTATATGTGTCTGTGTATATCTCCTCCGATTGGTTTAATAATACTTTGTTGTGGCCGCCGCAGCTTCGTTGCCCGTTTACAGAATTGCCTAGCAGTCTAAATGCTCTGTTCGGTTGTTTGGCGATCATTCGCTAGCAGGCCTTTTAGTCCTTAACAGGCGCGCCGATGTTGCCGCCACTGTGCTAAAACTCAGCACAGATTGAGATATTTCTCCTCGCCGCAAAGAGTCAGGCTTACGATCCAGACAAGACACAATACAATCCTATTGCTTCGGAACCGACTAAGTCTGCTTGCACGTTGAGCCATACCTATCTAATATCTATCCTACCTATACATACATATCCATATAGAAGCATATGATTGCTAGACACAACCGACCGCAATATGCCACTGCGACAGCGGTAGCAGCACTAACGGCTCTATAGCAATTTCGCCGAGACCACTGGCAGTAATCGGCTGTCGACGAACTTCTTCGGCAATTTCTCTCCTTCCCGCGAGCTCTTCAATAGCCGAATCTTGTCCGACCGCATGTAGAGCTCAATCTCGCCTAGGACTAGCACGAGGAAGGACACGTCCGTACTCGCATAGGCCTATAGTATAAACGAGTAGTTTCGCGGGCCGCCGTGAAAGGCACGACGGCGAAACAGCAACGATACGAACAGAACGAAAGCAATGACGGCTCTTCTGAGGCGCTCCCTTGGACAGGCAGAGTGAAGCAGTGAGAAATAGGCCAACAGACAAAGACACCCATGGCCGCAGCCAAGTGGCAGAACGAAAGGCCGCTACCGCAGCGACCACATCAAACAGCGAACAGCCGCGGACTTCGGCTCTAATGGTGAATCTCTTCATGGGCACCAGGACACTGCAACAAATCGACTGGGAGTTACAGAGAACTGAAAGGGAACCAAACGGAGTCTGCAAGGGCCAGTCAAGGCAGAGGGAAGAGTCTTCGTATACGACGCAAGCAAGCAACCAGGCTTCTCTCCAGCAGCTCGAATGACATCAACAGGACAAAACATAGACGTAACATGTGTAGACACACATAGATCGAGCTGGGGCACACAATTTCATGGAGACCGTCGCATCGTCAGCGACAGAATTCATTTAGCGAATTGGTCCGCAGTAACTTAATTGGCGGAATGATGCTAATACACATTAGTCGACGGCGGCTCGATAGCCAGTCTGGTGCAAAAGTTAGCGAAGAGAAGTTCCAGGTACCCTACGCGCGCATATAAAGCACCGAAACGCTAATTAGGAGAGAAACGCAGTACTGGTTCTGTGTCTTTGTCTATACAAATTTCAAATCAAAATAGTTTATCTATTAGCATGTCTCGAATCAGGTGAATCTTTTTATATATATACGTACGTATACCGTCTACAGTTGAGGCGTAGGAGGCGTATTTGATTTTGAAAACGAGTTCGTGTGGTTTGACAACAGTTTTCTTTAGAAATCACATTGTAGGCGCGCATGACCTTAAATTCGGTGTTTAGGCCCATATTGGGCACTTGCCATTCGCTACAAGCCGAGCCCTTAGGCGATCTAGCGTTGTCTTTCAGAGACCTTCACTTAACAAAGGCAGCTATCGATATCTCCGTCGGACATCAAACCCATCAATTCTAGGAAGACCGGAAAACAGCTGCCGGTACATTAGCAAACGGGGTACGTCCATACATCTCGGTTGTAAATTTCAAAACAATTTAATATAATTACCCTTGGGCAATAGTATTAACTTCTGAATTAGCCAGAAACTAGCAAAGGGACAGCTAGATAGTACCTTTATGTACCACCTTATATTCTAGTTCGGTCTGTTAGATCCTGAACAGTATAAGGGGTACATGAATCTTACATTTTTACACACTCTTAAGTTCATCCAATAACCTTCTGCTTACAATATATCATATGCCTCGCTATAAGATGCTGATGCAGCATCGTGTTCTACTGGGCAATGGACGTTTATAGTTTCCCATACTTTTCTACAGACGTTGCGTCGTCTAGTAACGATATGGTAACGACAACAAGCCTTTCCTTAAAGAAGGTGCTCTATTTCCGTAATCTAAATGTGTCTAACGTTTAAATAATTTATCTGCTGGCCAATCATACTGAAGATCGGGAAAACTATACACACTGAACGAGGCGTTTTTGTCGTGTGTATAATATCTGTTGTATTTTTTTGCCTGTTTTTTCAACTATTATATCTATGGAAATTACAGTTGGAGACTCTGCAATGAACAACTTTCATCTTGTAAAGCTAATACGAATTGACTTAACTGTCTGCGCTATGCATTTGTCCGAAAACTCTCGCTCTTTCTCTACTTAAAAACAATTATACAATTACGACCAGGACATCTTTTCACCCTATCTAAAGGACCAATGTTCGCTCCACTCAAGGATAAAACAACAGGAATACTCATAACAACAGTATTATTATTTAGGCCAAAATAGCAGAGCCCCCATACGCCGAGCCCCCTATTCAGCGCTCGAGACCTCCCGTTGAGCCAAGTCTACGCCTTCGATGTAACATGTGAAAATTCGCCTCTAATTGTCTACGACAATATAATGGCACACAATTGACTCACCCCCAATATCTATTTCCCCCTCCATCCGAGAATCGTCTCCCTTTACACCAGCGTGAAATATGATCAGCGATATATCGACCGCTAACCACTACAACGGGTCCGCCGCTGTAATAATGTCACTAGCCGGCGACCATGTCATCGAGAAGAGCAATTCTGTCGGAATCGCATGTGCCGCCTTTCCTGATGTTTATACGGTCTTCATGGTCATCTGATCGACGAAGTTCGTGCAGGCGAACTTTCCGTCGTGGCTGCAGCTGTACTGCTGCCGACTGGGTCATCATCGCAATCAGCATCAACACCATCACCACCCACGAACATGTTGACGCCAGCGAGCTCAGCCATATTGGCTTGGACCGCTCAATGAACTGAGGGCAGTACTACAATGGGAAACATGAAACGCATTTGAGTCAAATTGAGAGATTTGTTGCGGCTGCTTGCGCAATCGGGAGCTTAATGCAGATCTGGGTTGATCCGCCCGAACCGTGCGTGTGTTGCTGATGAGTGCGTGTATCAATGCCCCCGAAAAAAGAAAAAAGACGAAATGAAAAAGGACAGAGATGTCTGTCATCCGATACTAGTTGCCCTTTCTGCATTGCCCCTCAGGAGGCGCTGCTGACACAACTCTCGCAACGACTACCATTACTCTGTCTAGCGCGTTCGCCTCAGAGAATCGTCAGCACCATTGGATGATCATTATTATTAGGACCATCATAGTCTACCGCATTCTTCTTCCGCAGATACTATGTGTTTGGTGGACATAGAGCTAGAGAGGTCTGCCGCGCAATATGGACTTTCCCCTCGAGGGAGGACGTGTCGAAAAGCTCACACAAGTCTCGTCAGCAAAAGCAAAAAATGCTGATTTCAAAGAGACAGCTTAATGACAGGAGCAGTGAAACAGTCGCTGACTATATATTGAAATTACAGAAACTCACATATGATAGGTACATACAACGCTATCGAAGTATAGAATACGCCTGTGTATTGATGAATACGCGCTCGTAATCGGATTCTGCCGCTCGCAATGCTGCCAGCGAATGTTGTCGAGCTCGCGGCTTGACTTCTCGCGCTCTGAGTACAAGCATCTGCTGCTGAAGCCGATGATTGCTGACATCGTAGAAGATTTAGTGATAAGTGCTGTGGGCGGGCTGGATCGGGGGGTACGATGGGAACTCGCCACGGGAAACTTCTATCTGTATTCCATGGCGTTCCTTTAGCCTCACTTTAATGCAATTTAGCGCGTCGTTGATCGTTGCCCAAGCAGCATATGAGCAAGCAATAATGGCGGATGGTCTTATCCGGATTCAGATTGTGAGGCAGGTCAGAGCGTTAGTGGCCATAACACTAAACAATTGAAACATAACTCCACCATCAAGGTAGGAGATATGAAAAAAACATGGGAACTATTCATTAATGTTTATTTGGCCCGACGTCGAAAGAATCTGCTGAGAAAGCTTGTACCGTACAGATTTTAAGCTGTAATATTCGTTTGCCATTTGCCATACGTTCGTCAGCTGTCGATCGTCTAAGACTATTTGCTTACGTTGTTTCTGTCGAAGATGCTAGAACGGTAGAGATCGACGCTCTAGTAATAGCAGTGTAGCGTTATCAATCATAAAATGATTTACTTGTGATCTGCATATAGCGGAGGAAACCATACTTGCTGGATAAATCGTTACTCTGTCACTAGGACACGTTACCCTTGAAATACAGAGGATCAAACGGACGGATCAAAACCGGCAGAACTAACTGCATAAAAGGTGCTCCGGCTACCCGGAATTGTTCCTCCTATGCATAGCTTGCTGGTGTGTAGAAAGGTACTAGCTAGGGTGCCAGTTAGGAAAGCTCGATAAGCACTGCACGATTCATAGCTGTCAATGTAGCGCTCATTTCATACCTGATATAAAAACTACCATTTAAATGATCATCGAACTACGCCGCGGTAACTTCTCATTGTCCGATCCGTTTGCCTACAGCTCGTCCCGAACTGAGGTGCTATCTTCTATTCAGGGCCCAACAATTCGTCTCAACGGGAATCAAACGTAAGCATAATAGTCTGTCGCTGCGCTGTTGTTAGAAAACTCAAGTGCTCGCATTGTCAGCACCCACAAGCCTTGCTGTTCCCTGCCGGCCATGTTCTTCAATCTGTTGCAGCGGAACATCTAGTTACAGCGCAACAGATCGCTAGCCACAAGTTACCCACGTACATAGCAGGCCCATGCTTGACTCGCAGTTCCTCGCTATCTATCTCATCAGAATTTACCATCTACGCTCTGTCCTCTTTTCCCGTTTTCGACACCCGCCCCTCTTCCCACTCGGCCACCAATTCGGACATCGCTACGCACACATATATCCACATGTATGCAACGGTTGACAATCGCTAGCTAAACTCCTCGCCGCTCATGCCCATATCGATGCCGGCACATCGTCGGACGGCCACCACGTCCTTCTCGGTCGCGGTGCTACGATTAAATAGTAGCTCTGGTGACTGCCTAATGGTGGCACGGGGTGGGTCGCGTTGACATAGACGAATCCTGCCTTCATCGTTTTTCCTCCCCTCCTCGATCCTGTGCGCTTTCTGCTGGTAGAAATCTCGAGGAATTGGGAACATGCGAAAGAGAGCAAAGCTGTTTCGCGCGCAGAAGAGTTAGGAGTGATGCAGGAGCTCCGCGGCGACCAATGGTATTAGTAGTCCTGCCGAAGCACAAGGGGAAGCTGGATACGATATGCCTGCCTGGCAGGCTGCCAGACTCGCGACCAAGCGTTTTCGCTACCTTCGCACCCATTGCTATTATGGCAGTAATGATGATGTGTAACGGCAGCGGCGGTGGCTGTGACAGTAACAACGACGACGTCGACAACTTTGATAAAAGTCGAGGAGCCTTAGTACTCGATTCAGCTGCCAAGAGTACCAGCGTTCCCAGTCGAAGCGAGCGATGGCAGTGTGGAGGGCGCTCACTAAGGATCGCTGCGTGGCTAGCGAATCGTCAGCTGAGTCCGGGGGACGCCGCGCCGTTCGTTGAGCAGTAGTATCAACCGCCACGGCGGCGGTAGCGTTGCTTTTCGGAGGCATAGCCCTAGCGAGAAAATCGCTATTAGCGTATTTGCAAGCGTTCCTTCGAAGCGTTGCTTGTATTTCACTGCTGATGTGTCGTAATAGAGAGATCATCGGCAACCTGTACAAAACTAAGAAAAGTCTAATGCGAACGATACAATATGAAGAGCAGCGTCTGTCTTAAGAGCGTCTTTGTCGTCGTAATTCATCGGAAAAAAGGTATATGATATAGCTTTCAACGAAGCCGTTCAGGGTTACGCGTAAAATAAGCATAGAAGGAAATCATCGTTTTTACAAGACAATATTTTTATACTGAAACATACGGAAAAAGTCAGCTAGTAGCACCGCTTGGCATATTCCGCTAAGCCTGATCTTTAGGACACGTTATTTTTTCATGCCAATTATTTTATACAAAAAGTGGCTATAAGGTGCGCGGCCCTGAGCGCATTAAGCGTCGTATTGCCTAACGCGCATTATGTTTCGCAAAAAAAAAAAACATATGTATATATAATTGATATAAGAAGACCCCTAGTTGAGACTCACTCACAGTTTAATTCATCGGGCAGGTAGAAGTCGGCCTCGGATTCAGCTATCCCAGATCCCCTGCTCTCGTTTACACACCTCGAAAACAAGCTAACTCATTAAAGTAACACATTTATCTGACGGATTTCAATCACTTAACGGTTATACATTTGCATAAAATAATACGCAAACGTGAAAAGATCACAAATCGAAGAGAAATCGAATCTGCAAAGCCAACTCGAAGGGCTCTTTTCGTTTACAGATCATCCCTCGAGCACTCCGCCCTCTCGATCACAGCTTTCTGATATATATCTACATACAAGTTAAATCCTTTGTTGGATAGCACCATTCTCGTTGAGAGCCTTTTGATGACCCCCTGTTGTCAATTTACAGTGCTGAGTCTGAGGTTTTGATCCTCGAACAGAGCCTCTCGATAGACAGTCAGCACCGTCCCACTCTCGAATAGTAGTAGTAGTAGTGACAAATCGTGTTTACTTTGCGGCTTGACCTGCCGCAAGTGTCCGGGGATTAGCCTGAGATGATATGTCCAGAACCCGTCGTGGAGGTTCAAACAGGTTCAGATTCGCAGCCCTATGACCCGCCGAGTTTATGCTGCGGGTTATCAAGGACCGATTGCAGCTTAGCTCGGGCTTCGTTGTCACTGTTGGCAGATTTATGCTACTTATGTCATTCTTCATTCGGGTATATTACTTCGCGAAAAGAGCTATATAATAGACATGCACCAGACTTCATATTTGGACTTTTCTTCTCAAGGGAATGACGCCTTTTAACATCTTTACCTCTCGTAATATGCTGGTCAAACGTTGACTTCAAACATTGCGCAGTGAAGCTGTGCGATTGTGTACGTACTATGAAGAAAAAATTAATTTGATTCGTGACAAAAACTTGTCAAAGGCAAGAAAAATGTGTTGGGGTGTACAAAGCCTATATGATATAGCCATGAAATTGTTTTAACACACACACGTTCCAGTTAGACATTAATTGAATTAATTGATACTGGGGTCCTCAGAAGAACAGGGTGTCACCAACTGGATCATTAGGCTTAAATGTTGAAGTTGATTGTATTATGGCTGTTGGTAGAGGAATGCTGCATTGTCAAAATGGACCAAGCTGAATGCAGATCAACCCGTTGCTTTTGACCTTTCCTAATAAATCGTGTCGGGGAGGGGCTTCAACTATGAAGATTCTCGCTGCCTACCCGCCGAAGACCAATTCGTCGACGAATGCTGCTTGAAGAACGGATGATGGTGAAAGCTACCGTAATACAGGCGTCATTTAAAGCGAACAGCTTTTTAACTCGTACGAGCGTAGAGCCTCAACTAGATCGAATAATATAAATTGAAATAAACGATAGCCTGCGCGGATTTCGGAAGCGTACCATAAATTTACAGAATACTCCTGAATTGGTAGTAAAAAAAAAAACACAGATATCATAAGGTAAAATGGCCGACCGTAAATGGTCACTACTTTTTGACGGTTATTAGAGCCTGTGACATTCTCTTTCTCAAGGAGATTCTTATTACCAGTCAATAACCTCGATAAGCTCACCTATTCCGATTGATCATACCTGCCATTAAAAACATACGTTAATTTTAGTAAATCTACACGGCGCTATGTAACTACGCGCCTCATTTTTTGCATAAGCTTGCGTTTAACTCTAGCAACTGCTCAAGGATTTCGGCAAAAAGCTGTCGATCTCATTTCCTGGACATGACTTCAGCCATGATGTAATTATCGCAGCCGGTCGCTTCTTGTATATATTTGTTGTCCATCTTGAGAATCTAACGAGGTTAAAAGCGGGCCACGCGATGATACCAAATTAAGCAACAGCGACAAATTCACGATAGATGCACTCTAACCAACACTGTGTGTGCTATACGGTACATAGCCGCATCTCTTGGTGTAAATAACATATTCAGATCAGTTTTGCATAATGTATTCATCGCTGGCCGCACTCTCCCGCTGTGTCCTGTTAGTGCCTTGTGTTCGACCAGGACCCTTCGAGCGACGGCACTGTTTAGGCTACACATTGAGTCCCCACACATTGAGGGGCGGGGGGGATGATTGCCCGTTGCTAACCGCCGAGGTGTGCGTTCTGGCAATTACCCGTCAATCTACCAATGGGATCAATAATTTCACCGTAAGCGAGACGGATTCGATTATTAGAACAAGTACCGTTTGAGTAAATAACTACGAGTTTTTCAGCTTATAGATAAATTAGTAGTGAAGGACAGGCTGAAATTCGGATCGAGCATGTAGAAAAGCCATGCTGGCACATTATGTGGTACTGATTGCCACAAGAAGGGTTAAATTTGCAGTTTGTCTAGAATAGCGGCATCAAATTGTCTCGCACGAGATTATTCTCTTACGGAAATTGCTCCGTTGCGCGTTACCTCATTAATTGCCACGTAAAAGCAATAAAACGGTACGAACCTTGATTTTATTGAGACTTGACTATGACATAAATGGCCGCAAGAAGATTTACCTTAAGTTTGCTAGTAAATAAAGCGAGACTTTGAGTCATTTCCCCTTGATGTTCCTATTGCCTCATTCTAACGAACGCATATGCTCGTAGCTGACTTCACGTTGAAGGCCTGAGACGACACATCGAACCGAAATTTGCTACAGGCTAATAAGGGCTTACACATAACACATGCGGCACTATGCAAACTGACTTGTTCTTCACAAGGAACGAGTAATCAAATATAATATGACCAAACAATTATAACGGAAAAGCATTCTGAGCACCAAATCATAGACAGAACCTAAATATGGCTGACGGCTGCAGTGGTTTGCTACAGTTGGATCCCTGTACTGGGTCGGCTTGCCGTTTAACGATCCCCAGAAGCGATAGCAATTATTACGCTTACCGCATCGGATGTATATCTTTAATGCCACGTTAAGAGTACCTCAGTAGCTTAGACATCTTCAAGTCCCTTTCGCTTTCTCGTTGTTCGATCTGTGTGTATCTAACACAATAGCCAAAGAGAACTCTGCGCTTAATTGTCTGTCATCGCTGGCTACAAGTATTGTCCAACGTCTTTGACATTATAAGAAACGCTGGCGTTTCGCCATAGCATGTTCGAGCAGCGTCGCCAATCTCTTTATGATGTCTTTCTTTGCTTTGTTCAGACCCTTGGTCGAGCTTACTTCTAGGCGCGCGCGTAATTTTCTGCTCGAGCATCTTGTGCAGAAGAAATCGACTTAGAGCACATAGCTCCTTTGCTTCCGTAGCTTATAGTGGCTTCTGTTAGCTTCAATCACGCAAGAGCCGATCGCAACAACTGCAGGAGTGTATTCTATGAGCCGATGAAAAACGCCGGCACAGTCTCTCTTTGAATCTCCAATCGACTTAAGGTCCCTGATAGGTCGTTGAAGGTCCGACAAAAACACGACATACGAAAGTCACATTGTGGTAGCAACATCGTCAAGAATAAAGTCATTGGCTATCGTTTGACGAAAAAGAGATGACGAACACTACGCAGCAGGATCGTATATACTCATCAAATAGCGACTGTTTACAACTGTCAAACAGAAACTATCGAAAACCTACTTTAAGTAGAGTAGGAAATATTAGACATCAAGCCAGCAGCCTGGCAGCTTTTCAGCTCTTGAAAAACCTAATGTAAAGCGGATGAATAGGTTGGCGAAAACTTGTAAATATAAATCTAAATCATCTACCGACATGCTTGCAAACACAAAGAGAGGATGGACCGTTGAGTCGTAGTTGTTTATTGTTGCTATGTTACTGTATATCCGTATGTATATATATATATATATATATACATACGGATGTGCATTGTTCTCAGCAATTATTGAAATTTCGGTTGAAAAGTGTGTATTTCTGATAGTGCGACGATTAGCTAAAATCGCTGGCAACCCAGAATGAAAACATAATTCGGAGCCATGACTACGTCAAACAATCTTAAAAACATTAACGAAGTACATCGAAAAATGCTCGGGTCCCGCCAGACAGGATATCGGTTGCGATGGAAGCAACTGAAACGTTTATTTTTCTCTCAAGCAATCCTAGTGCGGAGTCTCAAACTATCGAGAAGATTGGAAAACAACAGGGAAGCGAACCGTGCGACTGGAACATTTCGTTAATAAACATCCATTTCATTGCGTTTGTACAAATAACGAGCGATTACTATGAATAACAGATCTTATTTCAGTACTTTGCTAGCAAGCCGTTGTTATTATTACTATTATTATATCTATGCTTCGTGAGTTCGTGCACGTTTTCGAGCACCAATAGAAATCTGGTTAGAAAACGAGAAACTAACTATCTGTGCCGACTTTGTAGCAAAAACCTCCGAATCCCGAACCAAAGTGTCGTTTCGACGTTCCCATGCTCACAAGCGTATGGTGGGCATACGTGGAGTTCGGTGTTTTTGACGCACGTATAGTAGCGCTCGGCTTAGACACGCCGCGCTATTTTGGTTTATTCTTGTAAACAGACGAGACAATTACATCATTCAGTTATATGTTTGACGTACGGGACTCTTTTCATGTATTCCTGTTTGGTTTTTTTTTTCTGTGCGAATGCGATTACATGTCCTCTTTCTCATTCTCACCTTTAAGAGTTGATGCTGACGTAATGGTTGCAGCCCCGTAGGGTTCAACGATGCTGATGTCACCGAAGATTAGGAAGGGTTAATCTGGTCGTGATCGAACGCCGACTACTATGACGAAATCGTCGCATAAGTTGTTGCCCTTGTTGTTGTTGTTGCTGTTATTGTTATTGTGCTATATTAGTATTGTTTGCAGCAATGGAGAGCAGTACTCTCTGCTGTGCTTGCTAGAGCAGATCGTCCATCGATTGATCAGGTCTGATTTGGGCTGTATTTTTTTTGATGATTTTCCTGGCGCTATTGTTCCCCGAAGTAGAATGGCTATTTTGTCTCCGTTTTCTCTTGTTTACCGTGACGTACACACGAGTAGGAAAACAGGATGTTATGGCAATTTGTACAGGTGAATTGTTATTGTGGTAATAATAGCGTAGCTGGTGGAATAGGGGTTGATTAGCGATTGTAAAGGATGATGTACAATGAAAAGTAAAGGTAGCAGCGTAATAAGCCGTGCCTGTAATCAATGAATTGTATTCAATGATGACGGTGATGTTGCTTTGTCTGTCGCAATAATGTTGTTGTATTTTTCGGATGACCAGTGAGGCTAGTTTCTGAAGATAATGAACGCGATGAAGATAAATGTCTATATCTCGTCTTTCTCTAGGTCATATTATGTACGGTCTATGTACAGACTATATACACTGCACACTACAAAGGTCAGTCCACATTTGGGGTTTGCAGTCACGGGCCCATCGTTTTCAGGGCAGGGGCGACCGACGTTCCGATCGTACCGCCACCCCAGGAGAGGTTAACACCACCTCCACTTCAAAACAACACAACTGATCACGTTCCAGTCTTTTTATACTTCGCCCATAGAATCATTGACTCGCATCGGCTCCATTACATATTAAGTCGTTGTGGTCGACTGAGCTTACGAATAAGAATCTGAAGCGAAATCACAAGAACAGCACTTACAAATTTCACTTTGACACACAGAAAAACGTACGCTGAGCTTTGGAACGTTGAAGAGGAATACACCGCGCTTTAACCTTCTTGGAAAACGAACAAAGGCACTGGACACGGGATTTTCCCGTCTTTGCTTTCTGTTAATTGTCCTATAGTGTTTCAAGAAGTTCGATTAACAACAGAGCATCCTGCCTGTTCTGTTTGGACGACTTCGTACCGCCCAAACTGCTATAGATCGCACGCACCACTGGTGAATGACACGTCAGCTCACGATCGATAGTAACAGTTATACGTGCAAATCAATAATAGTGTATTTCTGTGCCCGCCTGCACTGAAAATGGTTTGAGAGACTATGAAACGGTCACTTGTTTCCGTTCTTCTGCTTATTCGGCTCGATTGTCTGAAATGTCTTCCCACCACGTTAGACCACTGCTGCCGTCATCAAACCTTAGGCCGTTTTATCGGTCGGGATGGCAGCGTCCAAGTAGTGGAACAGCGGACCTTGGTATTTCGGTTGTTGCGTACGTTCGCCTGGTCCTTGGTCGTTCGCGACGGTGGCAATGAGGTCGGGACGGGGAATCGGTGGCTAGCGTCGTCGCCACCACCGTGTCAATCTAGATGCGCTGAGCTACGTCCGCGAGTCTTGCGCACGCGAACGTCCGCTAGCCGTTAGCTTAGGTTAGGGTGGCAACGCGATGGCAGGCGTCAAAGGCGCAATAGGTTGAAGTCGAAGAGGCGCGGGCGTCACACAGTCAGTCACGATAAGTCAAGCGGCAGCAGGCCCAGCTGCGGCGGGACCAGTAGCAGCAGCGTTTTGGGGGACGACGAAAACAAACATCTCTTGCTTACAGTGGAGCCAGCGATGCGCGAGTAAGCGCACATTACTTCCAGAAGAGTGGCCCTATGTAAAGTGCAGAGGGCGCTACTATCGTCGACAGATCTGAGTGTGCGTCATCATTGGCCGGACCGATAAGCCCCGCCCCGCAAGGACCGCCTCCATTGGACGAGAAGTGGGCGCCGCCCCCTTGTCGACTTCGTTAAAATGTACAGTCGCGTACTTGTAGGCCCCCAAAGGCCCAACTGGCGTGCACTAGATGGTGGGTGGTGGTACCCTGGCAGAACGACGCTGGGTCTAGCTGCTGAGTCACAGTGAAAAACAGTACGGACAGACACTAAACGAACGAGCAGCTATAGCGTGCCTATGGCTCCAGGCGCTAGCTTTGATGCTGGGTGGCTGACTAGCAAGCAACGAATTGGCCGACGAAGATAGCGACGAACGACGACACGACGAGCCAATGAATCCTAGAAGAACCTCCGAGTGCGGGGGGGGGGGGGGGCTGAACAGAGGAATACAAAAGAGTTGGAAGTCCTAAGGTTGTTGGCTGAATAGCTCTTTGGTTGTTAGTCTAAACTAGAGCTAGACAGCTGTACGCTATGGCTAAACACTTCATCCAGTAGTAGTTTCGGTGGTGATGAATGTACCATTAGATGCGATTTACGCACAGCCATCCGCTACCACCGCAACTTGACATTTCAGTCGAGGCACACGATAGCTGATGAGAAGCCTTTACTGTAGCTGTCGCAGCTAGCCTCTAGCAAGACCACACATGATTTGACCACTGCGCCCTCGTTCTGTATTGCATGGAACTGTTTAACATTGTCGCGCTTTATACATACATGTTGCCGACAGACGCAGACGAATGGCAATGGGCTAGCTACGGGCCGTTATAAGTTACTTCGGGCCGTACGATAACTTTAGTATGTTGCTCCCATTAACTTTGACTGGGCACCTAATTGTACGCGGTTGTTTTATGATTCGTCATTGACCTAATCTCACTGTACGCCTTTTTCAGCGTAGGACTCAGGGTACGATTTTTCCGACATAAATTTTCTTCTCACCTTTGCTATCCCTCTGTGCGCGGTACCAGCTCACGCATGACGGCACGATGATCTGATGCTGCTGCCCTAACGTATAAACAAGCATGACGAAATTGGTCTAGAACCACGCGCACGTTGCTGTTTGCAAGGGGCACAAACAAGGCCTGTGTTTCTTTGATTAAGTTTACTAACGTGTTAACGTGGGCTAGCATTGATACAGTCTAAATTTCAATCAATTATTCGTGCTTCAGTTTGCAAAGTAGCCGCATAAACGCGACATATCTTCTCTAGCCATGACTTGCCAAACCCTGCTCGATTAGCGGAAAGATCGCGTAACTTCCGGAAATTTTGCGAAAAGATACCACTTATCATAGCTAAGTTATACTGTCAACGTTGTATTCATCGATGATCGATATATCGATCGGACTATCGACACTCGTCCGTTCGCTGTTTGCACAAATTTCGTCACAACATATTCCGACATATAGTTGCGTAGACAGATATACTTACCCGCTGAACATGTGCCATTTAGATAGTCACAGCACGATGCTTTGTGCTAACGCAGTGTATTCTATTTATTTTAGGGAAGCGAGACCCAATTTTCCCGAAATGCGGACTTCAAATTGCCCTAGACTATGGTTCATTGTGTGACAGATTTAAGCAAGCTTAGCTATAGCTCAAAGTGCCACATAATCTTGTCATAATACGTAATGGTTCCATATCAGCGCATTTTTCAATTATCGTGGAAAAGAATAATGTATGGAATACCGTCTATGACCCATCTGATCGTAACTGTAAAAAAATGCGATAATTTTTTTGTGTCATATATCTTGCTGTTAAACGAAATAGAAAATTGTCAATTGTTCTGCTACCATACAAAACGACTATCTCGGCCATAGGGGTTGAGAACCGATTTATCTAATGTTTACTTCTGAACAACTATGCATCCTCACTGTTGATTCATCTACGATATTATCGTGCTTCGTGATCGATAACATCTGCATTTAGTTGAATATGAGATACTTCTAATGAACAGGCTACATAAATAATGGATCGGCAATATAAAACGCAGTATAATGAACTCCATTTTTTATAAGCTCAGTTATTTTATTTTCGATCAAAGTATGCACCATTATTATCTATGGCCCCCTGCCATTTATATGGTAACTTATTTATTCTGTTGTTCTAAGAGTCCAAGGTACAATGATCCATGAAATGTCGAGAATTGAGCACATTAATCCTATAAAAGAATTGTCAAGATTCAGAAAAAATGGCAATTTCTTAAGAGCAGTATTTGGCTATGCTGGATGGCAGAGCCCTCAGTTGCCTCCGTCTATTTGTCAAGTATAACTTTAGGTCAAGCACCCTCACGCAACAAGCACCGTTTACCTCCATTCACTGGCCACTCAATGGGCACATTGTTGATTTTCTCCTCTCAGTGTTGACAGTATGCTTCAACTTTAACCGAATGGACGAGGGCTTATGAAGCTGAACTGGATAACACTGACGTTACATCACCATACAGAAAGTAGATTCAGTTGCACCCACCCACCCACCTACTGACAAGACCGTCTGCCATTATAATAGAGAGCCCAATCTCTTGACAGGTCACAATGAAACGTTTATCCGCATGTTTCCGAATCTTGCTGAAAACCATTTGTTCACTCTTTTTTTTTTTACCTTAATAATCTAGTCTATATGAACAAGTACGCTGTTTACCATGTACCAGCCTTAAATGCTAATACTCGTGCGCTTTGAAGTAGGTTGACTTCTACCACATGTTTCAATTTTTCGTTATGCTACTTTACAAAAGGTCTACCATAAGACCTACAAGATTTTTGAATTGTTCATTTTCCTGCTAGGATTTTTTAAAACATTTTGGTGTTTTTAATTGTAAAACCTTTACTGAAGATGAGATGTACGCAGCAAGCTTTCTCTGCTGCTGTAACACCGAGATAAGACTCGCTAGTATTCTTCTGATTTATTATGGCTTACTACGCCAAAAGTCTAGTAGACAATATCTGAGTGGGCAATCCCGTAAAAAATACATATCCATTCAGATAGAAAAAAGTACACAACGTCGCATCGATCGAGTCAGCTTGGAGTATGAAGTATAAAGTGTTCATCACACTTCATACTAAGAAGCATATCTATTGATCAACTGGCCAACTCCGGTAGCATAACATCGATCAACGAATCGCAGTTGAGAGAGGTTCTGCAGAGTTGGTCCTATGAGAGCGGAACAGAATTATCGACGGAAAAAGTTTACTATCTAACACTTACACTATGCAAATGTTAGATAGTAAGATAAGTAAGGTAGAAAGTTAGCGACGTTGTTTTATCAACGGTATTTACAAAACAAAACTTGGGTAGGGAGGGGAGTTGCTGCTGGTCGGGATTTCTCCCATCGCGTTGTTTATTCATTCAAACAAAGGATTATTTAGGTCTAATGGTTGTGTTTCTCGGCACGTCCAGAACAAGTATAAGTGATTAATATGTTGAATGATTTTCATTCTCTTAAGAAGAGGTTGCTAGAAGGGACTTCGGATCGTCACTTACCATTATAATTGTTGCGCAATTACGTTTTGCTAGAATGAACATCGTTACATCCGCTATGGATAATAATGCATTCTTAATTGGCCCGCTAAATAGGTCCATCGTGATGGCGTTGAGAACAAAAGTTAGGTGATGTGTTGACTACTGGTCCCTTCACAGTCGACCCACCGCTTTGCTACGGTTGACCTGTCGACGCTTCACCTCGCAACCATTGCACTTTTTTAAAATAGAACTAAGTAACCGTGTGCGACAAAACTGCCCGATAAAACATCGCCATACCTTAATTACTTTCTGAATTGAGCAGAGGTATACCTAACAACGGTTCCAGCGCGCTCATTCTTCCGACCTGGGTCACAATTCTTTCAGTGCCTTAAAACGAACAGCTGGTGAGCAAGCAATGGATGGAGACATACTATGTAGAAATGCAAATGGTAGATAGATGACAATGATCTAGAATACGGCAGAGCGTTAGACCAGTTGGGTAAGGACGAGT
The DNA here is from genome assembly GCF_002443255.2 of Varroa destructor. Taxonomy (NCBI): domain Eukaryota; kingdom Metazoa; phylum Arthropoda; class Arachnida; order Mesostigmata; family Varroidae; genus Varroa; species Varroa destructor. The sequence goes on along the minus strand of NW_019211459.1, from coordinate 12,755,693 downwards.
TCACCTAACACATTTTTTAAAAGTCATCATTCAAAGAAAGAATGATCAGTTTGACACTGGACCGCATTTGCTTGTAACGGTCTAATAATTGTTCAGTGCTTCCGTCAAGGTAATTGTAATCAATTATCAGGATCATAACAATAATGCTAAGTGATCTAGAAAAATCCGTGCTTCAACGCTGTCCATGAAACGATAGTGATCATAGACACAATGATAATCAGTGTGCATACGTGTGTCGGTTTTATAGCGTGCTATAATGGCACGGGTTGTCGTAGTAAAATGAAGCTGAAGACGTTTCTTTGTAGAACTCGTGCCGACTAGATGCCTCTTTCAAGTGAACAGATGATAATGAAACGGCCCAGATAAGCACTAAGCTCATGATTGCTTCGTCGTATGGAAGAATATCCGCGTATTTCAGCGGCGTTTCAATGACGGCAGTTCGATAGAAAGTGACGGGGTCGAAAGAAAATAAATACACTATGATAACAATGAAAAAAGAGAACCTGAAACCAAGCTGCTCCATCAGATATTTCATAGTGCAAAGTAAACGGCAGTGAGGTATAGAGGACAGAGATGCAGCGTGTAACGAAGGGAAGTGCCATTTGAGTTTTAATAAGGCAACACTGTGACAGCAATCGCATTGCATCGATGCTTATTATTTTCTTTGAAATGTTGGGCCACCTGACGGCGTTTAGCGGCGTCATTTGTCCAAAAGACTGCTCTATGCTATGATCGAACCTTTTATTTTACCTACTTAATTTTTGTAGGCGCTCAAAATGGACCACTTTCGTTAGTTAATTCATAGGACATTCTTCTTCGAAATCGAATTCAAGGACACTGTACCACACGCTCCGGCCAAAGTTTGTGTTGTCCTTGAAAGCGCAGTAGTGTTGACCCGCCTTCTAGAAGAACTTCGATTCAAAAAACTTCGTGCGCAAAATTCGGGCCCTATCCCTGCTTCTAGCTCAGGAAAACCGTCTATGTGTTTCACACGGGGCAGATACTGCATGGGTGACTCAGGACAGCATGCCACAATTGCAAAAAAGATCACTAAAGCACTCATTGCAATCAGCTGATCTCGCGACCTCCAGCCACCATCTATTTTCGGTTGCTAAAGCATCGCCGAACATCAAGGTTTCATTACAGAACATCGAACAAAAGTAGCATATTTCATTTTTTTCGAGGTTCGGCATGGAGAAATTTGAGCGTCTGGGTTAGGATTATGGGTGGTGGACTAACTAGATAGTACGAAAAGCGCAAGTAGACTAGCCAACCTGCCACCGGGTAGTGTGTTATCTTTCCGACTGCAGTGTGTGTCATTTTGGGAGAAAAGGCTAGGAAAATGCGTTCTTTTCTTTTGTTCCGTTGACCAAAAATATGCAAATTTACCGCTGGAGAGTGAAAATCAGTCCCGTTAGACGGAACGGCACGAGGTCTAATTGAGTGGGCCTCTTGTTGCGGGGCGCCACTCAATGGCGCTGCACGCCAAAATTATGGAGTTCATCTGTTTCTTTTAGAAATCCCTGAGGATCATAGGGCATGAGGAAATCGCGAGAAGGTTCGGACAGCGCAGCGTAAAGTTGAACTTACTTGATGCTGGAGGATACCGGACGCAGAATGATAATATTTTGCCAAATACTATACCCGAGCTATAATAGATAAAATATCATAGTATAAACACATGAATAGATACATACGCAAAGAGGATGCTTGTTCCTGCTACTTATCGTTAAACCAGTCCAGTATTTATCAGTCACACACCATTCAGTTGCAGTATCATCTTGTTCAATTGTTTATTTCACACAGTTTGTGTAAATATACAGAATATTATAAATATAAATAAATAAGGGTGCTTGTCCAGGATATAAACCCAGGACCTGTCGCGCGAGTTTGCGTAGTGGCAGATTTTTGAGTAATATGATCATTTATCCTGTCGTCATTGTGGCAAAGCAGTCAACTGTTGTCATGCGGTCAAAAACTGGCATTATTGTTTATTCTGCACCATCTAATACATACAGACAATGACAATGTAATTAATGTATGAGACAATTATAGTCAGTCGTCAATATTCTATCGACTAACACTGCGTTCAATTTCATTTCTATCGTTGCTGTCTTTATTGTAGATTAGATAGATCATTCGAGCTTTTTGATGAATTTTCTGCAAAACGCGCTTGATTACCACCCCGACTGGGTAGCGGGCAGGCCAATTCGGGGATGTTTTTTGCCAGTCTACCTTTTGTGGTGTTTATAGTGTGTATGTATGTGTGTCTGTCTGCGTTGATGACTAACATACATGCTTTTTTATTCTCACGTTTTCTCCATATATCACACTCGCTTTTACTGCATCTCGAAAGTCTTGGCGCCTGACGTCCATGCCACTGGGCACTGCGGTAACGCCTTTACTTCCCAATATTAGTTATTATCTCTCTAGTTTTGTTACAAAAGTAATGATAAATCAGTATTAGTTTCAATATATATATATATATATATATATATATATATATATATATATATATATATATGTATAATATATATTAAAGTTACATATCAGTCGGAACTTCCATAACTTCCCAGTCATCGTCAGAATTAAAAGGTTCATCGGCCACCACCCCACTTCCATGGAGTTTTCCGCCCGCTCTCGAGCTGGTGTCACTCTTACTTTTAGGACCCTTAGGACTACTTTGAGGGCTAGCTTGATTCCTGGGCTTGCTTTTGTTGGTACTTTTCGGGCTGGCTTTGCTTTTGATCTTGGGGCTACTTTTGGGGCTGCTCTGAGGGCTACGGCTTTCACCCTTATTAGCCTTAGGGCTGACGAAGCTTGAACCTTTGTCGGATTGAGAATCGCTAGGGCGGCTTCGAGGGCTTAGATTGCTCGTTGGACTGGTACTGACATCTGGGCTAGTCGGAGCGGTGTGACTTTCCTTATCGGAAGCCTCCTTCCCGGTTGGAGGTGGACTGTCAGGAACATGCTTATCCGGGCTAGGACTACTCTTTTCCTTCGCGTCCTTTTCAGGTGTGGGGGGTCTTGGATTTGGGTTCCTGAGGATGGGTATTGGTGCCTTCATTTTTCTTACAGGCGCTTGAGAGCCGTCTATTGAAGGTTCGAACTCGAATCCTTCGTCTTCTTCATCATCGCTCGCGTGATGTTCTTCTTTTTTGGAGAGAATTCCTTTTGGTTTTACTTTATCACAGCCTACAGCCGCAATTTCCGAATGAGTTCTGAAATCGGAGAACAGCAAAACGGAAAATGCACAGGTCCTTTAAATAGTCATTATACCATACAAGATAGACGAGCAGTAAACGGTTAGGTGTAGATTTTTCCGACCACAGTATTTGGCGTGGGCTCCAAACAAGTGCATATACAAACAATAGCGTTTTTAAGCATCTTTCAATAAACTTTTTCAATCAAGAAGATCAGTCAAGAACACATTTTTTGCTATAATATAAATAGCATAGACTTTCCAGAGAAGTACACACATAACATAGCATACCCAAGTCCATTAGCATTACTTACTATATCTCAAGTTACTTGCTTTATACGACCTGGAAATAATTATAATAATAATTGGCGTCGAGTGTGAAAAAGGGACACATTATGGCTTATGCAAACCGCTGTGGCTATAATAATTACCCAGAGATTTCAGCTTCCGGGGCAAGGTCCAAAAACCACTCGTTGAACTCTTCTTCGACCGTAACGGGGCTGGTTGTCGAGTCATACAGCCTTAGCGGAACGACGCGAGTGGCACCAAGAAGTCTCAGGTTGATATCGATCTTCATCGCAAGACGGTTGAAATCGTCGCGAGCCTCCGAAGTGTCACCGATACCGAAAACAGCGTATCTGAAAAATGAAATTACAAAGTAGATTTGTTATGTGTTCGGGACGATCTGAACAGCTAATTGGGGCGCGTATGTTTATATTTGATATTGTTTAAGTAGAAAATCAAATTTAGAAATCGCAGACATGAATCGACAGAGATAGTCTCATTTTATGGATTCGTCAAAAAGTATCACTTGATGCTTAAACACTGTTATTATGTTTTATTGTATTACTATATGGGAAACTGTGATATATCGTCACAGTAGCCTACAAAGCGTATATATGTATATAGTGCAGCTGATGTATCTTCTTGGTGTTATTTTTCTAGTTTGTTTAATAACACTAAATTAACACTTAATAACGATGGTATACGCACTTGATATCAAAAGCACCTTTTACTGATGTTCCGATACTACAACGTAATCGAATCAACCTATTGGACAAATCTATTCGATATACTATTATGAGTGGGACTATAAAATTTTGCTGTTTTTTTTTTTAGGTCGGCTGCGATTGTTTAAAAACAAATGTCACTAGGTATAGCACGCATAGGCCTTTTCTTTTTTGCTAAACTGCCAAACACTGAGATATTTGCAGCTGCACTTTCACACTAGCTGTCTAATAATACTCTAACAAATTAAGAAATGATTCATTCCGTTTCCAATGATGACCTTACCTCAGAGAGTAATAAAGCTGCCTATTCTGGACTGGCTTACTAGCATATAGTAGGTCCACCTGAGTCTGAATGTATTGTATCAACTTTTCAACTTCGCCTGATGTCTCTTTCCTCACGATGAACAGAATTATCTGAAAGCAGGGCCACGAGACAATGTTATATTTCTGTCCAGGACAATGTAAAAATGTGGTAAAGTTTTCGTCTCGTCAGCATATCGGCCTGGTTTATATCGCAGTTTTCACCTTTACCGATTAGTTTGTGGTTCAAAAAATCGTATTTTTAAGTTATCTAAAATTTAGGTTATCAACTAGCTCGGTTGATTAGCAGCGCCGGCAACGGTAGACAGCCGAATCTATATTTTTTTTCATGTCAACAAACTGTACTATTTGGCACTATTTAGCGCCTGCGAGTAACATTTATCTATTTTATATATTATTATGAGATTTTTAGTACGTTTACGGTTGAGATATAGGCTTGCTGTTTCGAAATCGGAAGGCTAACAGCGTGGTGTCTCGGCTGCACTTCTGCTCACCATTAGCCTTACGAAAAATCTGTCACTGTGTTGGCCTGTGTGAGGCCGTACGATATCTACACATTTCCCGATTCAGCTTTATTATCGTATCCTATCGTATATTCGTCGTTATGATTACTATCAACCGTGTCATAGAAATGTTAAATTCGAACTCCATGCAACGAGTCCCCTGCATAGCTTGTATACATACCCTATTCCCGTTTGTGATATACCTGAGTATATCCTCGACAGGGCAGGTGGATACATGGGTATTAAGACGGGGACATGGAGTGATACATGTGGCCACACGACTGCAAATTTCCTCACTGCCAAGTGCCAACGTCAGCATTGATTTTTTATCTTCTTTCTTAGTTGTGTCTCTGAGTACCACGAGAAGCCCTACCCAGATGAAGGCTGCTAACATAAACGTGATAATGGCACCTCCCAACGTCCAAAAGATGGCAACCAGATACACCGCGGCCATTTTGCGCTGCTATATGGAAGCGAATTTTTCGACTGATTAAATATCCGCCAGAAGATAAATTAGTCAGAAAAAGGATGCTGAAATGAGAAAATAGATAAAACTTAGAACAAGCATGTAGATGGTTGGGATATAAGATCCTGGAAAATTACTCCACGACTTCATGAAAACAGCGGTCATACTCTCTACACACATGACAAATCTATATGCTTAAATCACGATACGAATTAGTCCTTTAAATGTAAAATACATAACGTAGACTTATACCTTTAGACATTTATAGATTTTAGCCCAATGTAAAAGAGCGGGTGGTCTGTTAAAAGCACCTTCAATTAAGGAATGAAATATAAAATGATAACCATATTCTTGCTTGTCTTTTCTACGTGTTCAGTAATATGACAATTGCTTGATCGTAAACGAGCACCATTCATGGATCGTATCGGTCCATAAATTCATGTTCCTGCACGAACGGACATAACATTTTTGAATAAAGCTAACACTGAAGATCGGATCCATTTCTCAGAGTCTAGCCATTAACATCGTTATCTTTGACGTTGACCGGGCCGGATTTTGTTCGTTTATACGCTGCCCGCATGGTATCGCGCATATGATCAATTGATATTTGCTGGCCCGACCCTTCATCATCGCACTGCTTTACGAAGTAAGCAAGTTGGATGGATTTACGCAAAAATTGACTCGTTGAACGTTTTCTCTATGGATTTTTCTACTTGAACCTTTTTCATACAAAAAAATCGCACGCATAACTGAACGGCCCAGTAATGCAAGACCGCCTACAGGAACTAACTAGCGGTCCCGCCTGGTAAATATCAACGTTGTTCATCTACTTAGGTCGGAGACGTGGCATAGAATACCAACCGAACCAAGTGAGAACGAGCTAAATGAAATAACTTGGAAAATGGTCCAACGATGTTTCCGTTAATTCCAACCGTGACTCGTTCTCGTTCCGATTGGTGTATTTACCTCGCATCGTTGACCCTAACCAATGACTTCTTTCATTTCTTTACGCTTCTTTCAACTTTAAGCGTACTCCGTACGCTTACATAAATCAAACACGATGACATCGACATCTATTAGGTAGGTAGTCTTTGCTCATTGCTCTTTTTTCCGTCAGACCCGTTGTCGTTGATTTGTTAGTCGTCGCAATGTAGTTAATAAGAAAAAGAAAAAAGAAAAGAAAGAATAATAAAGAAAATATAAATGCATCGTTGCTGTAATAATTCATCGTATCTTCATTTGACTATAATCACGTTTTAGTTTTCAGTTACTTTGTTTCCAAACCAACGTTTTCTAACAAAGTAATTAGCCTTCAATTGGTTTCAGTTTGCTATCTTATGCTGCAATGGCTCTTTTTTCTACCTTTGGTTTTTCGTTGATGAAATATCTTTGTCAAATCACAATTCCATGTAAAATTTTTCTATGCCGACATCACATTTGAACATTGATGAGGTACCCAATAGCACCAAACGTAAACAATATTTCTTGTAACTTAATCTCCTGTTAGTACATATGATCATTGCGCTGTTTGGCATTTATTGGCTGTCATCCTTGCAGCGGCCACTCTGCTGTCTTTGTTTGGGATTACCCCAGTTAGCTACAGTATCATCTATTCCAATACCGTCAGAGAAACATTAATTAAGCTACTCGTAACGGTAAACAGATGAGCCCGCACATGATCGCAGAACGCGCGAGTGGCCTAGGTAAGCGCATACTTTCTGCAAGCAACAGTCGACCTGTCTGTGACCCATACGAGTGTTAGAACAAGAATAGGTACGTACCGTAGCATCACGGTGACATTTGTGCAATGTGAACGTAATGGCTGATCGATACGACGCACAAAGTGAACTACCATAGTGACTAACCAGCTTTGACCAAAAGTCACAACCGGTCACGAATACCTTTCAACGTACTAAACGGCGGAATGTGTTGCAATGGAACCACCGTAGAAGCGTAGTTTTCTGTGTACGCTTTTGTGTCAACAACCATTACCCTATCGCTCTCACGAGGGAGAACAAAACGAGCGATCTTATTGCCGTACCACCCTTCACTTCGCGGCTAAGACAATGCCCGGTAGATTGTACACTAATCTCTATACGCATACGCTAGTGCCAGCGACTTCTCAGACGTCATGTGCCCTTAAAGAAGAATGAATCAAGGATAGCAACAGCAAGTCACGACAGGCCCCGTTGGTTGTTGCTAGGGCGGACAAAAGCAACTATGATAATGCAAGGGTCACTACCGCATCGATTAGCAGACATTATATGGTGAATAAATTAGACAGCCGAAAGCACTGACGAAGCACGAGAGCTTGTCTAGGCGTTTGCTGTGTGTCGGCCTTTGGCCTCGGACCCGCAGCCATGACTCGTTGCAATGCTCGAAACAAACCCACAAAAAATAAACCAGTCATTTAGAGCTTATTTAGAGATAGCTATCTATTTGTCGGTCAATGAATGTCGCATACGCATTTGGAACAAGTCTGTTGACAGAAGCTACCAGCGTATAGCAGCTAAGCACGACAACAGCGCCACCGTAAGTAGCTTTCAAGCGACCTCTAGCCTAAACTTTGAAGAAGCCTTCTCTTCGTAGGTGTTGGCAGTGTATAAATATCAGCAAAGGTACCAGGACTATTACCGTCATGCTACCCTTGAACAACGAAAACTAACACGTTACGTAGTGTCTTCACCACGATGGCGATGTTCGTCAGTACTGCTGGTTAACCATAGACGAGTTGTTTGCTCCGTTTCGTAGCCCGGACTTAGACGTCTGATTGGCTGCGACAGCACATCACGGAGCACGACATCAACATGGCGCAGTTGAGCATGTCTGAGTTTGGCCGGCTCGGGTTTGGCAGCAACGATAAGCCTCAGCTATTTTCTTTGCCCTGTCACTGCTACCACAGTTGACCTGTCTGCCACCGTGGGCGAATGCGGTGTCGGCCACAGCATTCTATAACAAAAAAAAACCGTAGTGTTGAAGCTGTTGCCACCGCGTTTGGCCACGATAGTGGTACGCTATGTGCATATTGTTGTTGTTTACATTCTAGCAGTTCGTCAAGGAAAGAGAAGGCGCAACATTACGTACAGCATTGCGACCTCGCAGCCTATACCAACAGAGCAATCTGTATCGACATCAACAAATACATTTGCCATCGTGGTCGTAACCGTCACAAGTGGAACAGCGCGAACAGTTTGCTAATGCTATCTACGACCGTATGTAGCGATGCCGCTTATGTGGTTCACTCTAGCCATTAGTAACAGTTACGACGCTAGTAGCCGATCCTCTGAGCCTTGCAGACGCAGGTACACCCGCCTGCAATCGTCGTTGGCGCCGTTTCGTCCGCCGTTCGCATCAAGCAACGACAACAGAATAGTGCTTTTTTGAGATACTATGTATATATATATATATATATATATATAGGCCGCGCGTTCACGATAAACGAAACTGTCGATGGTGTTTTGATCGCTACTTAACTCGGGCTTGAATTGGCTACGGTTCGTTGTGGCTGAAACGGCAGCTAAAATAGCTAGCACATAAAAACATTTAACACAGATACGTTTTGTTCACGCAGAAACGCAGAGATAATAATAGACATACAGAGGTATGAGGTGGTGGCCTCATCAGCAGTCGTAAACTGTAATGCCTCACTATAATAATAACAACAAAGCACCACGTGTAGCGGTGCAAAGACAATGATGGTATAATAACGGTTGTTAATGAAGTGGACAGACGTGGATAAAATAACTGTTCACAGAATAAAACGCGGAAGGACCGTTCAGCTCAAATGGTAGCTAGGAGCAAGAAGCAATTTACATAGGTGTGTACACAGCAGCATGTGATCATTGAAAATAGTTCAGACTCAGGCAATACTCAGACAGATAACGGCATACCAGCTTCACTATAAACAATACCGTCTAAATACAGCACAACAACTGGGTCAGCGCATGGAAGGACTTCATCTCACGGTATTGGTTAGCCAAATGAGGCAAAAAGTACAATACTGGCCAGGATCGACTTTTAGTAGCAAAGATTCCTAATGTCGGATCATTCGTTTATTTAAATATGAAGTCGGAGCTTCCAGAATGGCTACAAAGTTCAGTCGAACTTGCAAAACAAAACTGCGCAATTAATAACTAGAATTATCATCCGTCAGATGACATGTTTTAAAGATGTCCTAATTCTGCTTTAATGCTGAAATTGATGAAACTGTAGTTGATGTGTCAGTATTACAAATGCTCTCGGTTATATTCAACAAAAATCTCGTCTCCGCGATGGCGGATGGTACATGCAGTTAGTGTGAAATGCAAAATAGTTAGAAGTTGCATACTTTGAACTTTCGTAGTTCTTTTTGGTTTTTTTTACTTCCAGTCGAAGTACGCGCTACTACTATCGTGACCTTCTGTCATTTCTGTTTGTTCCATTGCTGTAGAAGTCCGGGGCACGATGGCCTTGGAGGTAAATTTTAGCGTCATGTTAAAATTTGAACATGCTGAATTTCGCCGCTAAGAAGTTGTTGAAGTTTGGAAAAATGATAATCATCTGTACGACTAACGTCTAGTAAATAGACATTACGGTTCTAAGCCTCCAACTGTAAATCTTGAATTTTATTGATTTTTGCGATTCTTGAAACGTGGCCGTTGCCCAAAATTAGTGACTGATTTATTTTTGGCTACCCAATACACAGAATGTTCATTGTCTTCCTTACTTTTTGACAGTGTAATGTTTCTAGTAGTAGTGCACCAAATAGAAAGCTTATATACGGCAGATTATCGCTTCGGTCCCAAAATGGCATTCATACTTGTAGACATTTAAATTCTTTGATTTTCTATGACCCACTGCACAGCTCGTCTGTTAATAGCCGGACTGGCGGTACCCGAGTGAACGATTTTAGATTCTAAGCAATACAAATTCATTTGTAAATCAAGAGGAAACATTACAAAGTATTGCACTGCCATGAAATAGCGCCATTAAAAATACCGAGGTTACTGTTTCTCGTACTCGACGACGAACGACATAATTATATATACAGGGATATCCGAGGACGCTTCTAATGTCGCTTGCTCATAAGCTACATTTAAGAAACAGATCTTTAGACACCGTTTTTCTGCAGGTATCTCCAACATTGAAACAAAGGGTCATGTCCACCCAGTAACTAGCACTGCTTCAACTCAGAGGTCCTTTGGTACTTTTTGCTTGCAAGTAAACTTCAGAGAAAGACTATACCCGCCGTTTTGATCATCTTTTCGACAGCAACAACGAACGATTCGATATTGCCGTGTTACCTTAACGCTTGATCACACTCTATACAGAACGATCCCGCGGATTCAAATATAGCCTGTTAGGCGTCTGCACTGTTGTGGCAGAACGCGACTACATATAGGCCCATCCTTCTCCGTACCAATTTGCTTGTACGAGCAAACGCGTCGTCTTGCGGAAAGACGCCTGGCCATATAGTATTTGACACAGACAGCAGCCGACTATCGCTGGTGTTAGGGAAGTGTTGAAAATCACTAAGTAAGCTGTTCGGTTAACGAACTTCCTGAAGTAGGGGGTAGGACGCATGATGTCTTGTCCATCGTGAGTAACACTGAGAACGTTGAAATTCAGTTGAATTTGATTATTACACGAAATGCTATGACCTGACCCTATGAGCGCTTTCTGCCGCTAAACTAAGGCCGTGATCGAGTAGAATTGCAGACACATCTAACAAAAGCTCTTGCAAAATGGTACCCTGAACAGGCCGTGCGATAAGCACTATTCAAATATCTGTTCCCATTATGACGCGACATATCCTTATATCAAACTTATTCTGTTTTAAAATTATTTTGCCGTACATTTACATGTCCATACAGGGTTGTCGTCAACAACAGTGTGACTGTAGCTTTAAATAATTTATCATTAATGCAATAGATGAATCGGTTACCACCTTCCTCTGAAGCGAGTAAACCTAACAGTGGTCGGTCCTGTTATCATCATAGCCACCGCAAATGTCAGTCTGAAACAGCACACTCGTATTTACGTGACGGTGTGTGCATCGGGTCGACCATGAATATATTTAATAGAGAAAAAGCGAACTTGATGGTCAAAAGACCGCTTGCCCTTAGGGTAAATGCTATCGTGTTATATATGCATTGGTTTTGAAGTTAGACATGAAATGGATTCAGCGAAATACAACGTACGCTTTTATCCTCGTTATCCTGCGAGTGTGAACATAAACGGAAAAATATTAGCAAATGGCGCGGAACAGAACTTGTGTACAAGATTGCCTTTACGGCTTATGCTGACAACGAGTTTCTTCACACGAGTGCGCATCTAATGAGAGCGGATCGCCGTTATTTCTGCTTGGTTAAATTCACTGTTAGTTACGGCTCTATTTACAGTGACCGTCATTATTCGGTTGCCGTTGCGATGGCGGCCATCGGTGGCAACCAGACTGCTGATCGCGCCCATCAAGACGCGGCGACGTGGATAGCAACGAGACCATTTCGCGTTTCGTCCTGATCGCGCGACTTATCGGTTCTGCCACAGACCACCACGGACTATGAAACTATTAAAGCCTCTTTGGGGCAGGTTACGACAACTGCAACGATTACGTGCGGATAATTACGGCTGAATATAGCATACATAGTGAAGCTGTCTAGTCAACTAATGTCTGCCCGTGTTTCGTAAAAAGAGAAAGTTAAGTTCTAATGTGTTCGTACAGCACAATCGCGCTCATCGAACTTGTCAAGATCGTCATAAATGATCGCGTCAAAAAGCGGAAAAGACGGCCCAGAGTATCGTGCCACACTTGACAATTCACTGAAAAGAGTTACTTTGCGAAGTAGCTGATTTCAGTAGAAATTTCAGTAGTAGCAGCAGCACCGATAGACTTCAGAGGATGGTTCTAAGGCACGCCACTACGACAACAGCCATATTTTTGTAGTTGCCATCGTCATGTGCCAGACTAAAACACGACAGGTCCCATCAGAGCTCTGGGGCATCACTTAAGGAACCCACCGGCTGCGGTTGCCTCGGTGCCAGCCAATTCCATCGCTTTTACGCATCACGAAATACGCAGCCGCATTAACAGTAACTGTCGCAGCGACGTCGATATTGGAAAGCTAAAAGATCACTATGAGTATTACGCTTCCACTGTTAGGCGTTAAACGCTTGTCTAACAAGGCCAGGAACCTCCCTTTCCCTAATTCGACCGCTACGGTGATCGGCTTTAATAATCGACGATGGTTGCAGCGTTGTAAACATTACGTATCACATATACATTCATGAACACGGCTTCAATTCATCGCATTCGAACGAATGTCTGAGAACAGCACCAAACGACAACGGCCCATCAAAAATACATAAACTGAGGATTCAGCTGAAATGCCGGATTAGCTCAGTTTAGACCAGACCGAGCTGGGCCATCTCCCCTGATCTCTAGCAAGAATAGTTGCGTTAATAGTCATCACTGGCAAATGCTGGGGTAAGTATTACCATGAGCTTTACAGAGTCGTATCTATCCAAGTCGCCACCGCAACACTCACCGTCTTTATGGAATCGTCACGAGCAAACAACAATCATCGACCGCCAAACGCTCCAGTCTTGTAAAGCTTCCCCATAGATTTTTGCGTATTTCCGCAGTCATATCGCCATCGACCGACCGGCCGGCTATCAGATTAACAAACTGCTGCTGTTGGTGCTGCTGTCATCTCATTTTCTCCTTTACGCGCTCCTACAGCGCGACCTTTATTGACCTGATTGGGCAAGATGGCCGCCAGGATTAAAGATGCTGGTTTGTTGCCAGGGCCAAGACGCTACCACTGACGCGAGGCCAGCTCGTGCTACTGTTGTAATCGAAATGCCTCAAAGCAGTTCACCTCCATGCAACGACGCCGAAAGATCAAAGCTTTAATATCGACCATCGTTCAACAAAATTTAAGGACTTGAAATTGCACCCAGACAGCGAACGTCCTGCTACCTTACAGGCTAGCGATTGCGTCGTTTGTCGAGAAGGAGTTATACAACAAGATTCAACAGGACGTGACTTGAGTTCCTTTTCCACCGAGCATTCTAGCTAGAGTATAGGTTTATGTGTGTATGTGTACGTCTCTGGCACTGTTCAAACATACACGCAAGTGCATTCCCATAAAAATAAACGTAAAGGCGAGGTGCGTTTCGCATGAACTCGTGGCAAACTTGATTGTCTATAACTGTCGTATTTTCATGGACAACCCAATTCCATTGTTAATACAGTGGTCTATTTGATGTTGTCGCCAATGCTAATGGCTATGGTAATGCTGTTGTTGACGGCTGTTACGTCGCCTTGTAGCTGCGAGGCAAAGTATTATTTTCTCGCGAGTCTACGCGACTATTGATCAACATCAGTAACATTACACCAGCACGAAGCCTTTTCACTGAAGAACATTAACTCGTCACGCGGTCAGGTCGTGCCTTGTACTCGAAGGCCGAAAATGCCCCCAGCGTTAACCAGACATTCTAGTAAAATTAGTCAGTGGCGTTCGCATACAGGCAGACATTAACGTCACTGCGAAATGCGGACATGACCATGGACCGTTGTTGTCACTATCAGATAATCAACGATACCCCTGATTGCACTAGTGTAGCATCGTAAAAACGGACGCTTACTTTTAGGAGATTAATCGGATTTTATAGACAGTAAACTGGTAACAGTATTAGCCTGGAAGTTGAGCAGCGGCGCTGCACTTACGATGGCTGTAACTAACTGTCATTGACCAGATGATGGATCCTCCATAAACGCAAACGTAACGTAAAAGCGAGATCAGGAATAAGAATATCCATTGATTAGTTTGTTTCGCGCTACTCGAAAATGAAAAACGTCTACAGACATAACAACTACACGAATTTACGATTATCATATATACGTAAACTGGAGGGTCGGATGTCTTAGCCAGCCAAATGATATATTAACATATGCAAAACCCACAACTGATGGGTCATTTTCGATTCGCTGAAGTTATAACGAGACGCCAAGAAATATAGTGTATGAAATACGCTTAAGGAGGTTCGATTACTCAAAGTTATAAGATGCACAGCAGTCGATATGCTGAGATGACATACCCCAGAGCGGGCCAATTCTCAGCCGTTGCATTATCTCACAGGCGATACCCATCATAGATAGAGAACACTTGTTGATTCGCTGAGAAAACCGATACTGCAGAATAGCCTCCATCGTCATTCTGTCAGGCCAAGCCCGCAAAAGGAGGATTGACCTATCTTAAATTGTTCATCGTTATATAGTTGTAATAAATACATTATCAGAACATTTCACTACCGCAAATATTAGGTGCGTATTGAGGAAACGTACGCAGATGGAGCACAACGCAATTATGCTCAGTTAAGTAAGTGTAGGGGTCGCTCCCCAATCTTTCTATTGGGGCCTGTTTTTTCGACCTGCTTGATAATCTGACGGTCGGTTTATCTGTTTGCATAGTTTGCGGTTTAACTAACTTCTCAAGTTTTTTTTCGACGACTAATCACTTTTCAAGATGGAATCAACTGTTTCAGCCATTATCTTTTGCTGCATTCGTTCATCACACCACACCTTTACACCAGCCGTCTTAATTACCACCATTTTAAGACCCTGCTCGAGCGTGTCATTCGAGAAAGCGCGTCTGCTTTTACAGTCTATAGCTGGCTCTTTCAAACGCAAAACAGGCAGGCAATGAAACAACTACTTTACATCAACTATAGAAGATCAACTGACTAAAACGTTTCCTTTTCGTCGTCGCAAACGGCAGCTTTCACCGCGATAGATTCTCTTCGACCGTCTACAACGCAGTCGACAGGCATAGATCAGCTGCATATTTTGGGTTACATATACCATTATGAGTCAACTTGGCCTAGCAGCAGGCTGTGTCCTGCCGCTGTAGTGCCTTGATTTGCTGTGTTTTGCCACATATGGCCTAATATAGCTTGAAGTGGCTATACTTCTTGCCTGCGACATAATACGACAGACACGCCGATGTCGTGAGTACAATACAACACTGCTTTTATTCGATGCTACTGATGGTAAAAGCGGGGGGCTACAGCTGAGCGACGGCCACAGCCGACCGAGTTGGCCGCAACAGACTGATTCGTAACACGGTGGCAGGAGTGGCGTCGTCATAGAGAATACGCGGATTAGCTTAGAGGGGTGATGTTAGTGAGTAGATTTGACGGCTTGCGGTCCCCGTGTTACAGTGACCTTCGAGTCACTGGCGTAGCCGACCAGACCAATAGTGGGGCCTTCACACGAAGTTCTGCTGTGAAGAAGGAGCAGATAAAGATGGCTCAAAGGAGCTACTGCTGTTGTTAATGTTAGTGTCTTCGTTTGTAGATTTTGTTCGGACAGCGATAAAGTATGAACGACTTCAAGGAATCACATCTATTCCACGGGCCCAATCCAACCCCGTACGTATCAGAAACTGTGAAGGACTTCACGCGTAGTTTGTTCGATTACTATGCCAATAAATTTCCAAGAAATACTTTTCTCCGTTTAGGATAGGGACCTACATTAACGGGATCATTTAAAGCGATGTTCGGTCTCGTAATGATATTAGTAACAAAAACATTGAACGATAGAACAGTTTGATAATAATGGTACGACTATTAGAAATTAATAACAGTCTATGGTAGCAATCTGCATGCTAACGCCAATAAAGGCAGTGCTGATACTTCATTTGTTGACAATACCCATGATTGCCATTTTGGCAACGGATTCTAGGCTTCCAACTATATTTGTTTAACTGGGTAAAATAGACAATATTGGACTACTTGGCAGTAGGTTCCTTCTATTTACTAACGAAGTCGCTGTTCGTGCAGCCAGCTCATTGTGTAGACATCAAGGGCTTAGCAGCTTATTATATTGCACATTAGTGAAATCAGTACCGTCTGATTGATCGACTATGTTTACAAGCTATGCACAAACATACATACAAAGACACAAATACTCATGAAAACCTCAATACTACCCAGCCAGTCTTAGCCGTGATTCAACGCTCAAAAGTTTCGCGGGTCGTTAGCCTAATGCGCACTAACCATATTGACTCTAACTAGAATGATCTATAACACACAGTATCTGCGTTCTAAAATATGAGAAAAGGCTACAGTAGCGAATATTATTGAGCTATTGTCGTAGCTTGTCGCTGGTTTTAGTTGGTTTTATTACCATCACGCTGCTCGACACGCGGCGGATTCAAAGCACGTAACGACACTGGGACATGCACCTCCGCCATTGGTTTATAAGAAATTGCTCTAGCAGCCATAATTGTACCACGAAGACATAACACTGGCGGGGATTTAAAGTGGGGACTGTAGTTTGGATACGTAGCTTTCCATCAGTGTATTGGACTTGATATCTTATCTTTAACCGGACTAGAGAAAAACGATACCATCGCTTACCAGATGGCAAGCCAAGGGTAAAACCAATCATAAAGTACTGCTCTAAGCAGCAGACAAGCAGAAGCTAGCCCTCGCTGCCTACTAATGACTTTTTGATGCCCATCTGTCTTTGTGCATCTTGTCACTTGACAGCGAGTCGGTCGCTAGTCAGAATGATGTGTCTTCTGTGATGTCACATCCACTGTTATACTGCTGTTGGCACTGTTGTTTACGATTCGTATTGAACAGCAGGAAGTGAAGAATTAGCTTGAATAGATGTGATTTATGAACATACCGTTAACACAACGGTAAATGCTCCCCAATATGCAGCTATGGTGCCTTCAATTGATATGATCTTTGTTTTCAGCACCCCTATTTGATCAGACATGTCGCCCAAGGATCGTAGACAGGCCTATTTGATATATGGCGATAGCGGCATCAGCAGCGGCGATTACCATTCAGCTAGCGCCTCGTGGTTCCTTTCGGTTTGACAAGAGACAGCTTTTTTTCTGCTTTTTTTTTTTTTTTTTTTACAAAATATGCTGACTTCGTTACGAGAAATGTCAATCACGATAACAACACGAACGGGAGTTGCACTCATCGCCGGTATCCTAACCAGCGCTATGCAAAGTTCACAATAGTAGTGACGTTTATATGGCATCATGTGCACTACGTCTTCTGTCTTCACTATCATGATGAATTGGTAGCAAGGATGAGCCGAGGAAAAAGAGGAACGAAGGAAGTGTGATTCCATTTATCAATGTCGCGCTGAGAGCTGTCGCTGTTTTCTGACTGTTACCAGCCGGTTGGTTTATCTATATATCGCCGTAATGGTGTCATTCATTCGGATTCGCGTCGAGTCAGCAGTGCCATCGGATCCACCTACTGCTACCTGCGTGTTTACACTATGCATCAAAGCGTTTCGTAGTTGAGATACAACTGATCCATTAGCGCACAGTTGGCTGCCGTATAGACATACGACTTACTGCTAAACACCTGTTTATACAGTAATCAGGTTAAAAAGCAAACCAACTCACCAAGCCCAACAGGTCGTCGACACAGACAGCATTAATGTACGTTAACTTTGTTTGGAATCAGGCACCAATGGGCAGAGTTCGCTGGCCGAACCGCTGCTGCGGATACCGGGCAACGACCTTCACCACGACGAAGTCAGTTTTTAACGCTGGAAACATTACCAGGCGACAATGCAGCCCGCTACACAGCGCTCGTCAACCACTTAATGCCCCACTACAGTTATTGCTGGCATCGTCAGTGGCAACCTTTTGGTACTTCCCGTGCCAATCGCAACGTCTGGTGGCGATAAATGCCGACTAGTATAGGTCATGAGCTGTAGTCAGCGGCACAACCGTGTTACTGTCGAAGTCAGTGGTCTACACTTTCAGCTGTTTCGAGGGTTTGGTGCCTGGCACCGAAGCATGAGCAACAATGCGACGGAGTGTGGCATCGGCCACGCGGTACGCCTAGATTCTACTTATCTTTCCGTGCGACTCTGTTATGGCCCGGCTAGTGCACGTACCGTACTATTTCGTAGTAACAGCTGAAAACGTACACACATGAATGTCTGAATAGGCCCTCTAGAGCCATATTGCCGTCGATTGCCGAACGCATTTAACAGCTACGACAGCAAATATTAAGTTATATATCGTGAGAACAGACTAACCAAAGCTGGAAGTTTCTGCTCAATGAAGAGATAAAAATAAATAAACAGTTCCAGACAAGCTGTCTCTTTTCTAGTGACTATGAACCCATAGTTCATCATATCCTCGGCGGATAACGAAGTCATTGTCTCAATAGCGATTTCGCTTGCATCTATCGAGTAGCCAACATCTAATGAAGTCGGCATTGTAGAGGGTGCGCATCAGGGTCGAATCCGCGACTTCAACTAATGGACATCCATGGCAGCGATTGATTAAATCTATAGGTGCCACATACATAAAACGATCTATCCTAAGCTAGCAGATTTTATGAATTATAGGAAAAATTGGCCTAATAGATCATTGCTGATAAATTAAATAAAGGAAGCTGTCACATCCCAGGAATATAAGTCATTGCAGAGTAAGTTACCACGCATAGCCGCATACGTTAGAACAGAGGAACCAGGCGCTGCCGCGCCGTTGACCTGAAGTAATTCACAACGAAGTCGTAACGAACACAGCTGGACCAGCGCATTCGTATGACATCGACAGCTTATCGGAACACCAATGGCTAGTAGACTCTAAACGTGACGAGTTCACAAACGACGAACCGATTCGCTGGGGCAGCAATAAAAAAAATTCATGAAGCCAACGATAATGATGACGAACACCAACAGCAGCAGCATCATCAACGGTCCGTCGTTTAGTCTTCTGCAGCCGGCTAATATATACCGTTTCGAAACCGCACCATACCGTACTGCGCTGTTGTCAAGAACAAGGACGTCACGTTTTTTCGTCAAAAAAACATCGACAAATGCAGTAACGTACGTTTTTCATCTTCGTTTGACTGTGTCAACTTGCACAGACTGTCGCTTCGTAAAACAGCCCATTGAATATAGCCGCTACCGAACGATGCTGCGTCATATTACGATAGAGCGACCACTCGTGCCGATGAGCTTGCCGAGTTCATCTTCTGCGCGGAGCTACCATGGCGAATCATGACACGCGATTACGGCCAATTATGTCTCATTCAAAACATCCCTACCGATACAACATGTACGCATACACACAGAGAGGCAAACAGAGGGGGAAAACAAACGATACATGACGTTTGGTAAACAACTAAAACGATCAGAGACACACACCGTTTCGTTTCCTTGCCGCAGTCTCTAACAATAATTGCTGTTGTTCTTTCGAAATTTCACGGCCCTCTTATCCAATGCGATTTTCTGTTCGTCGACTTCCTGTCGTACACACGCACACATTACCGTTGCAATCATATACTAACACCAGCAACAGTGACACCACGGAAACAACGGCAACATCCCGTCAGACGTCGTCCAGTCTACTGCAATGGGATTTGTTTCTATCGGTCGTCGTAGCAGTAGTAATCATTCCAGCAGTCGTATACAAACTCACCACTCAGCCGAAAGCAGTAGAGATCTTCGTCACTTCTACGGCCAGATACACCACACAGATATCAGACCGTCGCTGTTTGTGTGTACGATCAAATACACGGGCCAACGCAGTGAGTCAATGGACGCAGCTGCAAACCCGCGCTGGCCTGGTTGGCTGACAAGACTGAGTCGGAAACTGCTTTGAAAATGTTTTGTCGCCCCTCAACAGCAGTGGCGTTGTCCTTCGCCACAGTCACAGTCCACTACCCTGTTCACGGTCGTTTTCCAGCCACTTGCGCACAACTGAGGCCACACTATAACATCAGCGCATCGGATAGAGAGACAAGAGAGAGGGTCGTCAACACCGATGGCGGCAGTCAGATACAGTGACGCACAAACACATACGACCGGCGTTATATTATTCGCCCACGGCTAAATCCTCACACTGTGCCTGTAGCTTGTCACTCATTGATTTGCTGCTGCTGCTGCTGCTGCTGTTACGGCTGTCTAGTTCTAGAAGGTATCAAGCATTCTTCCACGGCGGCTGCTGAACGTAGAGCAGAGAGCCCGCTCCCAGGCGCGAAAAAAAAACAACTCCCACAACGCACTGATCGCAGCGCCACAACCACGAGCATAGAGTTGAAGCCAAATACGACTGGCGGCAAAGTAACGCAGATCAACGCGGCCGCCGCTGGCGGCCCGATCAGCTGATGGGAAAGAGTATCTTGCGGCTGGCGAAGACATAGGCGCAGACAGTCCATGTTGGGATGAAGAGAAACGGAAAAAAGGGAGAGGTAATTAGGCAGTGCTGCGTAATCGGCGTTATTGACGTCGACGTTTTCGAATTGAAAACACCTCGAACCAACTAGATTAGGTTCGATTGAAAGCCAAACCAATAAAGTATCTTGTCCAACGAACCTGACGATTCGTGCCATTGGACACATTGCTTCATTGCTAGATGGGGCCAGTTATCTCAACCAATGCCTGAACGTAGTAAAACGTAAAATTCGAAGCGTTTAGACTCCTGAGTTGAACCTAGATGTATACTGTCTTTACTACTCAACTTGCAACAACTTTGTAGCGTTGCGTTGCAAAGAGCACAGGTGAGAACGTGGACGTAACGAGAAGTCTGCGGATACGCCGACAAGTCGTGTATTCTACATCATACGCTTGATGATTTCCCCTACAAGGAAGGCAACCAGGTCGAAGATGATAGCATTGGTTGGAAAAATCGGATGAGAAATAGAATACCTGCCATAATAAGAGAACAAAAGTTTTTATACTAAAGTGTACTACCGCGTATATCGAGTAACGCTTACGGTACAAAATGTTGAATGGAAGACAAGCTTGGTGGCGAATTTGTATGATGAAATGGGAAGAAATCCTTTATTTTAATAGGAGGAAAATTCTGCTTAAAAAAAACTGTAACGGGTATCCCAAAAGACAACTTTGATTGTCGAAGGAAACAAATAGTGTTCGAACTGCCATTTCCGTTGCATTTGAAGCATTGGCTACCGTTTCATCGCGATCGATTTTCTCCTACGTTGTTAGGTTGATGAAGCGCTTAACATACAGCGTCGCATTTGTTGTCGGATCATTTAGCATTGTGAACGAAAAACCACAGATCATAAATATCACTTGTTTTCAAATCAACTTCATTTACAACCAACATTTATGAGATACAGGATCAGTTAATGGATTTTCATCATGTCGCTTCATTTTCAATGACGGATGCAACTTTCCGCTGCAACAATCTACAACAACAACCGCTACAAAAATTCTGCCGGTGCGGAGGATCTACCTTATGGTATATCAGGACGTTGGCATGAAAAAGACGCTTTACATTATAGAGACATTAAAAAAAACATTTTGACTCTGTTTAATTAATAATATTTTATCCAATATGACACAAACATTAAAGCGTGGCTATATTAACTGTTTACTATTTCAGCGTTACTCCCTCCCACTGTGGTGTGGACTGCTTCTAATATTGGCACAGAACGCGTAATCGTTAGCCACTACGAGGGAATGAGGCACTTTTTCAATATGAAACCTAAAAGATGACGACGACGTGCTGCCTGGTGCAAAATGATGAGCAATAACAAGATAAACTGTTTCGCCTAGCAGCTCTATTCCCTAGACTTACTCAATTCCAAGTAAGAGTTAATGGGTGAGCCAAAACGCGCTTATGTACGGCTAACATGAAATAAGGTGTTCAGTAATAAAGAAAAATAGTAAGAATAACTTTGATTTGTTTGGCTAGGTGTTAACATACTCTCTAGCCGTATTTAGGGTCGCGCTCAAATCCATCATTAAAGTAATGATGCAGGCATGTTTTAGTCCAATAACTTTTAAAAAAAAACTGCATAGGAGATAAGATACTATTTGCTAATGTTTTTCTGCTTAAATTTCCTGTTATTAATCTATTTTTTGTACGAAAATGTCTTCTTTGTCTGCTAGGTGAGCCAGTTGCCAATAGGACTTCAGCCATACATGTTATACCTTGTGGCTATCTTATATGTACCATTCTATTTATTAGTATACAATTATTCTCGTTATGCCGCGGAAATGAGATGTTCAGTGTTGGCGTTAAGGTCACATTTCTTATTTTCTAATTCTATTTTTTTAGTTTCACAATAAAATGTACTATTGTAGTTTTGTTATTACACCATAATGAAATATCCTTATTTGATTATTAGTTTGTGATCGCATTTGTTTTTTGATGTTACACTAACCAGCCGGCGAGTTTCAGCGACTAAGAACAAGCTCACCAGATGTATTTTGTGCCAAATGATTGAAAGAATTCATTCATTCAACCAAAAATTTTTCGAGTAATGAATGCCAAATGTCGAACATTGTAAGTCGTCTGCTCAGCCAATAATAATAATAATAATAACAACATAAACAGAACCTATTACGAAGAATCATAGCGAAATTGTAGACTCGACACTATGGCTCTCGCAAGAAAACCCGGAGTGAGTTTTCATTTATAAGTCATAAATCTATTATAAATATGTTATTATGCATCTTTGCAGCTTAAGGCGACTTTAAGCAGGGAAACGATTACTCCCAAAAGCATTAGTTGTCTTCGTACTGTGTTTCTCGCAAAGCATTTGTGTACCCAATTTTCGCAACGATCAGATCTGTTTTTGTCACCATTTTGTTACGAGTGCGGCCACCAAATGTGACAATAAATTAGGTACAAGTGTTAAGCATTACTGTGGTAGCTCAAAGGTATTCACTCTGCTAACCTCCTGCTTTTGTTAATTTTCCAGACTCGATTGGCCCCTGAGGTCAATCGCATTCTGTATGTGCGCAATCTTCCGTATAAAATTTCTACCGAGGAAATGTATGATATTTTTGGGAAATACGGCGGTATTCGCCAAATTCGAGTGTAAGTTCAAGTTTTTAGAATTACCGTATCTGAAAAAAAGTTTGTTTATAGAAAACTACTTTTGTGGCTAGTTGGCAAACAGCACACCTGATCGAAATACGAAGGCCTGTTCAACATGCGAATTTCTTTTTTAATCATTTTGGAAGCGTCAATTGAGCGAAGCACTGTATTCTAAAAGCTTCTGTAAAAAAAAATGTTTAGGAATTAAATAATTTTGCCCGCTATCAGAAATTAACTCTTAAGAAGAACATAGTAAAAAGCTGTTCTCATACTTCCTTTTGCATAAATATATTCTAACGAACCTCGAAGTTCGAAGCTGAAGATGCAAGTTAAAACATTGCTTGTGTTTTTTCATTTGGTTTCATTGCTTTTTATCTAATCTGAGCGTGGTGCTTTAACGCTGCAGGGGAAACACTGCTGAAACTCGAGGAACGGCGTTTGTTGTGTACGAAGACATATTCGACGCGAAAAACGCTTGCGAACATCTTTCTGGCTTCAACGTGTGCAACCGTTACCTGGTAGTGCTTTATTATCAGCCTAATAAGGCATTCAAAAAGGTTGACGTCGATAAGAAAAAAGAAGAAATGGACAATATAAAAAGAAAATATGGTATGGACTAGTTGACCGCGCGTATAAATTATCGTTCAGCAACAAAATACCCATGCGTCGTATACATGTAAAATGTTGTATATATTAAGTATGTGTAACAATATAAACACTCTATAAATAAAGCGTATTCGATATTGGTAGAGAGAATGTCTTTTGCTCCTATTGTGTTAGCAGATAATAATACCAAACAGGTGTTTTTTTCGTTCGAAAAGGCATCTACTGAAGTAGCGCGTAGAAAAATATTTACTAACCGTTTTTAACGTTATTGTACTATTCGTACTGTGCTTAAAAAACCAGACCTCAAATTTTATTTCTATTTCGTAAGTGCCGAAACTTGTCTAAGAGCCAGTACTGTTCATTAAATATAAAGCTACCCCGCACAGTGAAGTGTACTTCCAAAAATTGAGGTTGTTTCGAGAAGTAGGTAGGGATGCGTTTGTAACACGTGGAAATCCTTGAATTTTCTTTCGGGATGTCTTTCGAACCAGGGTCTATAGTTTCATGATATCATTCGCATACATGCAGTAGCTAATGTTATTAACAAAACAAAAAAACACTACCTATCAAGGAATATAGAAAAATTTATTAATTTTCAGCGCTATATACAAATATCTTGTATCTTAATCCATTGACAGCATCTCTCTAGTCTACTCTGTCTGTATGTTTCATTATGTATTGGTTGATATTTATATTAATTCTCTGTAATTTTTGCCACCATTTATGTGCACTATGGAACCACTTTTGCCTTGTTACAGCAGTCGTTCACCTTCTACAGATCCATTATGGAGTGCTGAGTGCAACCTGTTGGCCACACGACTCAACAAAAACGCTAGGTTATATATAGTGTTTCACACATTAACTGCACTGAAAGGTTGTTACGAAAGTATTATGAAAATAATAAGTCCTAAATCTTTTTACTTGTTCGGACACTTTTTCCATTAACAGAATTTTCGGAAATGCAAAGTTCTCTCATTACAACTTTTATTGTCGTAAATGTATACAAAACTGTGTACCACAACAAAAAAATTGCATTTGGAATTACAACTTGGACAAGTAATTGTTGATAGGCGGTTGTCCATCTAATGGAATAGCCGCGAACAGTAAGCGGTTAGATACACGTTCAAAAGTAATACTTTCACATAGCGACAGAAATGTTATAGTCGTCGCGCTTTCCGCAAAGGTCTGTACATCCGATGTGGAACAACAATAATAAGCATTGTATCATTCACTCAATGATAGTGTCTGTACAGATATGTATCCAATTTTATAACAGACATCCTGAGATTGATCCGTTGATTGAGCTTCGTTGACAGTTACTTCTAAGGATATTGATTCGCTCTTTACTGCCAAGTATCGGGAAATGCCGTTGTGTCAACGTAATCTCACCCATTAATATAAGATGCCAAATGCTATCGTATGTCCAGACTCTTCGTAGCCACTTTGTGTTTACGTTATAAAGTCTAGACTTATTTTTTTCACTAACGTTGTGCTAGTATCTCTTTTTCGAGTTCTTCTGAGTCAACTTCTACGGAGTAGTCAGCAAGCTGCTGGAAAAATATGGAGAAAAAAGCTCGCAGTTACATATTCACAATGCGCGCTTGTGAATCTCTTTCTTTTCAACCTGAAAGCAACCTTTTTATTATTTGATGTAATATATCGCGTGACTGGTTATTTACTTGAACACCCATCTACAAAGGCTACACTCCTAGGACCAACGCTATTGCTATCACTTCCATTACTTCCGTAGAGTTTAATTCTTTGTGCACTTCTGCAACTCAGAGATTTTGTCGCCAAGGCACCATGCTAACCCTTGAGATCTTGCACGCACTCGAACATGGCCCGTTAGTTCACCCTCGATAGGATCGCGTTCCAAACAAACGTTTGCCAAGACGTTTTCATTGAAGAGTGACTTTGCTGACAAATTAGCCATTAGGAAATTCGACATCGAAGTTTGTCTGTTGAGTCTCGAATCGCCATGGGTAAGGCACGCCATATTTGTCTTTCGTATAAGTAGGTCGAGATACGCATCCAGATCGCGGATCGGGGATGAAACGATCACCTGTAAAAAAAATTTACCTATTAGACACTTGCTACTATTAAGCACTACTGGTACCCTTTATAATTGTATAGTAGATCAGCATCGTAGTATAATGAGACTTCTTCCTATCATAAATCGTAATTTCTAATAGATAATTTCGTTGAAAAATTTGAGAAAAAATAGACTCAAAATGCGATTTTCGCGTTGCATACTTTGTTTTCCCATTCAAGACCTGCCCACGTGTTGCGGAAATCTTCCTGGGAGGTATCGTCAGGAACCAAAAAGTCGACGATGTTGATTCGGATATCATTCAAGACTACCACATGAGTATCCGATGTCGATCCCTGTTACCGAATACGTATACGAAGAAGAACAAAGACAATGCGGGGATGTTTGTATTTTTGTAGGCGTGCATAACTTGAATGTTTATTAATGGAATAATGCAGATAAATATAAGCGACTATAATAGAGAGCCTAATCTACCTTAACATCGTAGGATATATTTCCGAAAATGAGCCCGTTGTCTGTAGCGGTAACTTTGATCGTTGTGCGTAGAGTGACGAAGTCATGGGGTCCAATCACTACAGGACCAGGTCTGTCTATGAGCTTCATGTCGCCTATGGAGAAATAAGGCATGAGGTTTGTTGACGATGCCATAAAATCCGGTAGAAGAGCGGAATCAAATTAAGCAAAATCTTCGACAGTGCAATATATGCGTTATTTACACATACATATGCCTGTAGTTACCATCCGTTACAGATATTTATAAATAAGAGGCAGGTAGGTGTATTTATATATAACACACGCTTGTGGCTTCCTTCTGTTCATATTTGAATTACCGTTATTAATTTGTATCGAAGTATCACCACCCGCACCAGTATTATCACTGCAACCATTTTGCCTAGAATGCTTATCATTTGTGACTTAATTCAGAATTACACCCTTACTTTATGTAAAGTATAAAAAATATTTATTTTTAATCTTATTTTGCGTAAAGTATTACTCTTTTTTCATCAGATTACTTTGTTTTTGATTGCCTATCTGCGCTTCTATTGTTTTATTCGATTTTACATCCGTTCCGTACTTTTAAATTTGTATAATGTATTATGGCATGTTCTAAGCCTTTATCTTGCATAGCATACACTCTACTTTTTATAGTTATATCTTCCTTATATTTCTCTTCAATTATGTTCATGTATTTCGTCATCAACTTTCGTTTTTAATTTACCGTTCCCACTATTTGCAAATAGACTACATAATTTATGTATAATTCTTTAGGGCAGCCGAATTCATTGTCACTTTTTTGGGCTAGTTTTTCATTACATTTCTGCTTCTAGTTTTTTTTTTGAACTACCGCCGTACGCATGTTTATTAGCATGCTTAGTTTTCGTTAAATTATAGGTATTATTTCTACGTTTCATGTTTCGCGTTTGTTATTCGCTTTAGACATCCCATCATAACCATAACAAGTCTAATCTGACCCGAAATGCTTTCACGCTTGCTTGCCATTTATGCTTTATTCTTACCGCTTCCTTTGCCGCCCTGTCACCCATTCGTTTTAATATATATGAATGCTTTGTGCACAGTTGTAAAACTCGAACCATACTTTCATAATTGATGTTGGTTATATAAAGCAATATTTTGACAAAGATTATACAGTGTAAGTCAGAGTCCTCCGTTAACTATAACCATCATATTATACGTATAATTATTATGGTCCATACTAAATACTTACGTTTTCCCGTTAGACGCCCTAGGGTGGTTAGTTCAAGAGTGCAGTTTTGCAGCGTGTCATCTGTCTGGTTAAAGACAAAGACGTCAAGGTCAATAGCGTGCGCAGTCACGTGTACATAACACTCGGCGTAGAGGGGATCGCTTCGTCCTGTCAACTGAGTTACCTGTGAGGGCAAGGACACAAGTTAATTACAAGGCTGACCAGACGTTGCTAACCAAAAGGTAGTTACGGAACATACCGAAGATCTATTGGTGAATGGGCAATGCTCGTTACCTCATTGAGACTTAGATAAAACATTCATCAAGCATGTGGAGTCGCTAACAACGGCTCAATAGTCAGCGATGCGAAGAGTTCCATGGGCCTATTATGTACCTTCGCTAGAAGTGAGTTCGCCAAAATGTCACCGTCTTTTACAGCCGATGAGATGTTTCCACTCAGTGCTTTCTGAAGTGATTCGGAAAAGATATCCTGAAAATATAAAAGAGTAGATAATGTAAGTGCATATGATGGTCTACCCTTACGTACACCTGTTCTGTCATTGTATAAGCTGATATAGCACGTAACTTCTCGAGGCATGTTATGACTGCTTTAAATCTTAGGCTTTATTGCCTTTATGGAGAAAGCAGTAGAAATTTAGATAAGCGTAAATTCTAATTGCGAGCAAAAAGCAACACAAGCTTGTCAAATTAAGCTTTTTCGTAACCGTTTTGTTCTGTTAAACAACAAGCAAAGTTCAAATGATTACTTGTTTGTCGATAGTGTTTGGTCCTCCATGTAGGCGATTGCCTCCAGATAGCTGGTCAAATAATAGAGGAGCATCCGCCTCTTCGTATCCATTAGACGATCTTATTGAATTGTGTTGTTCAGTAAGATACATAGGGCCTCGGGCCCCCAATTTTTGTGTTTTTTTTCGCCGACAAAGCTCCCGCCTTCGTTCAGTTGATGTCACAAAAGAGTTGAGGGCTTGACGAGTCGACTGCCCGCCACCAAGGCCACTATGCACGTTGTCACCCCCGGCCTGCCATACAGTTACTCAAACAATGTCACAAACCTTTATTTCTCATAATGTACTTTATTCGTAATGTACTTTCCATTTGCCTATATTTACCTTGGCATTTGTCAAACAAGTATCCACCTCCGAATGTTAAAATACCTATTTATAGATCGAACAGAATCCCTCCATAGGAAACTTCACGTACTTAATTTTCGTGTCGCTAACTAGACATCAGCTGCGAAAATCTAGCATCCATCACTGGTTGTACTTTAGGCGCATAGAAACAATACAGAGGAACTGTATCTTAACAAATTGCTTACCTGTGCTAGTAACAACAATCGAATGCATAGCATCATACGAAGTCGATCGTCTGTTGTAGCAGGTCCCTTGAACATGCTTGAGTCCGCCAGAGCCAGACAAAAAACGATTACACGCAATGCGCGAGCAACGATTTCGTGTCTGTTAACGACCAGTCCATCCTTCTGAGTAGCTGAGATCAAGTTAGCAAGAGCGTGAGCTGAAGATACGCATCACTTTAAAAAATGGTTCTCTATATTTTAGGGATGTTTTAAAGCGTATATATATATATATATATATAATATATCTAACAGATTGCTAGACAAAACGCGTACCGAAACAATACTCACTGTCCTGTTCGACTGAGGTTCCCTTAGTCGTAACAAATCGACACGCGGCTTTCGTTACGGCGCCACACACACAGGTACCGATAAAGAAATTTCCTTTGATCATATGCGATAGCAGTACCTTGTGACCCCAAGGTGATGATGTGCCGTTGGCAATCGAGTTTGCCATTATAAAAGCTGATTGGGTTGCGTACGTTCCATCGGCCGTTACGACGGGCAAAGATTTCTTTTCAGAGGCGCCGCGATCAGTTCTCGAACTGCTTCGACAGAGCTTTGCTGCTCCAGAAGCTTTATTGCTGTTAGTACCGTTTTCTGAATCACTGCCCGTTCCGTTACATTCACGTTGCTCCATTTCGACAGCAGCCTCTTTGGGAAGCTGAAAAAAATAAAAGCATCTTTGACCTTGCTGTCAGTCATTTAGTCATTTCGGGTATAAGAGATGATGGATCACCATTACCTCGGTTAAACTGTTTGTGACTTGCTCGATGAAATCTCTGACATGTTCCGGACGTTCGCAGAATTCTCCAAGAAGCCAGCTTACGTGACGTATCGCCGCTGGCTCGCGTAATAGCGGGAAATGTTGCAACACGAGGCCTACAGCCCGTGGTGCATATTCCGGAAAGCGAATCAGTGTTTCACGAAGTATCCGTACAGCGCTGATACAAACAGATTCGCTTTCGGACGACACCAATTCAGTCAACTTGAAAAACAACAGAATAGGTACGAGCATTTGCGAGATGATAATTCAGGATTAACTTATAAATATGTATATATATGTAAACGTCAATTTCAGATGCATGTACTCACACAGGTGATAACGCTTGGAGTCGTTCGTGGAAACGATGCTAGACAATTCTGTAGAGCAGTGAGTACTGCTTCGCTAACTTGAACGCTATCTGCCTGCTGATGTGGTGATGTCTGAAGTCGTCGAAGTTCCCGCTTGAGCAATTCTACTAGGTCGGATGCGCTACGTTCCGTTGTCAACAAAACCGCGAGCTCGAGTGCACGGCGGCATACTTCAATATCACTAGCGCCTGCCACTACACGGATAAGATCTACAGCCTATGAATACAGACAAATAAAGGTATGAGTAAAACAAAAGCAACAACCAAAAACCCACAGAATTCGTTAGTTGTATAGGAACAGAAACGTCGGGTTTCTTTCTGAGCGCCACGGAGTGCTAAAATCAAATGTGAATAGCTCTGCTGTCGGAAGACGATTTCATTACCTAAGCAAAATGAATGATTCGTTCTAACTACGTTACTTCAATTTGTTATCTAAGCCTTAATTAACTGTTATTATTGGCTTGGTTGATTATATTTGGCCACGTTATTATTACTATAGCTGTTATTATCAGAGTCAGATCTATTTGATAGTGGATAATCACTATGCTTAATCAGAAAACGGGCTACTTACAAGAAATTCAAGAGGCTGCGGATGTTTCCGTCGCAGCTGATCGAGCGTATCTAGGAGCACAATTTTGGCGGTGTTATCAGTTTGCGATATGGCTAGATCAACAAGTGCCTGGCCTGACGTGCGTAGAGCTGTGCTTGCCGATGTCAAAGCAAATAAAGCTCGGGATGCTTCAAAGCGCACCGACGCAATTGGACTTTGTAGAAGATGAAACACCGACTGAATGAATCTCCAACTGCAAACATTTTTCATAGACACAGTTAAATGACCGTATACAAACCTATATACACAAAGTGAGGTGCGGAAAACAGTTACAGATGTAGCGAGATGAACAAACAGGTATGAATATATAGTGTTACCTTTCCTGTGGATGCTTTAGTCCCGTTCGATATATCAGCTGTATAGCGGGACCCTGAAGCAAATTCCTGCCGCTTCGTTCAAGAGCATCGAAGCTGCTCCAGTCCGTCTCTTCGACGTAACGGAGAGCCCGAGGCTCGCTCAGTTCACACAAGGCCAGAAACGCGTTTCTTTTTGCAGAAGGATCTTGATCCGTTGATAAAAATACGTCTAGGTACGCCGACATTGATGACGTTTAAAGATCAACAAAAAAGAAGCACAACAACATATATTAGTACGGGATGACTATTTCGCTGTGTGACTACCTGAACGCCTCTGACGAAGCAGTGGACGCAACTGCATGTTGAGGTCGAAAGTTGACTGTCTAAATGGGAGCTGTGCCTTTATTACTTTATTGATCAGCTGTCGTCGAAATAATAGGAAATCAACGATATTTATTTAGAGAGTAATAGACGACATTCGTAACAAGTGATCAGACATATAGATAAACGAATAAACTGATGAATTTAGAAATTTTATATGATTTATATAAAAAAAAAAAAAAGAAAAACGAGGAATCGCGGGACTCGTGTATAGCATAAATTTACTAAACTTCAGCGATACTAAGGCTGCACATCGCTAATGCCTACTTCACATACTTCATAGTAGCTTCATCAGATCAACATACCAAGGGCATTAATTACGTCGACCTGCAGTTCACGACACTTCCTACCCATACTGTAAAGACAAAGGGCAGCATTCCGTCGTACATATGGATGTCGATGCGTAAGACACTTGGCTACGCAGGGATACAGAGGTTCAAAAAGTTCGCCGTTCCAAGGTAGCTTTGTCAGCAGGCGGAGTGTGGCTCCGCGGATGAACTCATTAGGATGCTCTAGGTCCTGTACCCATAAAAGATATTAATGTAGGAAGGCAGCACTACAACGGCAATACCAGGATACTGATAGTCGATACGATTATGCAACAAGTACCTACATATTGCTACGTCTCGATTTATCTACTGCTTAATTCGATGTATGCGTATATAGTATTGCATATATACGATAATCCTACGATAGAAATTGCCTATTGAAGTGCCTATCAGTTTGGAAAAATGCATATTAACATAATAATAATGTTTTTTGAAGACTTTTCTGAAAGCACGTTAACGCTTCATCGCTATTTGCACGTTAGAGGCGTCACCTGTAGCACGCGAAGTAGAGACCATTTAAAATATATGATAGGTGAAAACTGTGGCGGTATTTACCCATACTGTAAGTGACAGAATATAATTGCAAGGTGAGCTAATATTAAGAACCAAATTCAAGATGTGATTGAGACTTAGCTAAGGATCGAATCCTTGAATCTTATAGCTATGGGCGTTCGATGTCCTATTAGCCACGCTATAGCCGCAGTCAAATGATCTTCATATGTTTTAAACATCGATTAGTGAGTGTGAGCCTGCAGAGGTCTTATAGAGCTACTGTTTGGTCATTTTGAACTTTTTGATTTTGAAACCCTCTTATTCTGAAAAAACATACCCGGCGAAAGGAATCGCAGACAAGGATCATTTCCTGCAGGAGCTCTCCCTTGCCGTCTGTCTTCGGTACAACCTGATCACGGATAATACAAACAAGTAAGCGTTGAAACACGTTCATCTTACGGCAAAACAATATGCATATTCTATATATAAATACCTTGTGCGCAATATCCTGAACATGGGCGTACCTAACTCGATAAACAACATTTGTTCTTTCAAGCATGAGGCAACGTAACACAACATCAGACTTTCTATTATTTACTTTTAGGCTGTCTAAATTAATTAAGTATGGCCATTTTGAAATTTCAAAATATATCTAGGGCGGTATATCTATATTATGTTTGCTTCTAATCGAAGTAAACCAGTACCTCTGATTACGCTATATTTTTTTACTATAATTTCGATTTTCGTGTGCCCTATAAGCCCTCGTTCTCTATAAACTCAAGTTATAGAATTACCTCCCAGAAGAGAAGAAGCATACGCTTTATGGAATGGTCTTGTAGTGGAAGTAGAAAACGAATTACAGCCATTAAGGTCGGTCGACCGGCAGCACTGGACAGACGCGTAGGCTCGAGCACACAAAGCCGAACAAGCGTTTCCAGTGCTCGAATTTTTGTGGCGATATCACCCTTTTCTAAAATGTAAATAGAAAATTCGTGCTAAACATGAGCTTATGGTGACATAAACTCATCCAATAGTGGTTATAATATAGTAATAATAAAAAAGCCCGATCCCACAGTAATTTCAGAAACCTAGCCTCACATTCTTACAGCCAAACTTGCATAGATAGAATGTATACTATTTTTTTAAATGCTGAATTGGAAATTGAACACATAGATGGAGTTGCTAAAGTTCGAAAGTGTTTAAAAAATCTACTTCTTCTACAGTCTAGAGAAAAATAGAGAGAGGCGAAAAATGTTGCTTATGATGAGCGTGTGTTCGTTTCTGTCAACCAGTTTGTTCGACGAAGTATCCACAGTGACGAAATTATTCTCAATATAATAATGACGTTAAGCTGTACACCTAAAACTCACGATTAGGCACTGGCTAGTTTTGCAGCCTGGAACGGTACTGTTGAAGCAGTAACAAAGGCACATCGAGTTTTCACCTTTGCTGTTTTTCTCTGCAGCTACATTTTCGTCGAGTTCGCACCCATTGTAAATAAACCATTGACATTCCACATGGGTCGAATGGCTCAATACAACGGCTACCGTAAAAAGTCAACGTTCGATTGGTTCTGCTGCATTTATACTTACTTGCGTCAACTTCGTTCAAGTTTAGAAGCATCCGTTTTTGTTTCCGAATGTCCGTCGTAAATTTTTCATAGATCAGATAATTTTACGTGAAAAAATCATTCAGGTTATATGTCGCTTGTCTAACTGGGTATAAATCCATTTACTTACCCAAGTCTAAACGAAGTCGAACATCATTAACGCAGCCGAGATCGTTCGTACGTGCCAGCAAAGTAAAGCATGGGCCTTCTGGCACCGGGGAGTCTGGCGCCAACCATCCCATATTTTGATTCCCTATACAGAAAACGACGGATACCAAAAAAGTTCTCATAGATCTGGCATAGATCTTTTAAGTCATCCAACTAAGCCCTATGGAAAACATTGGATTATATAAACAAAACTACGATACAAACTGGCGATAGTAGCTATGTAAGCAAGAAGCTTATGCTTCATGTAGGACAGAAGTTTTTTAAGAACTGTGCTGAGCTGACTTGAACTTGTCAGTTTAAGTTGTCACACATATCGGAACGATTCACTGAGTATTTGGGATGACAGTGAGTGTTGACGTGAGCAGCCGGAATCAATGTTATCAAGCATATCGTGCTAGCACGGAACCTAGAAGTTCTTAAGCAGTGAGGCTCGATTAGTATATTTGAAATCGTTGATGTTCTTCTTTTATTTAGAGTGGAGATAATAATAATACAACACAATATGCGACTTTTGAAGTCTAGAGGTACTTTAACGATTAACCCGTGGTTTAAATGAAAGCAGACATGTTCAAAACTTCGTTATTTGATCTTAACACTAAGCATAAGCACAAAACAAACAACAAACAGAATAAATATATATATATTACAAAATAATACTGTACCGATACTAGATTTTCTGTGCAGATCAACAGTACGCATTTGGCAGTTTTTCGTATGAGGTTTCTCGCTGACACAAGGCTCAGTATTGACGTTTTTCCTTTTTGTCGATTACAGAATGTTAGCTCTGTCCATATTTATCGTGTGTGCAGTACCATAAGTAATCAAGTAACCAAGTTATATACAAGTTAAATCAGATGCCTAATCCAATGCCACGTGGGGGTGTCACTCTCTAGTAATTAAGTTACGTTCCTATTCTCCATGTCTAAACTCCAACTAATATTGGGGCGCACACAAACATCTATTTCACTGCCTACATTCGGGATGTTCCGCTTTCAGTCAACGGCCAGTTTGACTTACCCGATAGAAACAAACAATTCAAACGGCACGCGTGAGAGTAAATCAACAAAATTTCTTATTAATTACTAAGGTCTAGATACATGGGCAAAATAGAAAGCCTACTTCTTTATTGCTTGAAGGTTTCTTACTTGCTCGTCAGCGCTTTGTTTTCGACCAATTGTATGAACGGCAGTGCTGCAGTGATTTTTGTTTCACTGTTCTATCCACAGGGTATACATCTTCCTTCGAAAAATCGAATCGATCCGTTTCTGAATAGCCGCCAATACTCGATCACACCTCAGCATTGTTTGTACGGTGTAATGTTGCTACAACCATTGTTGTAACCAATTCTATGATGGTGCATCCGCTCATCAGTCTGGTCGAATTGCTATTACACCTGAAGCTTTTCTTGTCAGCAGCAGAAAATGATTCTGGCCAGTTTAGCGGCGGACTTCGTAACGAATGCACTTTTACCTGCTTCTGCGACTGCTTTGTTTCGAATTAAAATTGAACATCGCCCACAACAGCTAGGATGGGGTACATTTACAACAAGGCGCAGCAGACACATCAGCCGTAACTATGGCAGAAAACGAATAGGCAGGTAGTGGACTGCAGGCACTGAGTACCCGTAGCAGAGCTGGTTCCGAGCCGCTCTGACCAGAACATATGATCGACAGCGCAATCACAACAAGCCTTCTTTCCCCTTTGGCGGCTCGTAACTCGAAAGTGCCAGCTGGGAGAATGGAAGCATGAGCACATGGGGTCCCGTTAACTAAAATTGCGTCGTCTGCTTTACCGTCGTCACCGGTCCGTACTAATGGACAACGCAGATTAAATATTGAAGACAGATGGAACTTATGACATCCAACTACGCTTGAATCATCTATCTGTAGGTTACATACTATTGTATACGTAGTTGTGGCTGTTGTTATTATGTATTGAAACAGTATCAGCTGAAGTGTAATATAAGAAGTATCATGTCTGGCCGCTTTTATGGAATAGACAAGCGATTCGCAGAGAAAGGAGTTGTGTAGTATGTTGCTAGAAGTAGTTATGTATGTAATCGTTTGGTCGAAGGTTCTGACTAATAGAAAAAGTATAAATTGATGGGATTTGTCTTACCACTTAGATGCGGTAAAAACAACGTATATCAGACTGAACTGAAACAAAAAAAAGATGATTACAAGCAGTGTGAATGGATTCGAACAAAAATCGTTAGCTGTTCAAATGATATAAAAGTACGATACTAAGATGACGTAATAATAGTAAAACTGTAATGGGTTGGTACCTAGGTCTTGCACAAAGGAATTAGGCAGGCGGGTGCTCGATGCAAAGTTCAAGACATATTTTTACAGCAGTCAAATTTTAAGTTCTACTGTGGAACGCAATGTATTGAGGTATAGTCGATTTCGCTCACAGTTAGCAGCTCAGGATTTTTTCTGCGGCTGTGCGGCATATTGGTTTTAGAGATACGAGCATCCCGCGAGCCACAGGCCTCTACTTTAAGAGCCGCACGCGCTAACCTGTTGCGTCACAGAGGCGACCATCACAGTAAAAATGACCACAAGAAATGTGAGACCAGATAAAACTACACTCTTGCGTCGGCCGGGAATCGAACCCGGGCCACCCGCGTGGCAGGCGAGTATTCTACCACTGAACCACCGACGCTGCGGGTAGTGGCACTGTGTGTCCCATAACTAAGAATAAGTATAGGCAGTTGAAGAAATTGTGTCGTATGAAAAAAACAGAAGCTGATAGTGTTTCTCTCATTAGTCGGCTTCACCACGACATTAGAAAAATATCTTTCCACTTAACATACTAGGTTAAGAAAAACAATGGTTGAACTCGTTTATTGGGTTAATCTATCGAAGCAAACACGCAACAACCTGTTGGCATTCCTAACAGAAGTGCCTCAGTGGGGCCGATTTTAATTACGCTGGTATACTTCTTTTAAAAACAGAGCAGTTGTTCAACATGCGTTTAATAACAAATTCAAAAGGATTAGGGCAAGCACAGGAAACCGAATATATCTTAAGTAAGAATATACATTTAAATAAGAACAACTCATGAAGAAGACAAGTTTTAGATTAGTTGGACAACTATTTATTACTCAGTCTTGGTGGACCTAATTTATGAGATATAGAAGCCTTAATTCAAATTAAAATACAACTAGGAGCCTCATGGAGTACTAACTTCAGCTTATCAAGGGGGTAACAGGACTCTTTAGAAGGAACCGAATGTCGCCAGGACGGTGGATTTTAGCGACGTCTGAATACCCTGTAGAATCAGGAATTCTGGCTGAAGAATTGAAGTGAAATGGAAGACGTTTGAAAAACAGGAAGATTAAGGTAAAATTGTATCTTCTGGTATAATAAGCTAAAGTTGCTACCGAATCAGGACTATCCGGAAACTAAAACCCTAAACGACAGACATCTTTAATAGCTAGCCAACATTAAACAAAGCATCATCGAACTTAAAGGACAATTACTATTCATTTATTTAACACAGCCCAAAATTATACATATGAACAAATCTGGTTCTATTAAAGAAGGATATGGAAAAAGAAATTGGGTTTCCATTATGAAAGCATTGGCAGCGAAGCCGGGTGCTCGTTGTTTAACTCTTGGTGCGGACTGTTTGTTTTCCCGAGCTTTCAACTCAAGCTTTTTAGTCTAGTAAACATGCGACTACCAAAGTTTTGTTAATTACCAAGGTTACTTGTATATATGTATGATGTTAAAATTTGTTTGTGTCATTATTAATATTTAATGTGTAATACTGTGCAGCAGTATGTCTACATCGTGGAAAACTGTGTTCTCACTGTGAATTTAATCTTCAGGCACATTACGTTAGCTGTGGAATGGGTTCAGAGGTCATAGAATATGTAGTATTGAAATAGGACCTAGCACGCCCACACTTACGTCATGCACTAGGATACGTAGCACTCAAATGAAAAGAATACAAGGCACGTAGGAATCGTTGCATCAATGAAGCTTTCGCTATTCGGATAATGAACTATTTGACCATCGACCTTCCCTACATAAACTCGGTCCTAGTGGTAGTCATTTTAGCACCGGCTGAGAGCCCTATGAAATTGTTAAAATATATTACCACTAAATAGTCAAATCAAAACACCAACTGACTTTCAATGGAAATAGGTTTTATTGAGCTTCATCACTTCCTTACCTTTGCACGCGCCCTTTTTCTCGTAATCGCTCTACTGCCACTGTTGTCATAATCTATAATGCTTTAATGCGTATATATACGCACTAAAGCATTATATATATATGTATAAGAAGATCACTATGTCTATAGTAATTCTCAGTTATTATAATTACATATTCATTATTCTCTCTTCTCGATGTCGATAAAATAAATTAACACCAGTAATTTCTCATTATATTGAATCGTCATTTTTGTTATCGTCCTTTCATCTTGTGATCGGTTGTTTTCGTTAGTATCTTAGCATCGTTGTTAGTAAGTGGTAATAGCAACCCTAATAAAAGATAGTAGTAATATT
Organism: Varroa destructor; assembly: GCF_002443255.2. Lineage (NCBI taxonomy): Eukaryota > Metazoa > Arthropoda > Arachnida > Mesostigmata > Varroidae > Varroa > Varroa destructor. Next base: position 12,717,097 of record NW_019211459.1, on the reverse strand, counting down.
AATAGTGATTATAATGCAAAGGTTATCTTGTGCTTCCTATCGTTAGCGTCATCTCATCATTTACGTTGAATATTTCCATCTCGTTTTGTTATATTAGATCTTCCTGTTACAAATTACATACACATTTATATGAATATCAGGGTTATAAACGGTTGGCTCGCGTGAGCTGTTCGTTCTTGACAGCCAGTTGCCGTGGAGCTTACTACATATAATGGGACCATTTTCAACGAGTTTCCCATGTACTGTTATTAGTGTCGTGCTTTTGTTGTCACCACGGTAACTAACATCCATATGGATTAGTTTATTCATTGGTGATGTTTCATTTGTCGATCCCACCTCGCTTGTGTCCTGTCTCGATGCCCTGGTGATCTTCCTTACGGACAGAAATATAGGTAGATAAACAGATAGATAGATCTAGTAGTTTAGTTGCAATCGGCATGATCGTAATTATTTAACTGAAGTTGCATATCATGGTAACTTCTGACTACCATATTAATTCACTTTCACAGTTAGCTATGTACGGTTTTACCATGTAAGAAATGGCATGTGTTATGTACTGGCGGTATTTTGTTTTCTAAAAGGTAAATAAATATAATTACGTGCTCTCGATGTTTTCTAAGTTTTTTGTTTTTCGTTTTTACCACACAAATACGCCCCGTTTAGAATGCTAATTGTTGAATTTCTTGACGTTCGCCTGCATGATCCTACTGTAAGTTAAAATGTAATATCTAAAGGTTTTTTTTTAATTTTTGTCTTCTGATTTTTGACGATTTTGCGTTTGTCGTGTACAGCCCTATTAAAAATAACTGGTAGCAGTAACCCTTTATTCGAATGTTAAATCTGAAAATTTTGCCGCATTCAATAGCCCATTGGCTTATTTTAATTAGAATGCGCTGAGCCAGTTGAACATAGCAATGATCTTTTCGAGGCATTCATCTACCTATGAACTTTTTAAGGTGACACTACAGGTGTACTAATTATACTTGAATAGATATTTTTCTCACTTTACTCCGTTTAGCGTATTTCAATGGTAGCACTATTCTCGCTTGGATCGATTTCGATAAACTTTGTGAAGGACCGTCATTATATCTTCGGTCCTTTTCTTTTCCGCATTGGTAGTACTTTTCTCGCTGCGTGCGCTCTTATCTTATTGCTTATCATGTAGTTTCAGTTAGCTTGTTCTCGTTGTTTTTATTTGTTGCTATGTATGGTGATTCGCGTGTTGATGTATCATGATGTTTTCACAGAGCTGTATGTTCCGGTGCCAGTTATCTCCTTAAGCAGACGACGGCTAAAACTTGTTTTATTGACTATCATCGACTGCCGGCCGGCGGGCCGGCCGTTCGTTCGTATTGGAGTTTTTAAATAAAGTTTTGCAATCAGTCAGTCAGTCAGTCAGTAAATCGTTTCTGCTCCAATACGAGGCTCAAGTGAGTATTTTAGGGATTCATCGGTGCAAGTCGGTAAAGTGGTGTAAATGAATGTGTGTTATAAATTCGTTTTGTTTTCAATGGCCACGAAACACGTTTCTCTTGCGGCTGACTGACTAGAAAGTATAAATTGGAAATTGGACAGAAAGCAAAAAATGGGGTTTTCTGATTTGAATTTTCCTCAAAATCCTATAATGTCGTATGTGTATAATCGATGCTTTCTGTAGACCCTCACAATGTTCACTTTGGCCTTTATGCTACGAATTTATAACTCATCATAGTGTTTTCTCTGATAGATATCCGATACTGGTTGCTTAAATTGTTATGAACTCTTCATTAAAAAAATTGAGACTTGATATTGTCAAAGAAAAAATAAAATTTAATTGTCGTTCCATGGTGAGGCATCAGAATTCATCGTATTAACAATGATGCCTACAATATATATTCTGTCCTCTATTTGACAGAAGCCTGCCTCATGGGCTCTTTTTTTTTAAACCTTCATATGCGAATCAGTTGCTAGTGTTGTTGTTATCGGTAAGAAAACGTTAACTGTATAGGTATTTGTTTACGACTTCGTTCAACGGCCACTACAGTCCTTCTTTTAGCTATCGTCGTTATTCGTGTTGAGTATGGAAGCTTCTACTGATGTTGTTCTTTATATTCCTACTTAATTGTTGCCTTTGTTCTGTGCGTTGGTAGACGCATTCTAAAAAATAAAATATATGCTTTGCATTAGGTGTCCTATGTACATTGCATTCGCTGGCACTGATGAGACTTATCAGGATAACGTTTTTTTAACTGGTTTTCCTCGCAGTTACGCCGAAAAAATCAGCTCCACGAAATCGAACCAAAATGTTTGTTTTGTTTATGTACTAGTTGAGGAAACTTTTCATACAATTTTGCTCTGGTCAGTATATAACTTGCATTGCGCCTCACATGAGCACACTTAACGAAGGGTACTTGAGGTGCTCAAGAGTTAACGTGCCACTAGGAAGAATTACAAAGTCACTGAGTTCAGTCGTGAGCGCAGATCGATCGCAATAGGTTATGGATAGACTCCTGCGAGGTGGTAATGCAGCGTAAAAAATATCTTGAGCACCAGCCGCTGTATAGGTCACATAAGCCGTCCAAAATCAGAGTGACTAGGGCATTGTTTCGAACCTTAAAAGAGTTAGCTAATGGATTCAGCCTGTGACAAGGTTTTTGCCAACAATTCTGAAAGCTGAATTGAATATTTGGTATCTAAGAAATTCTCTGTTGGCCGTAAAGGACAACCCAACCGAATTTTGTGTTCTACCTAGGGTTCCGGATGTAAGGTTTAATGTAGACAAACGTAGTCAGTAAAGTAACACATTTAGTGAGAAGATGTTAATCAGGCTGAAAAAATAAACTTCACAATGAATCAGACAGCAGTCCAGTGTCTCGGTGACATTCTCAGCCACACCGCTAATATCTGTGCAACATCAGACATTCAATTTTACGGAGGTATTCTTATATCATTATTATTATTGATTATAGGTATATATCTGCACGGACTGCAAAGGTAAATTTCGTTTCGAACAGACGATGTAGAGTATTCAAATCTAGCCAAGCCGCCCCAGTCAATGTGTGACAAACGTATCTGCGCCGCTAGTACCTGCCACAATATACGAATATGAAGAATCTAACGTACGTAATGATATCGAAGAAAACTCCGTTTACAGAGTGGTCTTTTAATACGACAGCCGTTGCGTATAGACTTGTATCAACTCAGCAAACTAATTGTGAAAGGTTTGGCTTTTTTTCAGGGTGATCTTTCGCCGAGAGTGTTGTCGACAAGAACTCATCTATGTGAAACGACGAGCCCCTGCCAACACTGAGGCGCAATAACCTAGCACTCGATTCATCTTGAAAACACAGTCTGATTGAAAAATTCAGGCGCGTGCCGTATCAGGCGCTACTTCTCTTTGTATTGAACCACGAAATTGCGTAGCGTCGGCTTCTTTTCCCATCGACGCTATCGGTCGATGGCTGACTTAATGTCTTTGGATCTGTATGCTATCAATAGCCATTCTAGCAAGCGCTTATTTGATGAGCAGTCCCATGAGCCCCACGTAACGTCATATTTGTAGATGATACAGGGTATTGGTGCCTGTTTATGATTCATGTTTGGTTTTTCTTATAAATATATACCTCGTTTCATTACTGTATCTTTTTGAATTTCTGTTTACAGCTTGTTTTCCTATGTATTGTACACAACCAGTATGTTATCATGCATTATTCCATTGGATTTTGCTGCTGTTGTTACCATTGAATTGTAGTGCATTAGACTATATTTACGTTGTGCTTGTGACTAATCCAATCACGCATCGTCTCGAGGATCCTGTCGTCATAGTGAGCAGTTCTGCCTCGATTCCTTCTCGTACGGTATTCTGCCTGTCTGATGTTGTTGTTTTGGGTTGTCGCGTTTTCTCTGCCTCAAGCTTCAATTCATGGAATTGAGGATTAACACAAAAATGATCTAAGCTAATCATAGTCACTATTCGTCACTTCCTTTTCGTTGGGTCTACACTTCGCTCTCAGGCGGAAGCAGTGTCGCCATACTAAGAAATTCGGTGGCCAGCGAGCGACGCGCGCGTTGTGAATGGGAGGCGTATGATACTGCACCACCCATAGCACCAGCTTCTTGAAAAAGCAGGCTTGTCGGAGATGGTGTCGGCCGTTGAAGTGAGCGGACCCTCCGAACTGTGCAAGCAGCTGCTGTGGTACGCGGCGGTCGTTGTACTGGTGATCTTGATCGGGATCGGGTCGCCCTTTGGTCCAGTACTGGCGGGCACCTTGGTACCGGTCTCGTTGGCGTGAATAGCCGAAGGCCTGCAGAAGGCAACTCGATCATCGACAGAGGCGAGCCTCCATCCGTGGGGCTGGCGGCATCGTCGAGGTCTGGCCCGAAGTTGCCGCCGTCGCCCTACATGCGACTGCTCTCCAAATCGGCATCGAGTGCACCTAGCTCGTCAAGCTGGTCAAACCCATTCACGCGGTCGAATCGGTTTAGGTTGCTGTCCCGATGTCTGGGCGCCGGCCCACACGACCCAACCGCACTTCCATCTGAGTGATGGCTATTGCCCCTGTTGCTGGCCATCCTATGGCTCGCATTGCTGTTGTTCTTTTGGCCACCACCCGATTCTAAGTCGAGGATGTCTGGTCTCTTACGGTACAGGAACGACTGGAACGAGCGGCCGAGTAGCGAGGCGTTCCCGGGCGAGGAGGCAAACTCTGCACGGGGCGACATCAGGTTAGTGTTTCCGGTGCTCGAGCCGATCGCGCCTGCGCCTACGGATGGGCCTACGTCGCCGCTAAGCGAATCGCCCGATGTGGGCGGAGATGGTGTAAGCAGGACCGGCAGTGAGTGTCGCCTGTTAGTGGTGCCTGTCGATGAACAACAGATGATCACACAGAGAGACATACAGAGCGAAACCGAAAATCAAAGGAAATTCTTGAGAACAGTCTGACATTGAGGGAAGTTCCTAGATAAAACAGAAGCACTTACTGGATATTAGTGTACATTGTTATATAAATATATATGTACACATGCGTCATGGGCGTATCGTGATGGCAGATGCTTTCAATTACGTTTAAAGTACAATTTGACTTAGGTCATAACGCAGGCCACAGAACGGAAAAGTGAAAACCGTAGCTCGGTCATTTGTCACTTGTCGGAACTAGTCTGACCTCCGACTGCACTGCGCTTTGCGCAACGGAAGTGTAGTGCAATGGTCCATGAAATAACAAGACCTCCATACAAAGAACGAAGTGAACAAAGCCAAAAGGGAGAGCTCACTTGGAATGTGGCTGAGCGCGATGCCACCCGCTGAGCTTGCCGAATCCTCCCGGCAAAACGACAGCAAATCCCGTTCGGTATCCTCGAGCAGCTGCTTAGTACGGAAGAGATTCTGGGACGATTCCTCCTTGAGCACTTCGACGAGCGTAAGCAATCGCTCTATGTCGCCGCTCTCGCTTCTTTCGGAGTTGGGATGCTCAACGATTGTCACTCGTGAGCCCGGCCGACCGCTCAGAACTGCCTTGTAAGTACCGCAGCCCCCCTCGCGTTCGGATTCCTCCACCATGTTACCTATTGAAAACGATGAACGAAGATATGTACTCGATCTATGCAAAATTGAATTGATTTAGACACACAATACTGTATAGATATTTGTTAACGATAGTTGTCGAATCTCGAGTCCCCACATTGCTTTCCGGGTCACCTCCACACCATACGCGGATACTAACCTACATATTGTCGGAATCATAAAAAGATGTTGTGAAATTCATCGATCCTTAATGTTTGTGACTGGAATATAAATATACTATTGTGCGGGTTTGAACTCTTCAGGAATCTTAATTTACCTCGACGTTAGGCTGAAATTAAGAGTCAAAAAGCTCTACGCAGCTTTCGTGAACGGAATCGTGAGCAGTAACGCTACGTACCGAAGGAGCGGCTCTTCTTCGGTGACGGGCGAGTTTTGCGCTGTTTAACGGCAAACTCCTGTAGAATTTTTTGCATCTCATCCAGCCGGGCTCCGAGCTTCTGCTGGGTACTTTGGAAGCTTGAGGAGAGCCGATGCTCTATCCGACGCACCTGAATAGATTAACTGGCCGATTAAAAGCACTGATCAAGGTACAAGAACTAAATAATACAAAACTTTATGTATACTTCCTACTGTTGAGGTTGTGTACCTAGAAGGTAACTGTCATTAGCGTTTTTATGGAAGATCAATGCTCATACCAACGTATTCCATTGTTGCAGACTTCATTTTTACCTTTTGGTACCCTACCTTTTTTGAACGCATTGCTCTACTGATGTAGTTGAGAATCATCGCGAGGTAACCCAGGCCAAAGATAATCCACAAGACAACGGCTGCCTTATATATCCATATATAGTCACCTTCGAAATTACCTGAAGTTATGGTTTACGGGGTTCTACATTACAATTGGCTTTTATGGATATCTCACATATGTATCTTACATCGCCATCTCTATGCGCTGCTGCTGTTACCCCTGAATACCTCACAGTAATAGTATAATCACCTAGCGATATTTCGTCTGCCGACTTAAGTGGCTGCTCTCTCCTAAGGCGGTTGTACTATAACCTAGCATAGCAATGGGCGTGACTGTAAGAGCGTTTTGCTGACTAATTTCTTCTTTATTCTCAGTTAATTATTCTCGTTGGTCGTTTCACGCAACGCAGCAATCGATACGAGCGCTTGTCTTCAAGACAATGCACTCAGATTGAGAACGACAAGTTCTAATGGGAGGCCAAAATAAAAGAAAGGATTTCAAAATGTATATTATTCGTACCAGCAACGTAATCCCCAAAGCCGATAGTAGCGAGTGAGATAAAGCAATAGTATAGAGCCTCGAGGTAGGTCCATTCTTCGATGTACATGAACAATCCGGCGGGTAAGATTAGGAAGACGATTAACCATGGCACGAGAAACGTCGCCGCGTTCACAGCTAGCGCTATCTTCGATGTATACACCTGCGCGGACGGTAATCGAAGTGAGAACAGCGAAAGTGACAATGAATTACTTCGAAGACGAGGATACTATTGTAGTATAACCTATTGCACAAATGATTACGTTTGCAGAAGTGGTTACGTCTAGCCGTCCAATTGGAAGCATAGTAAAACGGTATCTAAATGAAAATGTCTTCTACTGAATGAGCTAGCACACTTTATAAGATCAGTTCAGACTAGTGACACACACCGTCCTGAAAAGCCTGTAGTCGAAGTCATTTTATTATTACAATGTAGGACACTGCAACTGAATGCAACACTAGGTGACCCTCTACAGTTGTAAAGTAAATGCTAAGTTAAGGATTGAATTTCTATTTTCGGATAGGCAGCAGCTGGCAAGCCCTTCTTGACTCTGCCGTGTTCCTATCCCGAGAAGTTAGCGCAAAACCACTAATGGTCGGCACCCTGATGAAATGAAACCATTTCACTTTTTGTAATTCATAGACGAACAAAACCTACTTCAGACGAATACCATTTTAAGCTATTTGTAATAATCACTGCATAATGAGCAACTGATTCTTTTCTTTCACTCACATTGGTCACTCGGAAACAGCCTAACCAAAAAAAAATAGTTCTAAAGATATAAACAAAGTGATGAGAGCTTGCATAAGCTTTTTGGTATTTCTGCACCAAAAACTATATTGTTCGAGCTCAATTTATATTCATCACGCTCTCAAACGATTAAAGATTTTCTGCGATTTCTTCTAAAAATATAGACTTGAACATACCCTTCGGGCAGCATTTATTCTCTTAACAAGATGTTTGCTAAAATGATCACCAATGGCAGCGAGCAGGATGCCTGAAAAGAAATCGATTTAGATAAACAGAGAAATCTATTTAATTTTCGATAAGACGGTCATTAGCGGCTTTGTGAAGCACTTGTTTCATCGCAGAAACTCAATCGTTAGTCTCAACAAACTGGGTGGGCGTACTACCCAGTCCGGTCATAGTTTCACTACTCATTTAGTTACATGTCTAGGGCATGTTTTACTTATAAATATTTCAAAGAGTCATAATATTCACTTCGACACTAGTAAACTGTTTACTATACAACAGTCGAACTTTAGTTAAAAGTTAACTTCTCTCGACAAAGTTTCATACCTGTCATCGTTTCATGAATTATTTTAGATACACGAACCTTTTCATGGCGGAAATTGAACGACTTGCGAAAAATCCAGCTTAAAAACACCAGTGTGAGATAAAAAAATAAAGAGTTTGGTTCTACGTTATCGTTTGACCTCGTTTCGAACTACCTCTGTCATTCATAATGACGTAACACCTTTACGTTTGAAGACTTCGCCGATATTATGGTCTTGACTTCTTCAAATTGTTAATGGTTTTATGCCATTGACAGTAAACAAATCGTGACGAAAATATTCGTTTGGGGTCGTCCTCACTTCAAGTCGGAACGCGAATAACACAGCGCAACGAGAAGTTTCCACCTCGAGATATTCCCAAGTCTAAAAAGGAAGGCTTCATATCGAAATGATGTTTTCATTATTTAAATACTCGTCTTTATACTTTCGTTTCAATGTGGGCTGTGCAGAGACCGCACAAGATCCAAACTCTTAGTGGTTTAGTCTTCCAACAACTGTAAATTTTCTATATTAACTGATATGTACGTTTCCTTTATAACGCCATAGGATGAAAATCTGTTGCAGATGTTTGCTGACGCGAAAGCAGGACACCTTATATTTTCTCGTAATATCCATCACTTTGATCAGATTTGAGCTAAAATCTGATTGCTAAGTTGAATCAAATTTAGACAAAGCTAACATTTCTTAATTTATAGAAAAAATAATGGAGAGACTGCTCAAGATCGACACTTGTTTCAAGTAATTCGAACCAGTGCTTCTCTGATTCAACTGGGCTAAAATATAGAATTAAATTTGAGTGGTCTCCTCTGTCGTTTGCCCTACAGGCGAAGAGATCTTCCCTTTAGTTAAGTGTAAATCAAAACAGAGTTCAAGTACGGATGATAGAGCAGGATGGCGTAAGAACCCAGTATTTTCTGACTGTTGTGAATTTCACATACCCCAAGTAAAGCGTTTTATTCACACAGTTTTAATTAATCCGAAAGACAATTTCGTATGAATAATTTTTGTCAAACATAAAGAGTTATACTAAGAGCAAACTACAAAGATCGCAAATATAACGATGTCTTCTATGTAGAGCTTATCATTCACAGATACTTTCTCTTTATTATATTAACAGAAACGTTTGGCGTTTTTTGCAGGTCAGTCTGACTTACAGGCTCAGGCTGAACTTCGCTATGTATAACGGTTCCGATCTGTCCACCTACCAGTGAGAGGGACGCCTAGCATCGCGTATGCGACACAGAACAGTCTTCCTGCAACGGTCGAAGGCGAGACATGGCCGTATCCTATAGTGGTGACAACGGTAATAGCGAAAAAGAATGAATTATAGAAGTTCCAGTTGACGTTCGTCTCCTTGCCAGTCATATCGATTAGATTGCGCATTCGTGCATTTGTCAAGTTCTGAATCATGGATACCATCTCTTCTCGAGTGAAGTCCGGATGATGCAGCTTGTTAAGTTTGTCTGTATAAAAAAAGTTAATAGAAAAAGGTAAGCTCACATAGATTAGCCAATCGATATGCAATGAGGGCTTTTAGCGGACCAAAATTACATTAAATTATTTTAATATGAACAATACCTTAGCAATAAAATGAAAAAGAGTTACAGCTGAAAAAATTTTGCAACAAGCACTGTTTTGGCTAACTCTTTAAACAATCGAAGTTCATTTTTGGGCTCATACCCTACCAAAAAGTTTCTTCTTGAGTTCTGCGAGTTCTTTTCGCCTTTCGACTTCGTGAGGTCCTTCGACGGCCATGAAAACAGCTCCCCCCAGGACCACGAACATGATGAACACGACCAACAGCGCCAACACCTCTTTCTTGCTCATTGCAATCGCCTGCCGCGGCAAATTGGAATGAGTATGTCAAATGCATGGCAGGCCATTTAGGCAACGATCCGGTTTCCGAAGGAACCAACCCGCGAGAGTTACCCAGCCAGACCCACAGATAAAAGCGGTCAACAAAGAAAAATACATTCAGAAAGTTATTGAAGGAGTACGTAATCACATAATGAAGTGCGACACAACCGTAGATCAAAGCCTTTAATGTTACACTACTAGTGTTAGTATTGCGTGTCAAGCATTTGATGAAGTTCAATTAAATGGATCTGAATAAACGTATTTGAAGGATTTTGATGCTCCCTAAAAATCGTCTGACGTGTGAGTGTTGTATACAGTTGTTGTAATAGAGGCAAGCATTTTTTGTTTTGGAGAAAAATATATCAAACATTTCTAGTTTTCATGAGAGATTTTCTTTGGTCTGTCAAGGAACGCTGTTGTGGCTTTAGAATATCAATCAAATGAAGAATTACTAATAGCTGATTACGCCTCTTTTTATTTCAATTAATTTAAATTCTGATAGTCTAATAGAATGTTAACATTTCAATATAATAGGCACTCCTAAAAGACAACGCTAGGTTATATGCTTGAAACAAACCAAAACTATAGCTGTCCTTTCGATATATTTTGTCAAATATATCAATGGCATTTGGCTAAATAATTGTTTTGGAAAAATCTGATCATACGCATCCATAGTATCTTACTAATTACCGCAATAATCAGAGGAGTCGGCTGAACTACGTAGGAAAGAATACTGCAGAATTCGATATACAGAAGGCCTTTTCTTTCTTTTTTGTTTCTTAGAAGTAAAGTATGAAGGGTGGAGTTGACGGTTATCACTTTCATCGTTATTACAATGTACTGTTATTTCCTGAAGAATCATGTCGACACGGTCTTTTTAACCATAGTCCTACTCACAGAAAAACAACATGGTTCATGAACTGAGTAATAGCTAAAAGCTGTCCAGTGTATTTCGTCGTTTCGCATTTGCAGTACCACTATTATATGAGTGCAAATAGAAAGCTGACGTGGTGCGAAGAAGACCCATCGTCCTATAGAAAAAGTTTTCCCCTTAAGCCTAAGAGGTCTGTAGCTTGCTATAGCCAAAAATGGTGCGAAGTCGAATCTGTTATTAACATGTAGTGTTACAGGCAAGACTGTGCTTAGTCAGAAAGACGCACATTAAAAAAGAGCAATGAACACTGGCAAGTGACAACAGCGCATGCGACATAAAAGCCATAGTGGCATAAAGGGAAGATGAAGGCTGAGTGAGGCAGAAAATTTCTCGCGCTGCTTCCTTCCGTATCTTGGTAAAAATAGCAACACAACTGATGGTTCTGTCCCTTAACTATGTCGTTCTAGCGCTTAACCTTGTCTAAGGACCCTGTCGGTTTATCAGGAGGAGACACAGAAAAGTTCGCTTATTTATATAGGTAACAAAACGATAGCGGAAATATAAAGCGACGAGTGGATGAAATAGGTCCACATAATGTTTGCAATGAAAATTGCTAACGCAGAGGTACCGCAAGAGGCGATAGAGGGCGATTCGGTTTGACGACGATGAAAATGTGCGGCTCGTTAATGAACCAATCAATTTTTTGTTGGTGTGACGAGCATAGGTTGTTACCAACCGTTGACAATACTAGATAGACAATACTTGATTGATATGAACGACTTATACAGAAGACGCCGATGCCATATAGCATCTGAAATGACGAAAGTTGTTAAACCACCCCAATTTACCTATGTTCGTAGAAGCTTGCAACCCTTAAAGCCCCAGGGTATGAATGTGAAAATGCAAAACAATACGGATCGCAATATTAATATGGTAATCATCAGGATAGTCTTTTTCATTGTCAGTGACACAAGAGGAATGCCCGTCTATGCGATTTTTTCGAAAATAATGCTAGCTATTTGAGTCAAGTTGATTTAAAGTCCCATAGATTATGCAAGGTTTATTTATATAACTGAAACATTTTCTGATCATTTTCAAATTTTTACGACCGAACAACAAGCCTGCAGCATGTTTACATGCTCTCTTATAGATCCAGCTAACATACAGTTAGTACTATGACTGTTAAGCAATTTAAGCTGAATTAATGTGTACGTATTTTATCATGTATAATGAACTTCTTAGTCTGTTAGAAAAATGACGATGCGATCTAACTAGAATAGAAAATCAGCAGATTATATTGCAATTTTTACACGACACCACCCAATTTAAAATAACTCACATCCGATGGAAATGGCGCTCCTGGCTCCATTTTTTCATGAAACCTGACATTTTTCGTTTTGACCTGTTTTATCTGTACGTGGGTTCCGTTCTCCGCCGGTGGCACGTTACCGAGCGACCCGTCAGAGTTTGCCCTTTTCGTCGTACTGCCGCTTGAATTTGACCCGTCACCTCCATGAAGTGATTGTATGCTGGGCACCTTGCACATGCTGAGGTTGTGTAGGTTTCAATTGACTGAGGGCATTCCACTGAAAAGAGGGTTTGTTCGATTTCTATGCATTGCGCGTCAATACACAGGCACGAATGCACGCGACAATAGAGAAATAAAACCAAAGATCCGAACAAAAAATTAGATACAAACAAAAAACAAGTTCAACAAAAAGTTAAAAACATTTTTCTGATACAGCTATTGTAAAATGTCATAGTTAAAACTATTATAAACGTTCAGGCTATTGGTGCAAGGCCGGTATGTACAGGCTAAATGTTTATGAAGAAAGCTTAAGAATTTAAAAAAAAAATTAAATTTAACGAAGGAAATTAAATAAATAGAATAATTGGATTTTTACAATAATAAAAACAATAAAAATGACGACGGTAAAATAATACCCTTTTCAGCACAGCAACACAGTTATGATTTCTACTGTTAGAGGAATTGATTCATCTATTCCCTGCATCTAGAATTAACAATGTTTCCAATGAACCATAAATTTTGACAACAGAGGCGACATATAACCATGGTTGCAATGTTTATTATTGACAAAGTGCACGAAACCGTACAAAATACGTCGAAGACTTGTTTTTTTTTGTTACTATAATAGCTAGAAGAGGTTCATCCTCCGCATTCGTTACGAATTTATAAATCTAGCTCAAAATGGTTTATGGGATGCGCGCGCATTCTTTAAATAGTACCTATACTTTGTCTCTACTGCCAAAGACATCCATGTACATAAATCCTATCTTTCCCTCCGTCAGCTTCCGATTTCCGTTTATTTGAAGACCAGATTTCTGTCTTACTTTTTTCGGGTAAGAACAAGAAATAATTTACGAGCAAGATAGTGGACGAATCGTGGCGTTCCCGTTCTACTTTATCGGAACCTTATGACCTTACAAATAACTATTGTTTTTTCGCATGAATTTTGTCATGAGCTTAAATAATATTGACACTAAGCCATTAGCTAAAATAATCAAAACATATAACAATACCGGAAGCACCTAATAATCTCTGCTGGAGCTACGGTTTGGATTATATCAAGCAAGATTTCATATATACCGGAATTAATTTCAACAAAATCGATCTACTGACTAACAAGCATACAAATGACTATGTAATAATCACTCTAATCATAATTATTGTACAGCTGTAGTTCGAAATTTTCGTAAACGTCTCAAAACTATCGGTATTGCAACCCTTTCATCTGACGGATACAATGTTATAGAATTCGTCAATAATGCCATGGTAGCCTAGTCAGTAATTGAAGGAAGTTCCTTGTCCTGATGTAAGAATGAACTTCGGAGATCCGGTCAAAAATCCTGTATTTTTTACTTAGATGTAATAGAGTACTGTTGAAAAGGGCGTATCGTATGAAAATACGTCTACTTTGAACAAGGAACGTCTGATATGAGCCATTCACTAATGCCCAAAGCGTATAGGTTTTACAAAATGTTAATAGGCATAATTTTTAGCAACCTGTTTACGGTAGGCGGTAATAATGGCGCGTGCATGGAAGCTGTGCCTCACTGTTGCTGTGTCCTAAATGTCTGCTGGCATTATATAAAACGTTCTAGAAAAACGAAAAACAATACTCTTAAATAGGCAAATGATCACGACTAAGTTGACGATATCGATTACCAAGATTAACAATGATCTATGAATTTTCCCCTCGTAATCTTTCATTTTTATAGATATTTTTTAAAATTGCCTAACATTTACGAATTTCTGACCACCAATTAATACAGCGACGTACGCTAGATGATATCACAGAATATATAATTTGAACGTTCCTTCCCCTCACTAAACTCGTTGAATTATATTTTACAAATGACTATATTGAATATCGTCATGATTCCTATTAATATATTAACCATTAATAAATTTGTTGCCGCTGTAAGCGCAGTTTTTCCAGCGTTTATTCGAGAAGAACCTCATCACATAATGATTGAATTGAGAGGAAGATCCACTTTGTGATACTTCGAATACATTTCAAATGTATTTTGTGTTAGGAACATCATCCACAGCTCGCGCGGTGAGTCCAAGGTCGACATCTTTTTTCTACCGCAATAAATCACAGGGGCCGGCTTTCGGGCAAACGTTGCCGGCGATCTTTAGCGAAACAGTTTGCAGCTTCCAGCAGCAAATACATCCGAATAAAGATGGAGGGCATAGCTATTCAAAGGACAGGTATTAACGTTAGTCTACAAGGCTTGCGTAGCTTTTTACGTATTGATATTCGCATGATCTCTTCCCTTTGTGAATTGTACACGATGTTTTCGTCCAACCTTATTTTTTATCAAATGAAGATGGGGACATATACGTGTTATGTGAAGGGCAAACCCACCACGAGTCATAGACGTTTTAACTATTAATGAGATTGACGATTGATTAACACTAAACGTACAATATGAAATCTATAGTAGACTTGCGATGCGGCGAAGCCACAGATTGGTAGTATAGTTAAGCGTGTTCGCTTCTTTGCCTGTATAATGCGGAATATTATAGGAACACTGTAAAAATGTATATATATGTAATCCACATGATATCGTGTACGTTCTACTCAGCTTATAAGTCTTACGGAAGTTTAAAATAACATCAGTTTTATCCCTAGTTGTAAACTGACATCATTTATTTGTGTACGGAATGCTCATACTGTTTGTTAAAAAAATGCATCTATAAATACAAACTCGGCGAAAAACATGCACAGTAATGGCTACATGGCCATATCACCGACGGTCGTATAGACAGCGGTCTAAATTCATATTTGTCCTGATTATAAACATGTGTGTCAGTATGTACAAGACATTGTGGCAAGTGCCGGTCTCGCATGTCACGATGCAAATGCAGGTCATAATATCTGCAGTATGGTGATTGCTCTTTTTTGATAAAATCACTTACATTTTTTTAATAACAACAATAGTAATATAGTTTCGGAACGACGAAAGCATTGGAGGGTTTACCGCACGTATGCATATCAGTTCATGCGTCTGTATCCACCATTGTCTACTGCATCAGGGCGCTAATCGAGGTTGAGGATCAACCTGCTGTTATATAGTTTATTGGCTCTCGATATGAAAAATTTGGTCTACGAGTGCAAACGGCACACCCTTTGGATCCTTTCGGTCGATTTCAAGATCTCAAATAAATCGGATCTAGTAATTTTGGTGTTTCATAAATCTATTAGATGTATAATTTTAGTTTGTCCATGAAGAATAAGGTTTGGATCGAATTTTCGACCTAACCTAGTGTGTACTATATCGAGTTAGCGTAGTTAGACTTCTTGCGATGTATGCTTATCAGAGTTCATTAACTCTAAGTTAAAAAATTTTATCCTCAAAGAATATTTATGCTAAAAATTTTAATATTGCTATCTGAACAAAGGGTTATGAAAATTTGATTATTTTTTCTACTTAAGGAGTGTGTTTTCTTACTTAAAACGGCTTAAGTAAACATTTTGCTATAATCCTATCCATAATGCTATTAGCGAGCAGCTACGTACTTTTGATATTTGAGTGTTCAGGCGTGTTCTTAAATACGGATTGGAATAATGCGATCTGAAAGACTGCTAAGGGACAAATTCACTGAGAATCGAGAGAACTGAGAGAATTCAGTAAGACCGAGTTTACTAAACTTGCCAAGGGGGAATAACCGCTGCTTGAAGCCGATTTCCTGTAAAAACATGAAAAATCTAACTGGGACTATTCTGGGTGATTGATCCTGTCACATTTAGTACTATAAAGTGAAGATTAGGATTGTTTCAGAGAAAGGATTCGAGATCAGCAAGTATTGATTTGGGGAAGAGAAAGTCCAACGAGGCCTCGTTTCACATGAAACTAACTTGCGCCGGCGTTGACCGATTACTACGTAAATGTATTACTCGAATCCTATATGAAAAAGAATATTAGAAATCTAATTTAAACTCACTATTTAACTCATTTTGAAGATTTTTTTTTTTCACTAAAATGTCGATTTAGAAACGCCAAAGTGCTATAACTGGTCGTTTGTCATGAACTTCACAGTTATACCCCTTGAAAGCTTGAGTTTTTTTTTTAGTGAGAATCGGTACGCGGAACTCAACTCGCCGAAATGTAACAGCCGATTTTGCGGGATGCTGCTAGAACTACAATCAACAAGGACCTGATATGAATGCTCATAAAAACGACCAATTTTAAGCAAACGCCATCTGACAAGTCAGTGATGGCAGATTTACACATCATATTAATATTACATACTTACATACATACATAATAAACATACTGCCTTCTGGGAGATATGTTTCGTTTAGTATTTAGCACAATCAAACAGGTGCACATTGGGTTGGGCTTTACGCTAACAGAAAACGAAATAGATTCACAGGATAATGATGATACGATGTGTCATCATAATAAACTAGTAAATCAAGTCACAATTTCGAAATTTGGTGCCTCTGCAGGCATTGATGCACGGATATTCTTATCATTGCGCACTGCGTTATAATTTATTATGGTGCGATATGATCGCGTACCGAAATTACGTTCGAAATTGAGGACAAGTCGACGCTACCCCTCGACCTAACACGTCTCGGTCAAATTGGTGTTGTTGTTGTTTTGTAAGGTAGAAACAAACCAATTTGCAGAAACGTGTACGCACTCGTACATACATAACTATGGTAATAGCTGTGTCGCGGCTGATAATTATGGAAATATTACACACAAATCTATTAGTATACGAATCTCGCGGGTTCTCTAGTAATATTTCTTTATAACTATGCGTCGGGATCGAAAGTCCGATGACGCCCGTGTTCTTGCATATACAGAAAACTATGTTCATATAATTTAACGTTATTTAAGTTATACAATAACATCTTTTCTTGCTAATCTTGCAGATTAAAAAATTGAACCTAACGGTTGAACTGAACCGGATTTCGGGGTAAAGTTGCCGGGGGAGCGCCGGCTAGAAACAGAGAAGAAATGAAGACAAGACTCGTCTGCGATGAGAATGTTTGACTATGTTGTGTATTGTTCTATAGAAGAAATTCATCACAATTTAGGCAAGTCTTTTGTTTAATTATACATTCGCCAGATTTAGCCTAGTTCAATGGACGTTCTAAATTGAATAGTGCCTGGCTCAGCGCAACTTAGAATACGTACATAAAAAACGGATTATACTTCACAGTAACTCGCGCTCACTATCAGCTGATATAGCGTCTAATGACCACCTAATGCCTTTCACGACAATGGTAAGTTACCCTGTGAACAGTAAAGCGATAAAATGGCGTGTTGGTCTTGAATGATACTCGTTTACGGCATATCATTTTTCAGTTGTGAAACTCGAATTCTAATCCGTATCAATTAGTAGTAACCAAAATTCGTAGATGTTCTACGTCCGCCGTGGGCTCGATGTGGCCTACCTATCATGGCTGTTCAGAGAATTTCCTAATAGGAAATTGTGTTGCGAGCAAGTCGTGGTAGCCGTTGCTTGAATTGGTTTACTATAGAATAAAAATCATATTATTTCCTGTGTTTTTTTAATTTCTAAACATTCTATTATTTATAGAATTTTTCTATCACTGATCGCCGATAAAATACCTCTCCCCATTCAGGTAAGTGATAACGTAAAACTATACTACTTAGCTTTTAACCAAGTTTAAAGGTGCAGTGTGTATATACATACAGTATGGCTATGTTTGTCCTTGTAACAGTAGGCTATACGGAGCAAAGGGTTAAGGACCCAATGTGCTACCAACTTCGCTGCGCATATCTTGACGGGGACGTATTTGTGACTATCGTATCGACGATCTTTCTACCGATTAAAGTCAATAAACTCGTTCCAGTCGGTATCCTCTTCAATTCATTATCGGCGGCGGCGGCGGCGTCGTCGTCGTCGTCATCATCATTGGTTATAATAGTAAAACATTCACTGACACAGTTAACGGGCGAAACATTTCGTTAACCGTCACATCCCGGACCTATCATACGTTAGTTATCTGCGGGATTATCGCACGTCATTTTAGTTGTTTCCCAGGTCTGTTTCTTTCTTCTTCAGGATTATACAGTTGATCTTGGCTATGTTTACGTCTTGCGGCAGTCACACAAATTAGTAGAGATTAAATGCAAACGGGCTTAGGCAGTCCTTCAAGACTTCAAGTAACATAACCTGGTCGATTCGTCGTACGGTCATAACTTTATAGAAATCAGACCGGCACTGTTGAGCTGTTTCGAATTCGTTTGTTGACTGGCCGCGGGCTAATAGTGGCCTGACAATTAGATGACGCAGGCACAGTGAATGATTGTAGGTCGCTACTGACGCGTCCTATAAGGTGTTATACGCCAGCTACCTGTTCGTATAATTGTATACATAGCTCTCGATGGCGTACTGCGTACGATTGAGTTAACTAAACGACTACTGCTTGAAAACGCTAGACTGTCTCGAGCACATGGAGTAGATAACGCATGATCAGCATCCAGAAATACTTGTTTGTTATTTGTTAAATTGACTAGCACGAAACCCTTAACGATGTTGAAGTTAATATCAAACGTTTGCTGTTAAGTGTTTAATTTCTGAACAGAATTCGAGCGGCGAAGGTCATTGTTTAGAAAAATAAGCTGGTCCTAGTGGCCATTTTATCATTGGTCCGTTTAGGCAGCAATAATAAATAACAACTGATAAATACTCTAACTTTTTCACACTTGGTTGGGGTTATCTGTTTTTCTAGCATTAAGTGCTCAACTCAGCATCTTCGATGAAAACAGACGTTGCACAAGCTGTAAGACGTAATTCCTCATTATCTTTTACACCCCCTAAAACATCCAGAAAATCCACCGCAGATTATCACTGACATGTAACTAGAAAAATACATTGTCTAGGCAAACACTAATAAAAATCGTCGATTGTTGATGTGGTTGGAATAGTTTTTTATTGCGGTGAATTCCCGTTTCTGATTTAATCAACAAGCGATACGAGGTGTTTCGATATATGAATAGCTATAGCAAACAATGCTTATTTAAGGCTACAAAGCCCAGCCCGAAATCCCATCGCAGGAAAGTCGTTAAGTTACTGTCTACATTCTTCAGACAGTACAGCTGGTATAACTCAGGTTCATTTATAGGCAATAAATCCCGTTGATAGTATCTGGTTCGTGTTGTCGACTTTCAGACTATGACAGGTCGAACTGGTTAGCCATGATGACCGATAAAAGGCAGAACCAGGCAGTTTCCATCGAGTAACCGTGGCCGCTGCCACCATTGTCTCAGGCGACAGTTCGATTCACCTCTCATCGTTTCCATTACCGTTTCGAACAATTGGCACTTCGTCTGTGGTCTGACAGGAACCTTACGTTAGTTACAATCCCGAATGATGTCATCCAACATCCATTCGTCCCTAAATAGTTCCATCAACCTCCGCTGCAACGCAATTCAGATCCCAATGGCCACCGTGAAAGTGTTAACAACTGCTACTGTTGTTGTTGTTGTTGCTGCTGCTGCTGCTGCTGTGGCTGCTGTGACTTACGTCGCTACTGCCTTGAACGGTAGAAAAACGGCCGCGTCCGCTAAATCCACAGCCGCCAGCAGCAGCAATAGCAGTAACGCTGAGCTGCGAACCATCATCATTTGCGGCATATCGCCACCGGAAAACGGCGAAGTGTTCAAGATTTACTAGGCTGAGCTGTTATAATAATTGATTTGCACGTCGTAACGCTTGTCGTAGTGGTGCGCTATAATTGACATTGGTATTCTACCCCTGCCCACTATACTGTTACAGAGCGAATACTGCTCGATGGCCGATGACGTAGAGCTTGCCCTAATAATATTTATCCACGACTATTACTAGTACGTTGTTGCTATAGGTGTCCATTAACCATAACCGGGAGATTGATCACAAAAAAGAAACTTGTGGGTGAGTTATTACGGTACCAGTTACGAGAAGACAGGTACCGTCTGTGGTACCTGTCTTCTCGGATGAAAGATTTCGATGCTAATAGCAGTTGTTAACAGCGAGCAACAATAATGGCCTAATGTACGTCGTTGGTTTATATCGGACTTTCACGAAAAAAACACGCTCGCTAATTAGAAGCGCGGACTAAATGAACACTGAATCATCATTTCACCTAACATGTTTGTCAGTCACCGTGTGTATGTTAGCTAATTACTCATTATCAGGTTTTATGTTGTTTTTGTTGGAGCGTGTCGACATCGGGCAGATTTACGCAAATCCTGCTCACGCAGCTTTGAGCTGGCAAGGATAGAAGTAGACTATAGTAAAACAGAAGCGAATACTAATGAGACGCATTTATTTGAGTAAATCGTTTGACCAAAACGACATTTTCATTTCGGAAACATGTTTGTCAGCTTTTTCCTGTGAGCTACTCAGTAAAACCGGCTAACTCAGTAAACAGTGGTAACTGTAACCAACTGCTGTAGTGACAGACGTTTGGCCATAAACTTCTTTCTGCCACGTTTGTGTCGGATCCGTTTAAAGCTTCTTAAATCACCTCGGTGGGTTTGTGACACTGTATACAATTTGACACCTTCTATGCTTCACTGAAGCGCTAGGAGGTGCCGTTTGAGGGCACGAACAACCATACAGAGAAATGTTTTAGTTCACTTTTATTTAGATGATGACCATATAAGACGTATCGCTTCTTTCAACTCGAACCTTTTATATTACTGATGGCCCCTCGCTTTTCGCCGTCCGTCTACCCAACTGCCGTGGAACAGCTGAAATCTACGAAGTACAATGCTAATTACAATATCGTTTCAGGCAACAATGCTCAGATGATGCCACTAATTCATGTTTGTTTTTCTCTGATCCGAAGTTCAAATCTGTCCTCTCAAAGTTTTTGTCATGCCTTTTATTGCAGTAAACTACGCTCGTTCGGAAGACCATTAGTCGGCGTCGCCTTGATAAGAATTCGATATTTTCAAAGATTAAAATAAGAACATATGCAGATCGGTGGTATGCAGTTGTCGAAATTGTCGTCCTCTTATTTTTCCAATATAATTTAAGAATACGCAGGTCCATTAGCGCGTTTAGGTGGCGGCCGCCGCCGAACGCAGAGGGTGATTGCAGCGGAGATGAACATTTATCACGTGCGAGAAATAGTCGCCGTAAATTCGGATCTCTATGCGTCTTTTCTGTGGGATTCGGCAGACTTGAAGTCAGCGAATACCACTATTGTACCTGAGATTAACTGGCCTCGTGACGTCAGATTTCGAATTCAACGAACGATTGAACGAAGATGTCCAAAATAGCCAAATTATCTTTCTTCAGTACACAAATGCGAGTACGTACGTTTTTCAGTGGCATTATTTATTTTGGCAGTAGTGTTGGCACAGCACTGATTTTGAGTGGCGGAAATATACACTGCTATCAACGGGAGCTGTGGCTAGTGGGTACTTCAGCTGAAGATGGCTGAAGCTGACCTTTTCAGCAATGTCATACTCATGCAAATGGAGGCATGTCATCTGTGTGGCCAGCCACGTCGATGGTAAGGTGCTTTCGCTGTAACCCAGTTGACCTACAACATCTTATTAAGACGTTATCTTGTCGGTAGAGGCGTTTCTGCCATCAAGACAACACGCACAACGTAAAATACTTCTATTATATAGAATATTACACGAATTCTGTGCGCATGATTTTATGCGACTGCAAATGTAGAAAGAAGTTAGCTTTGAAAATCAACAAGGGTTCGATTTCGCTAGCGTGTTTCGAGAGCAGACGCTTATCGAGGGATTCGGGTAAACAGTTAACACCTATATGTGCGCATATGAATATATATGTGTCGAAAAATGGAAGAAGTGTGCACGAAATATGACGAACGGATCCAACGAGAGTAATTAGCATCGAGAGAAAATTACCGTTGCCTTTGAGGACTTCGTAAAATCTAGTATCTTTGACTTTGAGATGAGTGAAAGAAAGATTGAGATGACACTTTTTTAAGCTGTTAGAGTTCGGTGAAAATTACATTTTCGTAGATAGAGAAAAAGCAAAACGTTGACGAAAATTTCTCCGGGTTCAACGTGTTATCTCGTAATTTTAGTCAAAGTATATTTCGGTATTGTCTTCGTATATAATACAGTAAATATCAAACACTTGAAGCCCCTGTTTATAAGGATCCGCTCTTGTCCTACAACTGATAAATTGGATTTTCCGAAAAAAAAAATCAAAAGATAAAATCATAATTCTGTATTCTGTTCGGCCACTCAGGATTACTTGTATTGAGCCCAGCTTTCTGAACCAATGTGAAACAACGATCCTGAAACCTGTCGTAGAAGGAGCAGCCGGGAGTCAGTCATCGAAAAGTTTTCGTCTACATCAGCTTTCAACACCAGCTCTATCGCTACTGAATTGTGCCAGATATATTTCAATATAACTGTTATAACAGATTAGATAGCGGACCCCGTTTTCTACTGAATGAGCAGGCATTTCATATCAAGCTCACATGCGATTTGTTAGCCTCTACAATCATCACACGTGTCTCATTGCTAACAACAGTATATTATTAATACGAAGTAACATTAGAAAAAAAGAAAAAAAGAGCTGCTAGAATTAGTTTCTACATGAATACGAGCATATTTGGCTGACTTTCAGGAAACGAGCCATTTTAACAGGTCGAAGTAGACGCTTAAACAGGACATTGAGCCGTCAGAATGTCGCGCAAAGATATTGTGACGCTCCTATGCAGTGGTCACTTCCCGTTGGCACTACTGGAAAGAACATATTTGATTGGGTTCCATGCTTATCGAAAGCGGTCGATGCGGCTAAAGGACGAACGCACCACGCAGGAAAACTCATCATTTCCGCATTAAATACTGTACCTCCACGAATACAGGGGGCCCCTGAGACAGAGGACGGGGAGTTAAAATTGTACCAAAAATCTAAGAATCCTTATCGAAATTGTGTATGACTTTTACTTATTAAGTTTGGCTTGCCTGCGCTATTCTATTTCTGTATATATTTTTAAATTACTTTAAATGTGATACATTACAATCCGATCAATATATTAAATGTTAATAAATTAAGTAGTAGTAGATTTTTATTGGCCGTTCACATTTACAGGTAATTTTAAAAAATGGTTTCGCTTGCGGAATAGTTGCCAAAATACATTTCGGTCCAACTTTACACAGTATACGTATGACATCGTCCAGATCGTCTAGGCCCTTCGTAAATGAAAGAGCCCCAGCCCAGTGGAAAAAGCTCAGTTTTTTTTAAATTCTTTCGTGTATTCAGGGGTTTGTGTTTAGCTCTTAATATATTTTTAACTAAACTTAGTGGGGTAAAGAACAACGCAAGGGATATTGCTATTTTCGTATAGATTTATCTACGCTGTAGAATAACAAATTAGACAGAAATATTGTTTTAGTTCAATGTATTATAGAACAGAGATGTAGCGGAGTAAATCTATTTGGATTAACCTTATTTATGAATTATCATTGAAAAAACATTGACTGTCGATTCAATAAGACCGAATCGGTTTCGCCGAAAGCAGATGGCAGACTTAGTATGCGGTTTTTAATAGTAAAGTAATATATCCTCTGTTGTTCCTTGAAAATAAGTAAATCAAAGCTATGAAGTCGATAAGTAAACGGAGGTAATTACTGAAAATTATCTCTAGATGCTCCAGGGTCAGCCATGTTCCTGTTAGACTAGGAACGCTCAGAATACGAAATAGGTTACTTAACAAGCTTGCAAATATTAGAAATGAAACACGCAGTAATTGGCCGTATAATGAGCGATCGGCTAATGATGTGAGAATCTAGTTTTCTGTAGCCAAATTCTATTTGTTTCGAACAATCTGCCAGCCACCGTAATAAATCGACATCGCGCTTGTTCTAACGGTACGCATTTTCCTCCCTACGATTGATAATAGGACAATAGTAACAACTGCCCTAATATCCTATTTTTTTTTCTATTTAATTCTCACTTCAGTGCAGAGACAATTCGCAAGGCGCCTAAAGTTTATTAGAATACATCTCATGCACTGACTTCAACAAACATAGAGAATCCATAGTTGTTAAGTCGAACTAGTACGTGGCAGACAAGCAATTTGTACCGGCTTCTACCTCACCTATCCGTTAATTGAAATCGTTGAATTATTAATAGTTTGATACTAACGTTTTTACGCATGGCCAGGAATACACGGATCGTCCGCGATGTGCTCCAAAGTAGCGTAGGGAATGGAACGCCTTGCCATCTAATCAGTCTGCTACGTAACAAATGTACTTCTTGGATTTATGTTCGCTGGCGGCTCGTATCATAAATTAGGATCATAAATTGTTTTCGGTATTTTATATAATGGGTGGCGTCTCCACGTTGCTATACGTATTCATTTTGTTTTTATTCTAACGTTTCCCTCTGGAAAAATCGTTAGTTTATATAACATATAACGGAGACCCATTATGATGTTTTCATTGTCGCTGAAGTAGTTTATCGTTTGTCCTAGTTATCATCGTACGATCAGGTGCCACCTGGAGATAACTGCTTCTATCTATGCATTATCAAAGCACAAGAGTATGCATCTTTAAAAATGGAATTTTTTTCAGGTTGCCCAGGTACTTTCAGTAACTCTTGTATTTTGCATCAGACCATTGGCAACTGGGGTGACAAATGAGGGCAGATCTTGCTAACGAGGTAGAAAGGGGGCGATTCAAATAGAAAGCTCCCTAAATCCATTTTAGATAAAAGGCTGATTTCCTCCTTTCCAACGAAAAAGATGTCCTTTTGGGGGACATAAAAGTTAAAACTATTTCCAAAAATAATTATAACTGAGTATCGTTTTTTTTTCCCTGTAACAGAAGGCTCTTCCCTGTGCGATAAGAAATTCACATCTAATTTTCATTGAATACGATTATTATGTTAAAAAAATAAAAGCACCCTCGATGACCTGACAAGACACACAGGCGCATGAAGATTATTCGATGACGTCTTTACGAAATGTTCGGTTACGTTCCGAGAGAATCAAATCTCTCCATTAAATGTTTATTTGTCGTTAACTGGCTTAGAATCGTAAGATAATTTTGTGACTCTTTCGGAGGTAGCTTCTGATTTGGTATTGTAAATCAAAGCACAGGCGTATATTTAGATGCGTTGCATTTGCCCATCCGGTTACAAAATGTATTTAATGGAGAGAGTGTTCAATAGTGTCGACTATAGCAAATAAAAATGCTAGAGATGTAGTGATGATATTTCATAGTGGAGATGTCTTCTTAAAGGTGAGAATTACCTTGATCTCGACCTAATGCGGATCGTTCACGAAAGCGAATCGTTCAACATGACAGGCAGACCAAAGCTGGTAAGGAATTCATAGGAGACGCTCTCAGCAACCTGTTACCATAATCCAGGGACTGCACAATTTCCTACGTTGACGAGTTT
The DNA here is from genome assembly GCF_002443255.2 of Varroa destructor. Classification (NCBI taxonomy): domain Eukaryota; kingdom Metazoa; phylum Arthropoda; class Arachnida; order Mesostigmata; family Varroidae; genus Varroa; species Varroa destructor. Next base: position 12,691,386 of record NW_019211459.1, on the reverse strand, counting down.
GCACCACCACAACACTTTGAGTATCCTTTTTTCTCTCTTTCTCACTAGTTCGCTGTCGGTACATCCTACGATGCATTCAAATCTTCAATATCTCGTCAAACTCAAGAGCTTTGAAAAAGCGGGCCATTTACTGCTCATTGCAGGAGAGCGATCTCCGGCGCGATCCCTCCGGACTCCCGACCCTCCGGAGATCACGCCTCCACCCAAACCTGTTGACTCGCCATTTTGTAAGGAAACTGGAAGTTTCAAAGCGGTTTTTCACCCTAGCGAACACGTTAAATACGAACGCGACTATCTAAGCACAGGAAAGCCAGCCGAACCGCAGCAGAGCACAGTGCTGATAGCTATGGTATTAGGGGGTGGATCTAAATGTCCCAACGAAGCCCGACGTTGATGAGGTATTGGTGACCGCCCCCTCCGATAAGCTATATCAGCCAGTGGCGCTGCTGCCGATGTTAAAGCAACTTCAGTTGTTGCTGATTTGCTTGGGTGCTGCCATTCTACCGGCCTGACGCCGTATAGATCATGAGCCGGCCAAATAGAAAAGAGTGAGAAAGGTCTACTACGATCGGGCGCGCGATGGCACGGCGAGGGCGCCACGAGAAGCCCAGGCGAAGCAAAGGGGGGTCATCGTGACGCCAGTTCGCGAACCACCACCGCCACCACCGCCCGGTGCATGGTGCGAGCTACCGCAATCGCGGCGTCGAAGCTGTCAGACGACAGCTACAGCTACAGCTGCAGCGACAATTGACGACGGCCATAGCGGCGGACGACGCGCGTAAGAAGCCGTTCCAGTACCAGTAGAGACGGCAGCGTCGAGGACTTTTTCGTCTGAGTGTTACCGCTTGACGCCATGGAGTATCAACGTCGGCGTAGTCCGTTGTGACTGATAGTGTCAAGGAGGCGTCATCATTCGTTTGGTCAGAATGAGTTTGCTGTTAGGTACGAATTGGTGGTAACTGTCTTTCGGTACCCAGATATGGACTAGCTGGAAATGTTGAGGGAAATCTTTTCTCAGCGTCAACGACGCTAGCAGCAACGTCAGGTCTGGTACGATCGGGTCTAGTTAGCGACAACTATGAGAAGTGGGATGCACAAATATACTAGGTTAGGGCGGTGCAGCCGGTTTAGGAATAGGTTCACTATCTTGCTTTCCAGCTAGGTAGACTGTTATCACGATTGTGTCCGTGTTGCCTAGAAAATAGCAAATAGCCATAGCAAACAACGGACACATTTTTACATAAAAGACAAGGATTATTTAAAGATTAAAAAATATATATATATTTAGAAATAAAAAAAAAAACACACGACGTTGGGGCACTGGAACAGTTCGTTGACAAAAATATACTGTAAAATTAAACTTGCCGACTTCGATAAAGACATCGGTCCACCCCACTGAAGAATTGTGTTTCAACGGGCGTTTGAATAGACCTGAAACGTTACCATTCAGCTATTAGCAGAAGCCGTGCTAAAGTGCAAAGATTGCCTATTCACTAGAATGAAAATGATATAGAGTGTGTTAAATATGTTGCCTCAGAGGTTAATACGATTCATATTGCTTAAACTGGGCACCCTTCCGCTTGACATTGGTTTCAATTGGCACACCTACCAGGAGTCCAGTCCCATGTAATGAAACCTTGAACGCAGGTTATTCGTACGCTAAGTTGAACGAAGTTTTCCAGTAAACTTGTTGAACATCAATCAAGCAGAGTACAATATTGCCTCCTAAGATTGATTCCTCAGTAAATGCCAACGCACTCTCTGGAATCGAACGAAGTAAAACTAAAAAACAATCAGATTTCCATCAACTTGTCAATTTTACTGATGCAAAAACCTCCGTCATTTGGCGTCACGTACGGTAGCACGATGTGCGTCTACATGCAATTTCCACGATTTTCTGAGAAACATGTCAAGGAAATCCTGGACTGTCACTACGACTTTTTTTCAGGGAGGGCTTTCTGTCGTTCCATACGAGAAAGCATATGGATGCCGCTATGTGGTACGTTGGCAAAAAACAACGCGGGTCAGCCACGCAATGAATGGGTAATAGATCATCATCGTCTCCTGCAATGGCGATTAACCGAATCGCAGGGTAGACAATTCTCAAAATCGCTAGTTCGTCCTTGCCCGCAACGACGTATATTCATACGTACAGCCGACTGCACAACAACCAGCAAAATGGCTTCCCCGAAAACAGCGCCAGCCTATCATATTTGACTATGCGTTGGGCGGAACGCACGTCTGAGTCGAGAATACCCCATGTATTCGCAATTGGATTATCCCGAGAACGACGACGACGACTCTTTCGAGACTCTACCAACCAAAGCAATTCTTTCCGATGCAATTGGTAAATTTCCATTCAGACTAAAGGCGACTAAAGAGGTTCTTCAAAGTTTTACTGCTGCCGCCAATCAGGCTGCTGATGAGAGATGACGCCAGCGGCTATCGCAAGCCATGGATAAAATGCACTGGAAGTGGAGATGCGAACTGTGACCACCTTAAGCATTATGCAATACGAACGAAGTCAAAGCCCGGTTTGTGACAAACTCTCAAAGCAGGCATGGGAGTTCTTTCAGATGTCGATACGGAACTGTGATTGAAACGAAGCAAGACTTCGTTATGATGGTTTGTCATCAGCGTGAAAGTTATCGTCGAAGAAATTGAGCTTAGCAAAATTGTTTGTTACCACTTTTATTTACGTAACGCGAATCTTCGTTTGAGAATCACGGGGACGACGATCCATAACTGAATTAAAGCCGACTGGTCATATTTACCAGGAAGAGTTGTACAAATTGAGGTGCACTTAGCGATGATTTTTTGGAGCTAAGACGTCGATCTCCGTCGTGAGAACATTGTTTACACACATCAATCTGTATGAAGACATTTATTTCTATATCATTGGAGCAAGACTTCAGTAGAAATCAACAGAAGACAGAACAGAAGATACGATCGAGCTTCGGCATACGTCCACACAGACCAGATTCTGTTTTTGCTCTCCCTATATCGGCGGAACGCTGTCACAAAACGAGCTTTTTTATTATCAAGAGCCAGCTGTCATTTATAGTAGACATAGCACACACCTGTTTGTAACGAAATGCCACTAGTAGTAATGCCTCGTAAGATAAATCTCATCCCTGTAGCAGCCATTATTAAGCAAAGCTTCGTATTATGCCTAGCGTTAAGTTGGTTCCCTGTCTTAACGATGGCTATTATGCGTTGCTGAATAAAGTATCTTTAATAAAAGTTACGGCGTTGGACAAAGTTTGGGTAATAAATGTTTTGATAATATTTATTTAACGAAAAAGACAAGCCAGACACGGGAGGATTCGTTTGTTCGATTGATTGTAGATTTATAAGTACTAATTAAGGTAAAAATCACGGTGTTTTTGAACATGGAAATCAAGCTCGTTTCTACGCGAACACGTATAACTTCCAAGCCACTATTGCCGAGTTTTGGATTTTATAGGTCTGTATAATTAGCAAAAGTCAATTTATCCTGGTCTGTTAGAAAGGTTGAAGTATAGGTAATAAAAAAAATTCGTGCGTCCTCTGAGGAACAGCCTTACCCGGCCCCTCTTTATGCCCCATCAGTTCCTTAGAGGCAGAAACGGCATTTGAGCATTTCTTTTGCGTAGCGATTCATATCTAATAAAATTTATTTCGCAAAGTGTCAACCTACAGGTAAAGTGCCGCGGTTCCAGTGCGCTCGAGAAGTATTTTTCGACGAGCACCACCAACGATCAAAATCTTAGTACTATTCATTAACGTAACCCCAACACCCCAAAACGGAAAAAGCTAGAACCATTCTTGATTGGGAATGGCGAACTTAGACTCACAGAGCAGAGCCTTACTTCAGGTTAAATATGTTTTGCAGAGCGGTACTGTCTTCGATTTAGCATTTAGTTCTCTTTAGGCAAAGGGAATTTGGAGAACCTAGCTTAACGCTGTCGGCAATGTTGTTAACCTCCTTGGACATCCTTACCGCAGACCCGCCATCATACCTTACCCTTCTTGCAGAAGTAGGAGACTCGAATTTTGTAACTAGTTTAAAAAAAACTCTGGCACTACCGTTGACTAATTAATTTTGTTCGACGAAAATAGTTCGACATTTTCTCACCGCTCTAATTTAACCCGCCAGTTCGCGGCGAGAGGCAGCTGCGGCGAGACGGCTTCAGTGTCTTTAGCTGTAGTGTCTTGACGCGGCGGTAAACGTAAGCCCGCATATGGTGATGAAGGCGAGGAACCCCTTATTCCCCCACAGGCCGCGAATAGAAATAAACTGTTATTTAGTCAGCGGCTCTGCCGCGTTACTAATTGTCTTGTTCGCAAATCGCTACCGGCAAAGAAAGAAGCTTGGGCAAGTTCTGTGGCTAGTTTAGAAAATGTCGTCATATGGAGACAGGCGTTGTCTAACTTACCGCTGGGTAGGTAAATAGATTATTGAAATTCGGTAAATTTGTCCGTAATAATCAATATACTAATAGTCAAATTTAACAGTGGTGATTTGCCTTATTATGGATACGTTAATGAAAATACTTGTGGTTGCCAAACGAAAAATCGGCTGTATTGAACGTTTTCTCTTTAATATCATCATTGAGGGTATCTCACGAAGGAGTCTGTACTCTTCTGACGATATGGTTCATTAGATAGCCGTGCGGACCAACGAAGGCAGACTTATTGAAATTCTGAAAGTAGTCCTAGACAGAAATAACCTCTGTTGCATATGCGTAGCCTGTCGCGAAGGAAATCTTCTTTTTCTGACAAAGGAAAAACATTAGCTGCGGCCGATAAATTGTTTGTAGGTCCATTTGATCATGTGATTCCTATCGATCATCGATCGTCCGTATATTATTAAGAAGGCGAACAGCTGTAGACTCTAATAATGCTAATTACATTAGTTTATGCAGAAAGAGGTTTTAACTTAATTTGGCATTTTGTTAAAATTACTTAGAATGTTAGCTTTCATTGTTATCGACAAATTTGGTTGGATATAGTTCTGTCACATTCTATACAAGCGATGTTTTTCATATAAACAAAAAGGTGTAACGATCAAAAAAGCCCTTGTGAACAAAGACACCCATCTAGACCAACTAGACATATTCTATACCGTAGCATACCACCCGCGGCGTAACAAAAAGTTCCATAGAGTTAATTCGATTTTTTTTTATTTATAAGCCATTGTGTTTTTTTGTACCATGGCTGTGTAAATTGAATTTATAGCCAGGACGAACGAAGAATAAATTGAACGAGACAGATACAGCCTTCTATTTGTTGCCACGGATACTGGAAACGTTCCACGATCACCGACGTACTATACATGAAGCAGTTATATAGTACCCGTTCGTTCTGTTTAGTACATCGTTTGCGAAAGAACTACCAGTCCAATCTCGGACCCCCGACCAGATCGATGGAGCTTCGAGAAAGGATGATGAAAAATGGCATTGAAGTCCATTTTCGAAAAGTGCGGATTCGAACGGCATTAAATCGCGTTTAAAAGTAACACTTAGTTTTCTAGAAAGCATGTCTCCAGCTTTTTTAACTTGTAAACTTGTTTATTGAACTTAAATACAGTGAACTTAACTAAATTGCAGTCTATCGACGAGCAAACAAAAACTACATAACTAGTTTATGCCAAAGGTTTTTTTCACCCTCACCTAGATGGCTGTACGATTTTTTAATACGCTGTAGATAAGATTTGTAAGGCAGCGCAATTATTTTTAGCGCTATGCGTCGACACGCGGAATAAGGCTTAGCGCCGATGTATCTCACAGTTTGCTATGGCCGATTCTAGCGTTTCTCTGTCGTCGGCAATTTAGCCATAAATCAACAAATGAAAATAGTTGTTTTTTTATTTTTTATTGATTTCCGCTGTTCGACGCTGTGTCAACATGTTTCTGGCTATTAGCATAGATCCAACAAAAAAAATTAAATGTGGGACTAATGTCCGTATTCTCAGTAGTAATATTATTGACGGCCAGTTTATCATTACCATAATTGTAGATTGTTTTTACTAGTGTTAAGGTATACATACATGCATGCTGTATGTGGACGGAATAGATATGATGTCGTTACTGAAAAAAAATCGATAACTTCACGAATTGCACAAAACCGAGCTTATCAAAAAAAAAAAAAAGTATCAGCCATATTTAATAGTGGTACAACCAGTATTGTTGATAAATACTTCTAATCAACTAATAATCCTCACAGATCTAACGCTACCATACGCTGATCCAACAGAAATGCGTAACGGCTATTTTTTGGCGTCCGGTTGGAAGCACGTCCGCGGCATAGCCGAATAAGAATGATTAGAAAAACTATTCAAATGAATATAGAAAGTAATTAAGTCTCCATTTCTATAATATTTACCTATGAAATAACGTTATTTATACGAAGGATTTCCATAGTGTAGTATTTTTACGAAATTCTAAGTTGTTCTATTGTTTTTACTCTGATACATTAAGTTGAATTGATTCTGTACACCACATCGTCGTTGTCAAAATAATTAGGGCAAAGTTGGACAGACAAACTGGTTATCCTGAGTTCGTTTCAGTGGTTCATGTCGTATTAATTGTGTATAGACGCGATATGAGGTGAATCCTGTGAGCAACAGTTCGTCAAGGCCTGAGGTTTAGCTACCGAACTGTGAACGCAAGTTTCTAAATATGTCTTGTGGTTCGCAAAAGATCAACGGTAAAAATGTATTCATGTAGGCATAACGTATTATTTAAGTTACGCTGGATTCTATTTTTTCGCTTGTTGTACCCGTTTTATTATACATTTACAAGTTCCGCATTAGCAAATAACATAAAGCGATAACTCAACCGCTGAACGGTAACTGGCCTCATTGTCTAAGTCCAAAATTTAAGTTGCAATATATTTTTCAGTTCTCTTGGTGCCCTACAGCGGCGAATCTCGCAATAAAATTTATTAAAAGTTATGGTTGCTTCAGGAAAGGATTTAGGCAAATGGGATTGGAGTAGATTTACCCTTCGGATGAGACTGCATTCTACGGCTAAATAAAAAGTGTTTATTTGGGACAAATTATCGGTTTGCGACTGAAATAGATCCGGTCCCAACTGTAAACCTATGTTCTTTCTGATTGTAAGCTTATTTTTTTTAGTGCAGGCAGACACCCTACTTAAATGTAAGCCTATTTTCTCTTCCTTTTTCCCCAATCTTTGTACTATACTAAGCTCGGGTCAAACACAAATATGATCACTCACATGGGGGTACTTGTAGGTCCATAGTTGGGCGCGCGTCCTGAGCTTACGGAGCACTGCTGCGGTCGCATGAGGTTTGCGGGAGTGCTTCATGAAGTGGAACGAGCCGTGACGCTGGACACGCCGGGCCGAACAGCAACTGCCGCCCCCTGCAACTACAACACCATCTACGGCCGGGCCAAGGGGCGCCGAGTGCTCTGTACTTCCTAAGTGAATGTGCGCGTAGATGAATCGAAAAGCCCGGTGGTCCAGTGAACCGAAAAAAGATGTTGAGCAAAAATTATCTCGTGAGAAAAGGATGTTGAAAATACTGATATGGGTCATTTGTCTTAATAAGTTAGCCAACACAAGTTCGTCTGACAGAAAAGTGGTAGTAAAACGCAGATACTGAACGAATGAATGAAGAAGAAAACGGGTCCTCAAATCAGACTGCATTGCGACATTGAAATATTTGTTTGCAAATGTAAAATTTCTACCGTTTACGCGGCTGACTCTAGTTGCAAGCAATAGAGCTTTTCTTACGCTATGTTTCGGAAATGCCGAAGCATATGTTAACGTATAATACTAATTATATAATATAATTATATATAATAGATATTACTTTCTAGTTAAATTGCTCTACTTAGTACGTCTTGAACTTTCCGAAAGACTGCTCTGTAATTCAGGTAATGAGTTAAAATAAAATATATATATATAAAGTAATAAACATATATAAAGTATTATATTGGAGGGTCACCATCGTTGGAAGAAGGTGTTAGGGACGTGGGCCTATCGGCAAGTGCACTTCTCCGTGTTAGTCCACCTAGACCCCCCTGACCGTCAAGCCGAGAAGAAACTGAGTCAGGACGAAGGCGCAGATTCTTGGGGATGTTCTTATGCTGATGTCCCTTTTTACTGGTCCCAGAAGACCAGTCGTCCCTAGGCATATTAATCATCGCCAGTTTTCTGGTTCTTAAGCGGCTCTTGTATCCGGTATCCACGACTCATAAGAATTTTTTTAACGTAGCAGATAGACAAAAAAAGAGCTAGCCGAGTCTGGTCTCAGCGTTCAGCGAGGGTATACTTCTCTTTACTAAGCTCTCAGCTTTTTCCTCGAGTGCCTTATGATGATATCCGCAAAAGACATTTGAGACCACTTTATCGACACCTCACCTAGACAATCTGCATGTGCTTATGCAGAACTTCTTTACCGAGAGCACCTCGCCTATAATACCAATTGTAATATTTGTTTAGTCTTATCATTTGTACTATATCATAAACAGTAAACGTTAAACAAAGCTTGTTGCCAAAAACGGTTGTTGATATGGTTCTTTGTCGAAGTTTGTTGGACAAGGGAAGATCAAGAGACTAGCATGTCGTACAGTGCATAGGTGATTTTAAGTTCCATTGTTCCTTTGTGTTTTATGTTGTCTAAATTTTTTCATCGCCGATTTGGTTTCCGACCCTGCTGGCCCGCGTCTGGCTTTGACTTTGCCCGATGGCATAAGGTCAGGTCAGGCCACATCGGCATTTGGTTCTTATCGACAGTCCTTGCGGTGTGGAGAGTCAGCCATTTTGCATTCTCTTTTGAAGTTCTCTGGCCTGGCTCAAACGCTCCTTTAGGCTCGCCGTCCCTGATGTTCGCTCCCTGCGTTCGTAACGTCTGCAATAGTCCCTGTAATCACACCGATACATAAGTAGAAGCTACGATAGGTATAGCTGTAGCTGTCTGAAGTTATTTCTAAAGCCGTCTGAACTAATGCTTAACGCCGGTAGCGGACCCACAACCAAGATGTAGGCGTAGTGAGATCAGTGTAATGAGAACGAAAATTACCTACTTTTTTTATTAATAGCTTGATAATGATAATTTCTCCGTGCAAAAATGGAACATATTGGATATAGGTGCTCGTGGCAGATTGATGCATTGGACGTATACGGCGAGATGGGAAAGAGGTAAAGGTAGTTTTTGAGCTGCAAAATGAATGGTACTATTATTCAGATCAACTAAGTCTGAACTGAAGCTACTGTTCTCTTGAATCATAAATGCCTTCAACCAGAAATTTACTCGTATTCTATATCGGGAACTCGACCCCCCCCCCCCAAACAGCGTCCTTTTTTAAAATACCGTTCTGAGCTGTGCAGTAATTGTGGATGGCTAATTATTACTAAGCTTCCTATTGTTTATGTCAATAGGCTCGCGCTCCTGCAATCGCTAAATGTCAACCTAAAGCCAAAACCCCTTCAATTTTCAATACCTCGCTATAGTTTAATGTACAGCTCTGCCTATCCGGGATTAAAAACAACCGCTAACGACAGCTGCTTTACCTCTGCTGAATATGTTTGGGGAAATGTTCAAGAGAACAGGGTGGCCTATATTAATTGGGCACTGAGCACTATTACAATGATGTTAACGATCAACATTGCGTACTAACTGATAGAGTCGATTGCCACAGTTTAGGTACTGAACCTTTGCTACATGTATGATCTTCTAAATCGTAAAATCTTGATGCCACCCTTTGAAACTTTATGTTAGCCAGTATCCATGCGAACTACTTTAGCGCTTCCTCCTCAGTTTTTGTGTGTATACCAAATAACACACGTTTGTTAGCGTCGAAAATCAAACGTCTGGCTTGGCACCCAAGAACTCGATAGCTTAATGACAAATTCTGTTCGTCTGTCCTGACCAGATGAGCCATGTCTGATCTGATCTAACGTTAGCTATTGGCAAGAAAACATAAGGTAATACTAGACAATACAATGTGGACTAAAGAGCAAGGACTAATTCCGCGTAGGAAGTAAGCGGGATTCAATCGCTCTGAAATTATATCAGTGACGTAAAGCCAAGCAGTTAGCCCTGATGAGAATCAAACTGCCAGCGATGCTCTCATTTGTATCGCAGTAATAGCTTGACAGGCGCAGGTTGGGAACTTCAAGTCGGACATGTCCATTTCCGGTCAGTAACAGGACCATAATCGTATTGTTAGTTTCTATCTTTTCCATCAAATTCAAGTATTGAGCTTTAAAATTAAACGGAACCTATTCGATCGTTTCAGAGCATACAACTGACAACAATTGATGCCCCTCTCTTTCGAACGATGTACTCCTTAGGCTAGTATTTTCGAACAAAGTCAAGTCTTGAACTTAGCTACCAATCGAATTCAAAAACTAATAAAAGCATTATCCTTTTACCCCGTACGTAATTTGCTTAAGATTACATAGCCCACAGCAGATTGCCGTTGTGACATCAGTTCTTCAGAAGAATCCGTTTGTTCGAACTGTGTTTAGTAGCTGGCAGATCAACCTGAGCGAGTGCTGAAATTTGCTACTTCAATTCCGCTACACTTGAACTTATTTACGACTTCTCATCCGTTCCGGAGTGCGTTCCAAGTCTCAATTGATGACGACAGAGATGAACGAAAATGGCCAGCGACAACTGTAGATTTATCTCAGGGTGAACCTGCTAAATCCTGCTAAAATGAAATGGGAAATCGGTCGCTGAAAGCAACTCTTTCTGTGCGACCGATGCTTTCAGCCAACCACATAGGTAAGCTTTGCAGGATTCTCGTCCTTCAAACTTAAGAAACCGATAAAATTACTATTTTTGTTCTGTTTATTATCACATTGGTAAGGTTCTCGTTTTGCTTATCAAGTCGGCACACGTTTAACGTAGGCCACTTGAGACCATCTTAAACTGGGTGCTAACGTTACGAAATACAGTCGAATCGAGACGTTATGACAGGGGTAACGTATAACCTAGCGGCAGAACTTGAAGATCCAAGAAGGTAATAATTTGTACAGGTTAACTGAGAGGTCTGAGAGACTACAAATCTCAGGTGTTACGGCTTCACTGGCTTGCTGATTACTCCCAATCTGTGCATTGTCACTAAAGTTGACATTAGCGAAAGCAGTTACTGGAATAGCTTTAACTTTGATGCACGAATAATTTGGGCTCTAAAGCCTTCAGCATATCATGGACATTGCTATCAATCGGAGTGGGTAACGAGGTGTCCTTAAAGTTTTTTTAACCACTACAATATGACATTCAACTAGTTCAGCCCAATAGCTGCTGTTGCAACTGGTTTCGGGATAGGCTTAATTTACATTTGAAATTATTTGTATGATCGGATTCCGTAGCCTATTTGCACAACTGGCCCATCCAATATTTAGGTTCACTATGACCATAGTTTCGTTACATAGCTATATACTTCAGGCTTCTATCTCTCGCTTTGCAAAACCCAAACGGGAACCGGTCAAATCAAATATGAAAAGTAATTGTTCAATAAACAATAGCCATGTAGGCCCTGATGAAGACTTATCTCCATAGAAATATGCGAATAATGTAAATCAGGAATGACTAATATCGTTTTTTAGCGTAGAAACTATAAATGATTTCTATGTCTGTTAATACCGGCATATAAACCACAATGACAGGACTTGTCTGTGCGCGACCGATGAAGGTTATCCGTATTTAAAAAATTGGTTATATCAATTTCGAGAATCACATGCTGTATCACTTAAATCTTCTAAGTCATTGACCACATACGAAAAATTGATCCTAACTGTATGAACTACAGTTATCAATTTGCCTTGTTATCAATCCTTTTTTAAAAATCTTCCTAGCTTTAATAATAGTAATAATAATGTGTTGCGTTTAGCCTTTGAAGCATACTATGACGGGCGCTTCTGAGCAGGCTGGCCAGCAACCAAACGATTGAAACCTATCATGGGAGAGAAAGACGTGATAGTTAAAGTTGAGAGAATACATTTTCAAGAATACATCAAGATCTTTTTCAGTACAGCTTCACAGATTTGCGAAATGGGTTGTACTGTTCTCCGCCGAGTGAAACCTATTTCAGTGTGTCTTAGAGTGGTCAGCCGAAGAACTCTATTCTACTGAGCAATTATCATCGTATCAGACACGTATTAACGCATGATAGCCAGCGTTTGCCTCAACCACACTAACATCGAAGCCACGACCGTATGGCAACTCTAAGGTTCTTCCACTTCTAGTACCTTCATCTACACAGTTTGGGCTCACTGGTGCATATATATATATATATATATGAGATAATCGCTTGCCCTCAAATACAGGCGCAAAATTTTCCATAGCCAACGGCGCACTATACACATGTTCCTAATCAAGACGTGTGTGATACGCACATACAGTGATTAACTATTAGAAAATAATCGAGGCATCAACGAGCCCGACAACACCTCAGATTTTTGCATTGAAATATTGTAACGCAATGCTTTACAATGCGAGTGCTGTTTGTCGCCTAGGTAAGTATCAACTATATATATGTTATGAGACTTCTTTTCGATTACCACAAGTATGTAAAGGTAAAATTCTCCAACAATCTGATTTGGTTTTTTGGAAATTCTACCTGTGTTATTTTGTAGTATTCGATTTATCCTTTTCGATACTTTTTCAATAATAGTAAATAGTTATTCAGGTCGTCGGCATGACAACTGCGTAACAGTGATAAACCCTTATGGATGCACCGCTTTGTCTCATGCCAGGGGCTTAGTAATCGATAAAAGGTGTTCATGCGGGCAACATAGACGTTCCTTAGTGCACTAAACAAACAAGTTTAGTAGTCATAACGCCAGGGCTGCTCAGAACAGAAATCAGAAATAAAGAAAAGAGGGGAACCCCCGACCAGGCAAGTGATAGGAGACTTATATTGTGTTCGCTCAATTGTTGTCACGGCGGCGAACCGCAGTGGCGCTACCCATGCAAACAAATAGCTAGTGCTGTGCTGATTTACAAAACAAGCGATAGAAAAGACATCTCAGGTCGATGAGGTAGTTCCGCCGTAAAAATGATTTACCGGGTAGATCCGAGAGAATGATAAAAGCAATACTTTTCCCAACAAGCAAGGCAAACACGCGAAATTTGGGTATGTGATCCATAATAATGCAACACTTTAAAAACGGCCTAACCCAAAAGGGAATTTTATATTCATTAAGAGCTGTCGGCACGTTTGCCAGCGTCGTTTCGTGGTCTCAGGTGGATATCAAATAGCTTTCTACCCCAAAAAAGATAAAGGATAGCAACGTTTTAAGAGCTGTAGAAGAACTAACGGCTATGAACTAGTCTGATCAAAATATGGTAGAGTTAATTAGATGGACCAAAAAATGTTATGGGGCTCGGAGTGAACGAGTAAGTTCAGATACTGAGCAGCCCCGAGTTGAAGCGGACAGATACAAGCTGGTTCTGCGCTCCCTGAACATAAGCTACATTATAGCCTTAATAGCCAAAATTCGGCTTAACAGATCTGTTATGTCCTAGTACAATGCAATAATTCGTCTTACGCAAAGCTAACGTATTTTAAAACATAGCAAATAGACGTGTTCTGTACCGAATATTTCGAAACTCTGCCTGGTCTGGTATTTGTCGGAGACAAATTTTCTCATGTATCTTATGGCCTGCGCGTATATAATTAAACGCAACCAGTCGTTAAGGCAATTCTACGCATATATATATATATATATATATATATATATATATATATATATATATATATAAATCCATAGAATTGTCTCGACGACAAGTATATATATTTTTTTCTGCTTAGTTTAACGTGAGAACTTTGTCCTCCAAAGCGTTTCTAAATGTGGGTGATTTCCTGAAGAACTGAAAGTATTTTAGTGATATATTTGCGAGAATCCCGTCAAATGCAATGTTTATTCAATCTTTTAAAATGAATTTCATGAAAACACGTTTATTGAAATGTGGAAGGACAGACACATAAGTCAGCTTAGCCTTATAAGTGTGGCAATGCAGACCGAATTTTCTCATGTAATAATAAAACGAAATATAGCGGAACTGTTGTTTTTGAAGAATGGACAAAACGTCTATGTGAATTATTTGACCCTCAATATCTTTTTCGTACCTTTTATCCTCGCACGGTTCTTCGAATTTCACAGTCTGTAATTAAATATAAACAAACTAACTAGTCACAACTGCGTAGACATTCTTTCCTTATATTGTTATTATTATTATCGAAAATCAATCATGGCGCTATTCTGCTGACTCTGAAGTACACATACAACGCTGACCGAAGAAGCGTAAAGCTTCTACATTCAGCTGCACTACAGGGTTCACAAACGTTAAAGTCTCGAATAACTAGATCCTAGCTTGTGATTAATGATTTTGAAAATAGTTGTCACAATGTTTCGTGTGAAAAATAATGTGTCTATATTTGCTATGGTATGAGTCATCTAGATGTCGGCAAATAGCCAGCTGTGCTTATTGCATATACTTTATTAAGTCGTTGAGCACAGCCATTTCCGTCCGAGGAGAACGAAGTACGTTCATCTTGGATGCCTTCCAGAAGTTTAACATTGACCATTTGTACTAACAGAGAAGCGACACCTTTTACAAGCAAGCACTATGTACGTTTATATCAGTCAGTCAAGGTACGCTTGGCGCTGCGCTGAATTTTCGGCTTTCGAAGATGGGGTTTGAAGTAGACGATCTGTTAAAGCATGAAAGAAGCTTTCCGTACTGAACTCACAGATAGACATCCACTATTCTTGGGCTTGAAAAGCAGAAGCAAACAAATAACGAATATGAATATGGTGGTCGATTTAAATTGGCTCCAGATGAATCCAACAATAAATAAACGAAGCCAAGTCGATCGATATTACCAATAATAGGCGGAACCTATCAATATCAGTGAACTCACCTGGTTACTAAGTAATGCAATAAATGCAACTTACGGCACAAGTATACAAATAATACATCGAACTGACTATGTTATACAGATTTTCATTTTCCGTGAAAAAAAAATCCCCAAGCATGAGCCACAAATACTATATAACATTATTACAATACAGAATTCAGAGGCATTAGCACAACTTAACGAGGACACCGATGTTGTTTGTCATATGTTTGCTTTACGACATGAGTACCACGTATGAGATAGAGCGTTATCTTGGGCAAAAGTTCAAAAGATATTGCCCATACGGCATAGAGACCAGCTCAACCATTGAATACTAGCACTGACATTCGACGGATCAACTTCGACGATCGTCTTTGTCGTTTGTCAGGTGTTTGTCGTACAGTAGAGCTTATAGATACTTTTCCTAATGCTAATTCGACTAGATACCAAATTGCCAATTGTGGTGCATTCAATGAAGCACCTAGAGAAGATCTTTATTAGGCACGTTTTCGATGAGTTTCTGTCGCGCCTGTCGAAAAAATCGTCGCTATATAGTCGCTAATTTACGTTCGGTGAAAATCATTGTCTAGCTGGTTTTAGGTAGACGACAGAAGACAGCTTAGCGTTTAATCCAGACACGCTAATACTAGATGGTATGGTGTCAGGCTGTAGGGATATCGAAGGCTGTTGGTTGAACAGACTACAGCTGGTCTTCTCTTTCTCCGCATATAAACCCGTTCTGCCTGTTAGTTGATAGAATAGGGGTGTACGATAGAAACCTTTATGATCCATATGTGTGACAAGATCACTATTAACAACGTTTGCAAACATCCTATAGTATTCGATCTAGGCCAAATGTTATGATACAAATAAACCTTGGATCGATATGAATACATGTTAGTACATTTTTGTCCATGTTACATTTTTAACTGATCAAGTGTAAAAGCGGCCACAATGATCAAGGTAACATAAAGTTTCTCGAACCACCTTATGTGACATTTTGTCGAAATCACCTGCCGGTCCGTTGCTAGACTGCTGCTGCCGGAGGGGGCCCTCATGCTGCATGATCTCTAAAAAATCCGTCACATAGGACAAATATTGAATATACTTATTTGAATGTATACTAAAAAGGCTTCTTCCATACGACCTAACCTGAAAATTGAAAATTCGCTCATTCAGGGTACGTTGCTAGACAAGTTCAGGCTTAAAAACAATACTTTTTCGTGATTGCCCTGTATCTCTCCTAAAATGGTTCATTTACTTAAAAAAATATTTATTGTTACAGATACAGACTGGCTAAATTAGAATCGTTTGTGCAACCTTGTTCATTCAATGTGAAGCTGCACGCGTACGTACCCTCTAAAAGCAAGCTAGGGTTTTTACATATTGACTTTCCTTCGACATCGTAAGCTCAATGGAAGCCAGATGCCTATTGAAATTTTCAATTTTATAACCAGAAGGTAGATCTTATGCTACTTTAAAAATGTTTAACTTGTCGAAGATCCAGCATCCTTGGAATTGAAAAATTGTGGTGTTTAGCATATACAGGCCTCCACTGTTGAAATCCTATACTATGTCATGGGCAGCATTGCAAACGGTATAAACATTGGAGTAATTATTACAAGGTAGACCTATGATTTCGTGCTATTTAGCAAATAACATTGGCCTTGCGATTTGAAGGTTTACCTTTGCACAAAAACTTTCTTTCAGTCTGTAGGACAAAGGATACCAGTGAAATACGAAGAGTGTACTGAATCTGAAGGGTAAGATCTACGTTCAGCGGCTTAAAGAACCGAGTTGATAACTAATTTCAATTACCGGTAGACAAACATTTAGATATGCATCAGATTGCACTGTGCAAAGCGAACCTGTTTTTTTCTTCGTTTGGAAGACGATATCAGTTTTTCTACTGATGTCAGCCGTCCATGTTTCCAGTATCTGATACTAAATGTACGAATCAAGTATTTGATAACAATAGGTGGAAGGCTACAGGGGAATTTTATTGAATGTATAAATCATTTTCAAGAATAATTATAAAGGTGTCTTAGTCTAGGTTAGTCAATTTCAGTTTGAAAGAGTATAATGAGTTTTAGCAAAGTTTATGCTCTTTAGGTGAATTTTTTTAGGCTGACCGTAGAAATATTCAGGGGCAGTAGCACCAAAGGTAAAGCTCGAAGAACCCAGGACTTATGCAAAAACTTTCCAAATAACCATACCTAAGCTAAACGTTTCGAAACGCCCGAGCCAGGAACTACTTCTAAAGGTTACCAAACACATCGACCTTCGATTTGCAGCGAAGTTAAGCGATGGCCTTACCTTGATCTCCTGTAAAGGTACTTGGTTGGTAGAGTAGTTTAAGACGGATTTCGTTGTAAGTAGGTTGGATTTCGTGACAAAATAGAAACACTACAAGTGAAACTTTTCGAAATTTTGGGAATTGTTCCATGCTCGGAGAGCACGCTTGATTTACGAAACGAAGTGCTAATTAGAGTAATTAATATTAAAAACAATATTTTATCACTTTTCACTATTTAAGGCTACTATAGAAAATAAATGAATCGAGCATTAAAAAATAATATGCCTGTCAAGTATAACAGAGGTTTTGCGTCATTTGTGACTAAATTATGAAATGACAGCTTGACTTTTAACGCAATGTTTATTCGAATAAATTAATGCTTTTATCTTACAATACGAAGATGTTAAATATGTTTTTTGTTTATTTTACCCTAATCTGTTTCTGTTTATGTTCCGACTGTACATATTCCAACAAAACGAGAAATAATTCGTAGTTTCTACACAATAAGAACTTTGCCTGAATTGACAATGTATTCAACCACTAGACAGATCACGATCAGGTCACTATCAATTTTTTTACGTTTTAGTTAACAACTACAGGCTTCCCGGTCTCGCTGGTTCTTTCTAGCTGAGGCACCTGCTACGCCTTCTTCATCGTTGCCTCGTGCTGGGCGAAGCGCGAGAAACCTTCTTCAGAAGCTACGTTTTAATGCTGTTTGTTTCATAACGAATGTATTAGCCTGCTTATTAAGATAAAACGACTTTTACCAAACGGCATAAAAACGTGAATTTATCATATAGTTTATTTATAAATTATCGCCACTCCCAAGTTAAGCGGCACCAGTTTCATGGCAAATGCATTTATTCAGTGAATGAGGATTACACGCGTAAACTAATCTCGGGTAGTTTGGCCTTAATTGTGACATAGCCAGCTGACACGCTTTTGAGTAACCCGATTGTAGCCAGCTATCCCGACAGGCCCGGGTGTCAAGACGAAACGTCCCATTGGCGAGTTGGCGAAGGTCTTGACATCCGATGAATAGAGTTTGTTCTGCTTAAAATAAAGCAGTCAGAAACCTTTATCTTTTTGGGTTAAAGAATGATGGATCGTTGAAGAAAGTGAAAGAAGATAATAGTTATTTTGAGCACTTTTTTTCAGAAGATGCCGCTGTCGTCATCGTTATGCTAAATGTTGCTATCTAGATGAATTTAGCCGCTCCGATAATGCATGAACCAAAGGGGTTTGCTAGAAGCTTTATTGCCAGTTAATGCGACCGTACAAAACAGGCCATCTGGTGCTAATATCATTAGGCGGTGCGCTTGTGCATATATTTGTGAGAATGTGTATAATCTGTGTCTACAGTCTTGCTGATCTTAATAACTCGAATTGGTGCACATACCACTGGGGCGTGGGCTAGGCCCCCAGACGTCTCCGAAGCTTTTGCTCATAGGCAGGTGCCGGATGTTTGACAGCGCTTCTAAGCGCGTTCCTCACATATCAAACACACAGCGGTACAAAGATGATACACCTTAAAACTAACAACACTATAATACAATCACCATCATTATAGGGACTCCCACCGATCAATTAGATTTTAGTCTAAGTAGAACCGTATTATTATTCTATAGTTACATCCTCTGTCATGTCCGATAAGCCGATCGTCAGCGTGAACCGAATAGATGCTGCCGTTTCGTTGTTGAATTTACCGCATTTTTTCTACTACCGAATGTATTGCTTCGCATAGTCGACTCTCATTGTCAGATGTATTGTTCCGGTTATCGATGTACAGTGTAAACTACAAGTATTCCACGTGCTGGACACACAGTACAGGCAGTACAAATAAAAATGGAGAAAAGCTGCTGCCCTGCCGATCCACTCGTCCGCAAATTGCCAGTAGTTACACTTCGTAGCTGGCTCCGGTAAGGACACGCCCTCAGCAACCTGATTAATGGTCCTTCCCGTTAGCCACCTTTCCATGTAAACATTTTGATCATGAAGTCTACCGAATCCTCTTTTTTCTTTTTAAGGTGAAGATCACATGGACTTAGTCGGCTTTAGGAGGGCCTTTAACATGCCGTCTAGGCGTTTGGCCTTTTCAGACGTTCTTCTTTTCTTGGAAGTAGAAGCGAAGGCACACAGGAACTAGTAACACAAATCGCATGATCAACTCTAGTCATACATGGCTCTTCGGCATCGAAGTGGCAAGTGAGAGACGAACTACAAGAACAGCACAGGTTCAAAGCAAAAGCTCACCGACTTTTCTTTCGCTGCCAGAGCTTGGGTACTAGTTAGCTAGCCCACGCTCGCCTAGACACAGACTACAGAGACGGTTAGCTGGTCTGTGTGTCTTGAAGACGTCCTTCACTTAAAGGTTGTCAGACGGTCGTTCGGTCTTGGTAGGACCCTTAACCCAGCGTCAACCCGGTACCCCCCACAGCACTTTCGAAAGAGTGAAATTGGTGCTCTTACTGAAGGTGGTGTGGATGGCGGCGGCAAAGGCGCCCACTAGCACTAGCTCTAAATGACTAGCTCTGCTTGCTTAGTAGCAATCTAGACTGTGGTTCCTTGCCTGCTAGCCATGGCCGTCGGTTTCTTGGATGATCGTGGGTGTCTATTCTTTACTGAGAATATGAACAAAGGAGAGCGCGGCTGCAGTTGTGGCACAGTTGTGGTGAATTGCCTTATTAGATCCGGCGTGCTGGATGTTGGAACCCGCCGCTATTGGGCGTCGGGGCTGTTCCGCTAACAGTGTCGGAAGCCCTGGCTAGCGGAGAGCCATCCAGGCGGGGCAGGCGGCCCCCATCCAATCAGGGCCGCCCTTAAGAGGGAAAGGGCCCTTGTGCGGAGGCAACAACCAGCAGGAGTAGCAGTCGCAGGTCTGCAACAGGCCCTAAGCCCAACCTTAATCCCACCTCACCCTAACGTGCGCTACTAGCACTGCCTTCGGCCGTACATGAGAATCTACCGCGCGCTATCTACAGATAGCTGTATTTAATTTGGCGCATCCTAGGCCCGATTCGTTTCCATTACGTCCCTGCCTTTTCCGGCGCCTGTCACCTAACAGGCGGCCGGCATAGCCACTCAGGTTGGCAGCCACCAGCAGCGAAAAATTTGACGAAGGGAACAACAAGACAGAGCTCACATCGACCGAGAAGCGGCCAAGTAACGCAGTCAGAATCACAGTGATGCTACCCCGTTCCATGGCATCTCACTACGTCCCTCCCCCCATAAATAGAGGACCCAACGCCAGAACAACATTTCCTTGTTAAGTTCCTTTACCCAATCGCATTGGCTCGGTTGCTCAGTTTCATCTTTCCCCGAGGTTTCATGTCCTTTGACTGCTCTACGAAAACGGCTCCGGAACCCCTTGCCTAGTCGCGCTAAAGAGTTTCCCCACGACACCTGACTTCCATCCCTTTTTCGACCCATGTTTTACACCAACCCAAACCGCCAACCGTATCACACAATTAACCCACTAGCAGCAATTTGCAGCTCGTTGGTCTGCCGTCGCTAGAAGATGATGAAGACGACAGACGCAAACGCAGGCGACGCCGACGATAATGGCAACCCTGCTATCACGTGTTCGCCAACACATTTGCTCCTCTCTGCAAAAAAGGAGGGATTTACAAACTATTCCTTCTGTGAAGATAAATCTCCCTCTGGTGATCAGTTTCGCTGACCGCTCCCGACACCCATCCTCTATTATTCCACCGTTCACACAGATGAAGAGAGTCCCGTCGCTTCCACCTACAGTAAGACACAAGCTATTCAGCAGCCATGTAAGCAGATACATGTACGCCTACATAGCATTTTCCAAAACGGAGCTAATGACGATGACGGCGCGTACGATAGTGATAGCAGCGACTATGTCAGCAGCTCATGCAAAAAGAGCAGAAGCATCGTGATAGCAGATTTCAGTGTCTGTATGGCACGTATACGGCATGGTATCACATGCCTATTTCTGGACAGGAAGACACAGCAAGGTACGAATATTTCCTACTTTCTCTGGACTCATTTGGGGTATGTATATATGCATACTATCGACCAAACGTGCATTGATATTAGGCTTCAAGCTTTTAAGGCCAGGTAAGACAAACAGCGATGGTCGCGTCGGTTGCAATTTTTCTATGATTTTGTTCAAGCAGGTAAAATGTGTGACCATCTTTTAGCAGTGAATACTTGACCTCGCGGTTAAACGAAGCTATAGAGATTGTTCGTTATAGTTGAATACTATAATAGATGACCTACCTTAAACTGTGAAAATACTGCAACTCATATCATAAGCAATAATCTTAAGTAAGAAGATTCTTATTCTTATGTAAGTAATGCACATATCGTTTGCTACGCTTACACAAACCGGATGTATCCAAACAAACTCTCATATTTTCTAAAAATGATTTTTTCTTTCTTGTTTCGTTTTTAGGAGTTCACTGGGACTATCGTCATTTTATTCGAAAATGTCCTTCTCTATGACCACTTACACGGTAAACGCCATAGGACAACTCGCTGCAAAAGGCCTGATAACTTCCCCTAACTGCGAATTCAAATAACTTTATATATATATATA